>NC_090436.1:265007525-265333585 GCF_031143425.1 Pleurodeles waltl
TTTATGGAATCAGAATCTTCTAAAGAGATGGGAATGAATTGATACATTCTATAAACCATTAAACAAAATAAACAGAACAGAAATTACAAAAGAGCATCAAAAAGGGCTCCTTCATGCAAAATCACCTTCTGTGTCTATCTTTACATTCAATGTCTTTCTTTACATTCATTTCGCATGCTCAGAGTATAAGGAGGTTTATTATGGATTCAGTGCTTCTGAAATAAATGTTTAAAATCACATGCATAAATATGTCCACTGCCTCAGCTACTACTATTAACTTAGAGCGCATCATTATATACTAACTGATAAAACACGCACCTATTTAAAAAAGGCTTGTGCCCTCTCATTGACTGTCTCCAGTGTAAATGCACTAGTTTCCATGCACAAACCAGTTTAGCAATTCAAAAGCATGATTTCAGAAGACTAAAAACCCTTAAATACAAATAGATAATTCCAGGAAGACCTGGAAATTCACCGTGCTCTTGTACAATCTAAATGGCATTCACACTCACGGTTTCTACTATTAATGCAGTTCAAAGAGGCAGTTGTCGCTGAATATATCATTAAGAGGCATTCAACACTCAGGGAAGAGAATGAGAGGCACAGTTATAATTTATGTACTTGTATAAAGTGGAATGCTGCAGGGTTTCCTCAAACCAGCCACATGAGGCCAAAGATTATATTGCATTTCTCTGGTCAAGCTAGTGGCCATTTTCTGTGCCACTTGCATCTTCAAACAAACTGAGAATATAGATTCAGAAACATGGAAACACAAGTGTTGGCTATTCAATTCTAAAGGTACAATGGGCCACATGTGTGAATATTTAGGTTTTGCGACTCGCAAATTGCGAGCCTTAGCGAGTTGCAATTTGCAACTCGCAAAACCTGATGTACAACAGTGTCAATGACACTGTTTGCGATTCCCTATGGTGTTGCAAATGACCTACCACATAAATATTCATGAGGTTGGTGGCAATTTGTGACCCCATTGGAAATGCGCGTCCTCACAGGGATGGTGCCTGCTAGGGACAGCAGACCACCATGTCTGTGACTGCTTTTAAATAAAGCAGTTTACTTTTTTTTTTATTTTTTTTAAATGCAGCCCATTTTCCTTAAAGGAAAACGGGAAGCATGTCAAAAACGAAAATGAAAAGTTTTCTTTTCATTTTTTCAGAGCAGGCAGTGGGCCCTGGGACCACTGCCTGCTCGGAACAAATATTTTCGCTATCATTCACAAGAGGGAACGGGTCCCACAGGGGACCTCTTCCCGTTTGTGAATGGGTTATTACCAATTTGAAATTGGTGCTAACTGCAAAACAATCCTACATCTCACTGCGACTCACAATTAGGAAGGGAACGCCCCTTCCCAATTGCAACTCACAAACCTATTTTGCGATTTGGTAAATAGATAACCGAATCGCAAAATAGAGTCTGTACATACCAAAATGCTTTTTTCTTGAAGGTACGTACATCTGGCTCAAGATGTGCTGCTAATAGCTTTTTCATGACTGTCTTATCAAACGCCAGAAGAAGCTCAAGCGTATCACTTCAACAGAAGAGAAATGTATTGGATTACCCCAATTTACAGGCCCTTGCCATCTTCAGGACCAGCTGCATTGTATGCAAGGGTATCAGAAATGGCATCCGTGCGCACCTGCAGACAGCATAAACGCCTCGAATGGAAAGAGGCGCACCTAAGGCAGATAAGAAACTAAAAACTGCAAAAAAGAAAACCTCAAAGACCGAGCCTCCACATTTATGCTATTAGGGATTGAAACAGCATTCCTATCAACTTTAGACTTTCCTGCGCTCTCCTGCAAATTAAAAAGTATTTGAAGACCCTGATATTCAAAGAATACAACCTCAATAAGTCATACACATTTTGAGCTAGGTGTGTGCTATACAAATATCGTTGCGCACATTTTTTAAAAATATATATTGAAAAGCTTTAAGGGTCCCATCATGACCTTAAGTCATTTTCCCTCATATTTACTTGAATAAAAACAGACACAGTTCTCAGGGAAGAAACCGAAGTCTATTTGTATACTCTTTTTGTGGGAACCCTTCAATAAAACTAAATAGACAAATTCAAATACGAATTTGGAATCATGAAATTTGTAACCAAAATTACCTACCATGGTATATCTCGATGCCACACAAGACGCTACATGTTATCATCAAAGTAGAATAGGGCAAAATACATTTGAAAACGGAATTCACGGGAAGAAAGAATATTGAGTGAATGGAAAGAAGGCTGGCAAAAAATACAAAGACAGATTCATAGCAAAAATGGACAGACGGTAAGAGCTAAAGATTGAATGAGAGAGTTAGTGAGTGACGGTGCATGAATTTACATCATATTATTCTCCATTCCATAGCATCTTAATGAGTTCTATATTTGTTATTTATAGATTATTTGGTACAGTACGGGGCTCAATGGCACTTCAATTTCCTCCTTTTGAAAAAGCGGTATATTTCAGGCAGTATAATCTTCAAGGCTAGCCAGTCATCATGACTCAACAGCGGAAGGTTTTTGATTTCCTAGCTGCGGTGGAGTTACAATCTCTGCATTTGAGAGCCTTATGAGACATGATCCTAACCGTCAGCAGAAGAATATGTCCGTGATATAAAAATAACTTGCTGATCACGCAGAAACCTCCTAATTCATAGCACTTGTCTTACCTCTCTCAGTGGGTCATTCAGCTCGTTGAGAATGTTGTCCTCGTCGAAGATCTTGCCTTGGTATCGGTGCTCGTAGTAGTCGTGGATCTTCTGCCGCATGTCTGAAGGTAACTTATGGAATGACATGTACTGTTCGACTTGCTTATACTGAAAAGGGAGGAACGTGTTAGAAGCCCATTAACAAAGGCAAGACTGTGATGTAGCCTAATGAACAGTCAAATAACTACTTAGAACATGGTGTAACTTCTACAAAGCAGGGAGATAACAAGCATACATATTTAGTGAGTATGCTTAATTTAAAGCATTTGATTTCGTTATCATATATAAGCAGTATCACTATACATGTCTTCGTTGCAATGACATGTAGTGTGAAACCCAATAGTGCACATCGTCACATAGGAAAATAGGGTAGATTGGACCACAGTTCTCCCACCAAATAGGAAAAAGCAAATTTCCTATAATATACCCTCAGATTTGCTGACGATAAACAAGTAAAATACTTAACATATCACTTGTTTGAAATGCTCTATAGCACTTAGTGGTTCATTTTGACAGTGTTGTCAGAAGCTCTTAATAGCAACATTGGACCATAGTACACAGTTAACTCTTATAGACCGACATCTGTACATATGAAAAATCACTGAAGTTTCCCAGCTATGGTCAGTTAAGCTCTTGAAATGCAGTTATGGTTACCAAATCCCATAAAAACATTTATGATTAGTTTTACCAACTACAGCTTGTACACCTGCCAAGCAACCCATAACTCATTGACAAAATGCACTGGTTCTCTGACCTTTGATGTACCAGATGATGTCACAAATCAAATAAGTGATCTCACTAGTAGCGCAACATTATGAATGAGACCACTATAAGCAAACTATGATCTCACTGTAAATGTTTTGTAATTTTTAGTTGTGTTGTGGAGTTTAAAATATTATGAGATTATAAACAGTAATAGTATTAGTAGTAACACATTTCATAATGTCAAATTTCACTGAAAGGTGGTACCATCTTGAAATGGATCCGTGTTATTAGTGCTGTATTTTAACCTTGCAGTTCTTCCATAACCATTGTGGTGACACACTGACAAAGCCAGTGAGTCGGACTTGTATTACACTTTCTATAAAGCACGTGAGAGGTGAATTTATTTATATAGTTCAGGACCTTCTGGTGCACAGACTGTTAGTGGTGCATCCAGTACACCATTTAGGGCATTGCCTGATCTTAGGGACCTTTATTAAGTGTGCACCTGCTTGTGGTTGTGTAACTTTATGAAGTGTGTCATCATAGGCATAAGCCTGTGATTGTTATATATACTGCCTGGATAGTGATTTTTAAAATAGTGTTTGCTGCATTGCTGTGTGGTGAGTCTCTAGCTCACAGCTATCCCCTGAGAAAGCTTGGCTGGTCTGCCTCAGTAGCCTGAAAGTCAAGTGCTAAAAATGAAGACGGACCCAGGGCACAAGTGGTGAAAAAACCTAATTGTTGCAGTGGTCTCCCATTACCCCCCGTCTGCCCAGGACTCTCACCCAATATGGGTGTCTGACACTCACTCACTCTCTTTTTCTCTCTCTCTCGATATAGAGGATAGAAGAAAAACATGGTTGCCCTGGACCCCAGCTGTAATAATTGCTTTATATTTTTGTTACATAGTTAGTGATAATAGCTGTGTAATTAGTACCACTGTGTTCAGTGCAACCATATTTTCACCAATTTGTGTGTTTCTGTGTGAGAAGTGTAAGTAAACAGGTCTGGGTGTGCATTTGTCTACATGTGTGTGTATTTGTGAGTATGGGTACTAGGACAAAATAAGGGTGAGTAGTCAGCTTAGTTGACACCCTAGCATATTTTGCCGTTAGAAAATCATGGCTATTTAGTTGCCCTGGCACTCCCTGGATCAAATGCACACTCATTGCCCGAAAAATTGCTAGCCATTATGGATGCTCCTGCAAGATAATCAAATGAAGGGTCTAAGGCCCATATTTATACTTTTTTAGTGCCGCATTTATGTCATTTTTTGACGCAAAAGCAGCACAAACTTACAAAATACAATTGTATTTTGTAAGTTTGCACCGATTTTGCGTCAGAAAAACGACGCAAATGCAGCACTAAAAAAGTATACATATGAGCCTAAATGTCATGAGAAAGTTTCACAAAATCGCTAGGGGCAGCTCACTCAACTAGAGAAGACTCACTACTAAAGAAAATAGGAGAAAATTACCATAGGCACCCTTCCAGCAAGTAGAATGCAGAAATCAAAATCCTTTAGAATACTACAGAGACTTCAACAACATGGCCCAACGGCAATGTTCAAAAGGAGTTGAGGCAATTGAAAGCAGCGAGGGAAAAGCTAGCCTGGCAATTAAAAAGAAAGTCAGAGGAGGTGTTATGGGATAAACTTCTTTATGACATAAGGAGCCATAATAACACACAATTCTGTTGCATGATCAATATGCTACAAAGACCTCACAATACATGGCGCAAGCTTCCACGTGATGGAACAGGCTTGCGCTTGCTTCCTCTGGGATCATTTTAATAGCAACTACAATAAAAAAGCATATACTGAAGCCAATTTAGGTTCATTAGAAGAAGAGGGAGCTCCTGACACATCTAAATTTGAGGTAACATGTACATTTATAATCTCGGTCAAACAAATCTCTAGGAGGATTTCCAAAGGAAGAAGCGAGGGGGCGCTAGGTCCAAACGGGATTCCCCCAGACCTCTTTAAAATAGACAGACTACTGGGAGGAATTACTGAAAGCAGTCTTTGAGCACATTTTATAAACCAAGATAATCCCATCCTCTTGAGGGGCTCAAATATATCTCCTATCTATAAAAAGAGCAATAAAAAACAAGGGAGAAAATAACAGAATGGTAGCTCTGATAGACAATGTGGCCAAATATCACACTGGTCTCATTTTAGAGGTACTGTAATATTGGGCATGGGAAATGAGAAGTAATCCCGGTCAATCAAACTGGCTTCAGTAAGCGCATGGGAACTACTAAGAACATTTGAACTCTTTTGACTGATGCCACAATAGCAGCTAAATTGCCACTGTATCTATGTTTTGTGAATTACAGGTCAGCTTTTCACTGCATTGACAGAGGCAAACTGTGGGACAAGCTTTCCAAAGGGGGGGATCCCAGTCCCATTCCTAAACCAACTAATTCTCCTGTACACCGATACCTGGGTACAAGTGAAGATGGGAACAGGAGACTATCTGTGAAGAAGGATCCCAACCACAAAGGGGCCGTAGAAGCGCAGTGTTCTAGTCCCAACCCTGTTTAATCTTTTTATGTCAGATTTGTCATCCAGGGTGAACAAATGCAATTTTCATGCCCTAAAGATGGGTGGCCTCGGTCTGTCCAATCTGCTATACGCTGTCAATTTAGGGGCATACTTAAAGGAAAGTGGTGCATCATAAATGATGTGCCACTTTTCTTGCACCCCCCTGGCATCTAACAACACCATGGTTGCGCTGTAATTACAATACGGTGCACCATGGAAGTTGTTAGCACAATAGCATTAAAAATGTTTATGCTGTTGTGGCGCTGTGCTGCACTAACGTAAAAAATGTTGACTCTAGTGCAGCAAAGCACAGGGAGGCCCATTAAATACAATGGGTGCATCATTTTAACACCTGCGGAGAGCAGGAACTAAAAATGCTGGAAAAAATAGAGCAGTGAAATGTTGTAAATTTCTCAGCACCATTATCTGGGACTCCCTGTGGGGGAACGCCCCCCTTGCATACATTATGTCTGACGCAGGCATAGCGTGACGCAAGGGGTTACAAAGTGGTGCAATGCATGCATTGCTCCACTTTGTAAGTATGGAGTGGGGAAATTGCCTCCTTAACATCACATTAGCGTAAAAGAAAATGATGCTAGTGTGGCCCAAGAAGGCACAAGGGGCTTGTAAATATGCCCCTTAGTACTTATCAGCTGGACTCAGGTTGGCCTTCAGCACTTATTTGACATAGCACAAAGGGGCATATTTACAAGCCCTTTGTGCCACACAGGCATTAAATGGTGAACCCATCTTATTCAATGGACCTCTCCTACTGCTTTGCTGCACTAGCGTCAAATGTTTGACGCTAGTGCAGCAAAGCGCCACAATAGTGTAAAAAACATTGACCCTCTTGTGCTAACAACCGTCATGGTGCACCGTATTATAAATATGGTGCAGTCATGGTGTTGTTAGGGAGCTGGTAGGGGGGAGCAAAAAAGTGGTGCATCATCTATGATGCACCGCTTTCTTGTAAATATGCCACATAGATTTTCAGCTGAAAATGATTTGAGCATAATTTTGGACAAGATCAAAGTTATGCACCTGAACCAAAGAAAGATGAAAGGAGCTCGATCCTGGAATCTGGCACAACAAAAGCCTGAAACCATCCATGAATACAAATACCTAGGTATCCTAATAGACAGCAAAGGCTCATTCACTGCCCAAGAGGGAAGTGCTGAAAAGGAAAGGTATAGCAACAGAAGTAGCATTTAAAAAGTTAAAGAATAAAGTCAGTGGCCCATGTCTCTCTTCATTGGTCCAAGTGAGTCAGGCAACATGAATCACCTACCTATGGGAGTGAGTCAATGAGAGGAAGAGATGTGACCATTTTAGATTACATAGTTACAGGTGAACTACAAATGATTTTCAGCCTACTTAGAAACATGCCAACAGCCCAAATAAGACTGGAATTTGGTATGCAGAAGCAAGGGCTGGCCCATAGAGGCACCTATATTAAATGCTGGTATAAGATCAAGAGAGCAAAGCCAGGGACCCTGAATGCTCACCCATGGTCCGAGCTAGTAACTAAGGAAAAAGTGCACATGGGCCTACCTGCAATGCTCAATGGATCAATTAGGTCTGTGGAGTCTTTGAGAGGTGTCAGAGACATACAACAGCTTTAAGCAGCTAGTTAACAAAACCATCAAATGAGTTTCCCTGGTAGAGGATAAAGAATCATTGTCGAGGAGGGCGCACAGATAGTTCACCGTGCACAGACATAGCAAGGCTGCATTTCAACATTATTTATCTGTTGGTTTCACTAAAACCACCAAAGAGAAATATCTAAGGCATCACCTTGGCGTCCTCCCCCTCCTTGGCTCATATAGCACCATGAAAGGACCCTTTGGCAACACTCTGCGGTCGCTTCTGTGGAGAATAGAATGAAGATATTATCCATCTGCTATGCCTATGCAAAGAGTTATTGTGTGAATGCATGGCACTGCTGCAACCTCTCTTCAATCAAAAACCTATCTGCATATTCAGACAAGAGGTAAAAACGTGCTTCACAGGTGAAGATATAATGCTAAACTGCCACCTGGTAAGATTCCTAACCTTAGCTGAAAACAAATTAAACATCAAGGTCCCATCCGAAAGTTATAACAGGCAACGAGAGGTGGTCGGGAAGTTAGCTCAAGAAAGACTGCAACTACCTAATGGCACCAGAGCACTTTTTTTTTTTTCCTTAGTGCTTGAATTTTAACTTCTAGATACTGTTGCTTGGCAGGTAATCTCCTCTGTACTTTACTTTGAGGGTGACTGCTACAATTAAGTCAGTAGACATACAAGCGGTTAACTACTTAACGTTAGCTTTATTGCCTGTATTAACCTCATGGGTGTGGGATTCGGATATATATGCATATTCGCCATCAGTTCTCTTGCAGTTGCAGCTTGCGTCTTCAAAGCAATGCACATACTTCAGCTGACACGTTTCCACTGTAGCTTTTAGGCAGCAATATAAATGTCAATTAACTCTTGTGATTATGGTTCTGCTACAAAATAATCTGACTTTTGTCTAGTTGCAGTTTTGATGCCATAATGTAGCGCAGAAGGTTTATTTGCCTCCTGCAAAGATCAAATTTGTATTTTATGTAAATAGCAGAGTGGATTAGTAAAGCCAGTCATTACCTGCGCCATAATACAAATTACATGTATGTGCAAGAGGGGCTATGGAGAGATGAAGGGCACTTTTGCTGGGTGGTAGTGAAGGAATCTGAGGAGGAGGAGATGGGAGTGGGAGCACCAATAATGATTGTTGGACTGGGCACCAGAGGCGCTAAAGACTGTGACGATTGGTATGTGACAAGGTGAAGTAATAGTGTGTCTTTTTAGTTTTTTTGAGTGTCTTGACAGAACGTGCTGATTGAGAGAAGAAGCAAAGGTAAGGTGACTGACTTTTACTGTTGCATGCATCTCACACACACCCACCAGCAATTTTGTGACTGCCTACGTACGCTAGTGTTTTGAGCGAGAGTTTAGCCAGTAGCAGAGATGGCGTCTCATTGAATGACTGCTGCTCAAGCCCTAACTCAGGTTACAGAGGACAGCTCTGACGTAGGATCAGAGACTGAGACAGCAACTGAGGGATAGGAAAATGGCGCAGACTCAGGGAGTGATTTTTCTGACAACTCCTCTTCCAGTGATTCTGAGGGAGGTAATGAGGACAGTCCTGCTGTCCCTTCGCAAGCACAATCTGTGCAATGGGACAATAGCCGGTTAACCCAACCCAGAGAGCAGATGCATGTGGCGGCAAGCACAGAGAGAGTGCTCTCTTGGGAGCTCCCCAATTTAGTTCAGCCCCAAATCGTATTGTGGAGACATCAAAATGATCACAAAACAACCTGGTTTTGTAAGGCAGGCAACATTGCCTGTACCTACTGCCTGCATCAGGAATAGATCACCCCAGGGTCAACAGTTGCCCTCACGTAATGACTAACATTGACCGGTGTGTGTTCCATTCTTGACTCAGCACTAGGCCCACCCATACAAGTGAGGTACCATTTTTATCGGGAGACTTGTGGGAATGCTAAGTGGAAGGAAATTTGTGGCTCCTCTCAGGCTCCCGAACTTTCTATCACCGAAATGTGAGGAAAAAGTGTTTTTTTGTCAAATTTTAAGGTTTACACAGGATTCTGGGTAACAGAACCTGGTGACAGCGTCACAAGTTACCCCATCCTGGATTCCCCTAGGTGTCTAGTTTTAAAAAATGCACAGGTTTGGTAGGTTTCCCTATGTGCCGGCTGAGCTAGAGGCCAAAATCCACAAGGTGTAAAAAATCTGTCTATTTGAGAAATGCCCTGTAATTCACATGCTATTATGAGGACCCTGGAGTTCAGAGATGTTTAAATAACCACTGCCTCTCAACACCTTATCTTGTGCCCATTTTGGAAATACAAAGGTTTCCTTGATACCTATTTTTCACTCTTTATATTTCACCGAATGAATGACTGTATACCTGGTATACAATGAAAACCCATTCCAAGGTGCAGCTCATTTATTGGCCGGGGGTACCAAGGGTATCTAGGGTTCTTGATGAACCTACAAGCCCTATATATCCCACAACCAGAAGAGTCCAGCAGAGGTAACGGTATATTGCTTTAAAAAATCAGCTATAACTGTAAAAAGTTATAGAAGAAAACGTGGCCGAAAATGGCTCTTTTTTCACCTCAATTTCAATATATTTTTATTTTATCTGTTACTTTCTGCAGGAAAACCTTGAAGGATCTACACCCATTTCTGTCACTAACTGGAAGGAGGCTGAGAGCACAAGAAATAGTAAAAATGGGGTATGTACCTGTAAAATGCTAAAATTGTGTAGAAAAATTTGGTTTTCTGGTTTAAGTCTTTCTGTTCTTGAAAGCTGGGAAGAGGGTGATTTTAGCACCGCAAAACCTTTGTTGATGCCATTTTCAGAGGAAAAAAAACACATGCTTTCTTCTGCAGCCATTTTTCAGAAAAAAACGAAATTTTAGCTGTATTTTGGCAAACACTGGGTACCTTTAGCATCCTTAGAATGTTCGAAAAAAAGGACGCAAATTTGGCATGTATAGCATATGTGGACAAAAAGTTACAAAGGCCTAAGCACGAACTACACCAAATAGCCAAAAAGGAGGCTCAGCAGCTAAGGTGATCTCGTATTTTAAACACTGTTGCCTATTTAGCACATCATTCCTATTTTTTTGTCACGAGGACCGCCATGAGTTTCTTGACAAATGCTGCTGGCTTATTTATGTTGAATTGGGATCAGAGCATTCCATACTTTACACCCACCCAGCAACATATTTATTGACTGGCACTCCTAACTTTGCTAGAAACCTGCTGACAACTGTTTAAAATTGTAGTTCCCGAAGGTCGGTTGTGTTGTTCACTAAGTTTGTATTCTATTATGCTGCGTTAGACGACATAATGCATTTTTAACAGTGGCACGCAAGAAGAGTAGAAATCATGAATCAAATACTGTTTGCCACCAATAACTTGTTTTATTGTTAGTTTATTGGTTGAGTGAACCTTCCATTGTTGTCTTCATCACACGTCATTATTGTTGTGATGTAACTCATAAGGAATGTATATTTTAAGTATTGCCCCCTATGTTGCACATTGGACTATTATGTCCTTCATCTCCTATATTGTAAATACTATTGCAATGGTTTTAATTAATTATGCAAATAAAGAAATTACTTACTTGGTTATTCACTTGTACATAAACATTTCATTGTCTATATTCATTAAATTATTTCTGATATTATCACTACTTCGGTAACCCACATGTCGGATTAGTGTTATCTTTCTCCTTTTTAATCTTTTATGTATCCTGTGAATTGAGCAGTCATGTTGTTGTTTCTAGCTCTGCCGTTTGTGGCCTGTGATTGTGAGATTTGTAGCGCGTCCCTTCCAAGTAGATTGTAGTTCATAAGCACATGACTAATAATTTACATGCAACAGAAAAGGAAAGCAAAATGTGCTGCAATTTAAAGAAAGCTGCTATATACATTTTTTATTAATTATACAGGATATGTGAAATTGCAGATTTGATGAGCTACCTGTGATTCCTTTAGCCCTAAAAGCGTTTTTTGTTCAGCTGTGCTGAAAAACGTCATTGTTTTGTTACAAGACTTGATGTCAAGCCATGAAATTATTACAATAGTCCTTAAGTTTCCCTTCAGAAACTGTTTATTTTTAGACAATGTAATACTGCAAAATGCAACTATTCTAAGTTGAAGAATGTCCCTGATAACATGATCATGGACCCTCTAGAAAGAGTAACGTTTTGGTCCAGAGTTTCACACATATAGTAAGATTATGGTTTCTGTGTAGGGGTCTGTCCATGAAAGTCCACAGTGATAATATTTATAAAGGGATCAGATTATTCCTATAAATGAGGATTCGATGTTATGTCATTCTGAAATATTTTGACAAACTGATTGCTATCCCCTACTTAGCACAGAGAATCCTCCTTGCAGTCTATGTGGGAGACAGGCTACATTCTTGATATAAACTGTGCCTCAGGGATAAAAGAAACCACAATCACCAAACAATAAACACAAATACACGCTGGAACAACACTACTGCCAAATAGAGGGAGGATTTTAGATGGCAAAAGTAGCTGCACTGTAGCTGTACCTCAAAGGTTAGATGTCTAACACCAGTACTGTACGTTCATCTCCTATGATGATAATGCATGTATGTGATAGCCAACTTAGATTGTTTAAGCAATGCTGTAATGGTTGGAGTTACTTAATACAATGAAAAAGTGCAAGCTAGCTTTTTCCATTTTGGGTTTCCTTTGGGCCATCTTTGGTTTATTGCCCTGAAGATAAAAAGTATTTTGCAGAAAAGTCTCCGGAGTAACAATACAACAAAACAAAAACACAGCTAGGAAAATAAAGATTCAAATCCAGATCATATACAATAGAATAAAAAGAGTTGAGATAGATAATAAGGAAACACAACTGTTGTCACAGGGACAAAGGAAATTTTGTGAAAGAAAGGTAAATGAAAAAAAGATGAACATCTGGAAACAATTGGAAAAGTCCTACTGTGAGACTTCAGTAGGATCAAAGGATCAAATGGGGCTTACTTTAAAAGGCACACTGTCTATCTGAAATTAGGAGTGAAGAAGAATTGTGAGATGGAATGTCCAAAATTGGCGCTTGTCCTTTATTTCAGAGTTAAATCGTTTCACATAGGCATAGATCATGCAATCCCACAATGGGAGTCATTAATTGTCATTAAAGGTCAATGCTTTCCCATCAGAGGAAGAAATGCATTGATGCTTGTAGTTCAATATAAACGATTTCATACAAATCTTCAGAAATGGTTCCTGTAAAACCAGGTGAGCAAGACACATCCTAAGTGAGGTTGTCACAGCTACCAAATGTGTTCAAATATCCTACCAATCATCCATCAAGAGAAGCAACACGATCTATTTGGACTGCATGAATCACTTCTCAGGTCCTTGAAGCAGTTGGGCACAACCAAGCCCAGAAGGCAGGCCAATTAGAAGATCTCTGCAGATTTGGGGCTTTAATGGACCCAAGAGATAGATGAAAGGCTTTTTTTTGGGTTCAAAGTTCAATCCAGGAATACATTCAGGCAGAGGTCAGGGCAGCTATCATTGTGCTTCACGTGTACTGGTATCTTACTTCATCCTTAAGCTTGAACTGATGGTGAGTGAGTTTAGGATGCCTCTCCAGTATTGTCAAAAAGTCCCTTAAACAAGGGTCAATAACACCTCCTTTGACAGGCACACAACTGTTATTCCCTTCTGAAGTAAGAATGGCTATTGTTGCTGCATGACTATCTCTTATAGTAATAATGTATTAAGCTGTTTTCTGAAAGGGTCATAGGTAATTATATTTATTCTTTTGGGTTTAACTTTAGATAAGGAAATATCCATTGATGTTTAAAAATGTTATTGTCTTCGCAGTTTAAAGGTGTAGTTCCCACCTTATGTCATATATTGCAGGCTATTTGCTGACTAACCTGGGCCTGCAGTGCAGAGGGGACAATTTCACCACTGCAATGAAAAAGTCACTGTTCACTGTAATTACAAGAAAAACTCCTAGGCCTGTATTCACTTGTTACAGGACAATGGGTTGGATGTAAGAACATTAGTAATAGTGACTACCAGATAGTGACTTTTTATGAATTGCTATTTGGCAATTACTATTACTAATGTACTAAAGTGAAATCTGGCACTGATTTGAAACTAACATCTCCTAGTGTGGCGCAAATAGACCTACCTGATGAATATAATGTGGTATTTATGTTGTATTTTCCAATTTGTGAGCCTCAATGATTCACTGCCATCACAGGGATGGTGGCATGCTGGGGTCAGCAGACCATCACATCTATGATTGCTTTTAAATAAAACAGGATGCAGTGGGACCACTAACTGCTCTTAAAAATATTTTTTCAAATATTCTCAAAGGGGAAGGTATGCTAAGTAGACCCCCTCCCATTTGTGTATGGGTTACCAACAACACTTAATTGAAGGTAAGGTGTGAATGTTTTGCAACCTCATTTGGGTCACAAAAACATTATTGCATGCTATTCAAACGCCCTATTTGGAAGGGACACCCTAAACAAGTTCCTTCCAAAAGCAATTTTGTTTTTATTCATCAGTCCAAACTGTGATTCGGTAACAAGTTACTAAATAGCAATATAGAGTTTGTACATTATAAAAAGCATTTTTACTGATCCAAACAGCCCGAATCTGCGACTCAGGCCATTTAGGACAGCAAAAATGCTTTGTACATCTAGTCCTAAGCCTGTTCTAAATATATCAACTAGGTTTGAAGACAGCAATACAATTTGGTTACAGCTTTGAAGCTGGAGAGCAATTAAAAAGGAAAATGTTAAAGGGTCTTCATACGGATTTCCTTCTGGCATCTTCCAGAAGAGCACAATCATGTTAGGCCCTGTTGAGATTTAAATGATGTCAGCATAATATGTGTAATTTGGTGAGGGGTATTGCATCAAGCTTGTTACATCAAATTCCCAAAACTGTGCCATTATGCCACATTGTGTAATAAGCCATATTTTGTGGTAAAAGTATACTGTTGGCATGTTGGCACAACCATAATGAGAGTGGTTGCTGTTCACTGCAGTTTGTTTTTTTGTGTGTTATTTTTGATAGCACTCAATATGTTCTTGTGTCAAAAATTGACGGGACAGCATCTGTGGCGCAAGGCGGCCTATGTTAGTCCTAAGCAGCACGCAGTGTGTTTGCAAAAAGAGAGAGCAAAATTGCTCTATCCCTTTGTAATAATGAAGCATTTCTGCTTTCTCCTTTTCACACCCCACAGTGCAGCAAGTTCCTTTGCGTGCAATAATGTGCCCAGAGATACCATGCCAAGAGATATTATCTTCTTGAACTAGTTTCCTGCTGGGATTTCACCTTAAAGAACAAAACTTACTTATATTTTTAAAGTATACCCATCAAAAAAAAATCTTTACAATACCTTCAAGGTGACTGGGACATGTACAGAATGAACAAATCTATACATAGTAAGCATGTGAATGCACACGGGACTTTTAATAAATTACTTCTGGCAAGACAAATGACAGCAGCCTCCTGCAGGTAGAGCTGAAAAAAAGTCATGAAAGCTAAGCATTTTTCTACACCTGGGAAGTTTGCAATGATATTCGAAATTGTACAATGATGAGATTAAAATGTTCAGGATATTTCTCAAGAATAGGAGCAATAACAAGACAAGGTAAACTATTTGACCTTGTCTAGAACAAGGAACGTTATTATGGCAGTACAACCTGCAGACATGGCAACTGCACTGGGAAGATAAGGCTTATCTGTAAATAATTTCCTTTGCTCGAATGATCTCATACTGACCTAATGGCAGAATTATGCTGTATAAGTGAAAGGGCGAATTCATTGACGTTTCTCTGTCAATGAGAGCGACATGTTTGTAACGTTGCAAAAAATACGAGTAAGAATGAAAAATATGCAATAAATCAAAAGAATCAGAAGAGAGCAAAGAAGACTTTAAGTAAATGATTCAACTTCAAATGTTTGTTGAACAAGCGTTCAACAAACGAAAGTTATTAATGAAAATCTACCTTTAAATGACCTTAAACTGAAAGCTGCTCTCTATAGTGTTTCATGTATGCATCTCAGCAGTGGCATTTCCTCGGACAGTTTATTTGCAGTGCATTCACTAATGTGTGCTAGAATATACTCCTTTAAGGCATTTGTAGGATATGCTTCAGGAGGGTGAGAACTCTTCTCAAGCAAAAACCACAATCCCTATCAGGGTGAACAAAAAAGTCTCTAAATTGGCCTGTGATCAACCCTCTGGTTGCTTGGGACAAAAGCAGTCAGGTTTAACTTGGAGACAATGTGAAAATAATTTTTGCAGCACACACAGAGCAAAAAAGTGAAAACACCACACAAGACAAATCCCACACCAATTTAGAGAAAATAGTATAAAACTTTATAAATAAAATGGGACTACAAAGCCAAAAATCCAATCAGTAGAACCAGAGATGTGCAGTTTCAAAGAGTAAGGTAAGTATTGCACCCAAAAGCAGAAAGCACCACTTCCAGTTAACTGGCGATAATACACTGGGAGAAAGTCACCAGATAGAATGTGGGACATTTACAGGGACCAGGTTAGTGCTGTTAAAAAAGTTATGTTTTCAAAGTCTGGCGCGAAGAGTCAAGTTCACAGTGGATGAGATAGCCAGAAGCAGGTAGAGCATTGCGGTTGGTAGTCGCTATAACGCGAAGAGCAGGCTGGGCATCACAGACTATTTTAGTTAGAGCTTTGCATTTGTGGTCACTGTGGGCTGTTGATGCTGTAGTGCAAAGTGCAGATCTTGCATCAGCAGTCGTCGTGGGCAACAGGATCTTGCTGCGCACAAGCTCATTTGCAGTCCCAAAATGTCCAAAACCTCAGGATTCCCCTTTTTCCTTCACAGAAGGGGTTCAATTGATGGCATCCAAGGGTCCAGGGCCTGCTGAGGCACATCCTGGGTGATCAAGAACACACTCCAACAGAGGCTAGAAGGGCCCAGGCAAGTTCAGTTGCAGGTTCAGGTCCAGCAGGTCCAATGCATCAGGTCAGCAGGACAGCTGCAAGGAGGTGTCTGGAGTTTGTTGGAGATCAACCCCCTCACCCATGGAGTCACTACACCTCAGACAAAGGGAGCATGCCCAGTTTTCCTTTTCAGAGAGCAGGCAGGCATCAAGCAGCAGGGTAGTGCTCTGGCAGCAGGACAGTCCTTCTGTAGTATCTACAGGTCGAGAAGTGTACTGAAGAGTTGGATCAAGGTGCCAGCTTTGAAGTGGGAAGTGCTAGAATTTTCTTCTCTCCCCTGCCCAAGCTCCAAGGGGTCTGCAGTGATGAATGGCTGGTATGAAGTGCTTTGTGAGTCTGCAGAGGGCAGCCCCTTTAAAATGTAACTGTGGCAGGGAACAGACACCTCCCCTCCCATCCCGGCAGGATGGGTGTAAGACTTAGCATCCTTGGTGAGGTTTCCCCTAACTTTTTGCCTCTGCTTCCCAGGTTGTTGATACTCTGAGCACTTTATCAGTGCTGACCAGTGGTAAAGTGCAAGTGCTCCGATGTAAAATGTATGTGAATTTGGCTTATCCATGATTGTTATATTTGATTTACTAGTACGTCACTAGTAAAGTGCACTAGAGGTGCCCAGGGCCTGTAAATCAAATTCTACTAATGGGCCAGCAGCACTGGTTGTGCAACCCACCTTAGTAGTCCTGTAAACATGTCTCAGACCTGCTACTGTAGTGTCTGTGTGTGCAGTTTTAACCTGCCAATTCGACTTGGCAAGTGTACTCACTTGCCAGGCCTAAACCTTCCCTTTTCATGCATATAAGGCACCCCTAAGGGAGGCCCTAGGTAGCCCCAGGGGCAGGGTACAGTGTGTGTTAAAGGTGGAATGTGTATTACATGTCCTAACAGTGAAATACTGAAAAATTCAGTCCTCACTGTTGCAAGACCTATCTCTGCATAGGTTAACATGGGGGGTGCATTTAAATAACTTTAAAGTGCAGATTGCATTTGAGAGCAGATAGAAATATGTTTGGGATCTCTGAACTCACAATTTTAAAATACATCTTTTAGTGAGGTTGGCTTTTAGATTGTTAGTTTGAAAAACACCACTTTGAGAAAGTAGGCATTTTCTTGCTTAAACTATTCTGTGACTCTGCCTGTTTGTGGATCCCCTGTTGGGTCAGTTTGAAAGTTGGGATGTTTGTAAATCCCCTCCAGACAGTGAGATAAAGGGAGCTGGGGTGTAGCCTGCACATCCTTATGAGCCACCTGTGATAGAGTGGAGGGTGGAGTGGTCACTTATACCTGAATGGGCGGTGCCTGCCCTCTGACAATGCAGTCTCCAACCCCCTGGCCTGGGCAAGGCAGGATCTTGTGAACAACAGAGACTTTCCTATGAAGTAGGCTTACTTCAAAGGCAGAAAGGGGTATAAGTATTGGACCCAAACCCCTGAAAATTAGATCACTTCTGGAACCAAGCGGAACCTCTGCCAAGGAGAAGAGCTAAAGAGCTGAGGAGGAGTGCTGCCCCTGCCTGTGACTGTGCTTTGTTGGGCTATCCTCCAGTTGCTGCTTCTGCCTATGAAAGCGGACAAAGACTGGAGTTTGTGGTATATTCCTGCTTGTGAAGAATCTCCAAGGGCTTGAGTTGAGCTTGCCTCCTGTTTTGAAGTCTCAGGGCCATCAAAGACTTCCTCTGCTAACATCTGGGCTCTCTACTGAGACTCCTGCCTTGCCAAGTGGTGTCCTATCCAGTCCCTGGGTCCTTGAAAGGTGAAGTTGACAGACAAGAGCTGAAAATCCACACACAGAACGCCATGTGGGAAATTTACGAGGCACCATCTGTAACGTGGCTGATAAACGATGAGCTGCGGGCTTCATGGCTAAAATCAACACTCCATCTGCATCGAGACTGGGAGATCAACGCATCTCGGCTGGAGAAACAATGCACAACACCCGCTTGCAGGTGCTGATCATGATGCAAACCCCATGCAGCGTGGTTTTCTAAAACCGTGCAAGAGGAATTTCCATGCACCGTCCCTGGGAATCAAAGTCAACCCGACTCTGCGCGGATCCGAGGTGCCCTGTCCAGAAATCGATGCATCGCTCTCTTGGAGGGAGAAAAATGACGCACCGCCAACCCAACCACAGAAGAAATGACACACGGCCTCCCTTGCGAGGAGGGAATTGACACATCGCTTCCTTTTCCAATGCACGCCTGCCCGTGCGGCTTTATTTTTTACACCAACCAGGTACTTCATGCAAAATCATCATTTCCATTGTTCCATTGTTTTCTATGGAGTAAGACTTTTATTCTTTTGAAAATTCATGTTTTAACTTGGGTTTGTTGGATTTTTGTCATTTTGGTCTTGTTTGATTTAGATAAATATTACTTATTTTTCTAAACTGGTAGGGTGTCCTTTTTGTAGTGTTTTCACTGTAATACTGTATTACTGTGTGTGTGGGTACAAATACTTCACACATTGCTTCTGAGCTAAGCCTGACTGTTTGAACCAAACTACCAAGTAGGGTTTGTCTAAGTGTGTTTCTCCATTAACCTGACTAGAGTGAGGGTCCTTGCTTGGAGTGTGGGTAAACTGACTGCCAACCAAAGACCCCATTTCTAACAATGGGCCAACATTCAGGCCCTCATTATGAACACAGCGGTGGTTACCGCCATGTTCAGGCTGGCGGTCATTCCACTGACCGTCAGCCCCCCTGGGAGCCCGCCGGCCACATAAAGAACATTCTGCTGGGCCAGCGGGCGGAAACATTGTTTCCGCCTGCCGGCCCAGCAGAATGCATGGCCGGGACATTCCCGCTGAGTGACCTGCGCGATGGGGCGCTGCACAGGGGGCACTGCACTGCCCATGCCAAATGCATGGGCAGTGCGGGGACCCCTAGGGGGCCCTGGGGCACCCCTTCTGCCAGCCTTTCGCTGGCGGGGGAACCCACCAGGGAAAGGCTGGTGCCAGAAGGGATCATTATCCGAGGGGCAGCGTTAATTGCAGCACTGCCCTGACGGACAATGATTCCCTCCACCGTCAGGCTGCCAGTCGGCGGTTCAGACCTCAATCCCGGTGGAGATCTTTTCAACCCACCACAGGTATGGCGGTCTCAACCGCCGGGGATCATAATGACCCCCTTAGTCTCCACAAAGGCCAACAGCTACCTACAGTAAGTTGTATGACCCGGGACACAGGCACCAAATGGTTAAGACAAGAAAATGCCAACTTTCTAAAAACAGCATTTTGAAAACTGTTACTTAAAATCCAACTTCACTATTAAAGATGATTTTAAATTACAATCCTTTTGAATGTAACTTTGACATTCCTACCTGCTCCCAATCAAAGGTTATCACTTATTAAAAGGTAACCTACTGTTATCCTATGAAAGGGGAAGTCCTCACAATAGTGAAAAAGTAATTTAGGAATGTTTCACTACCAGAACAAATTAAATTTAAAAGTAGATGTCCAACTTTTCAAATAAACTGCACCCTGCCCTAAGAGCTGTTTAGGCGTACCCTAGGGGTGACATATGTATTAACAAATTAGAGCTATTAGCATTGTAAATTCCCAGCTGGATTTCTTTTTGCCACATCAATTGAAAATGAAAAGTAAAACAGCTGACATAAGCGAGCCAATTCAAAGCGCCACGGCCACCATAAGTGCGAAGGAAAGACACAAAAGAAAAAGAAGCTCACTCGCAGTCAAAGGTCACGGCAAACGTGCAATTATCCATGTAACAGGGTTGATATCCAAGGAAGTAACCAAACCACTCCAAGGAGGGACAAACATAAAGCATTTACCAATGATAACAAAGGATTTTTGAAAGGCAAGCCCACGAACGAGTGATAGTGATGGGCGTGTGGTGGGTGTGGTTAAAAGCCCACAGATAGATTACAAAGGGTCAGAGCTCTTGCGCACTTGATCTAAAAAGAGAGGTCAGGCCTGACAAAAGATTTATTTTGTCAAGTCGAATTGGCAATTTCAAACTACACACAGGCTGCAATGGCAGGCTCTAGACATGGCTAATTAAGTGGGTGGCACACTGGGAGCTGCATCCCTACTAGTACCATTTATTTACAGGATCTTGGTACAGATTGAACCACTTTACTGGGGACTTATAAGTGCATCAAATATGCCAATCAGGTGTAGGCCAATTTTATTCTATTTTAATGTTGAGCATGCAAGCACATTAGCACTGGTTAGCAGTGCTAACATGCACAGAGTCCTAATGCCAACATAAATGAAATTCAGAAAATTGGAGGTGAGTAGGCAAAACATTTGTGGAAAGACTCCTCTACGGCCTGCCAGGGCTAATAGTATTTTACAACCATGCTCACTGATGCCACAATACCAGTGTACAATGACATGCGCTGAAAGGGCGGAGAAGTCCCATTGTGAGTTAACTTGAAAAAATTATTAGAGCGCTCCTGGAACTTTAACAAAGCAATCTCACTTTTTTGAATCCACAAAACATTTTTCTGACTGTACCTTCTTTTTGACCTCTACTAAGCAAAGCCAGTACCATTTGCTCAAATCTTGTTTCCTGGTTTTAGAATGCAACAATCCAAGATGACACAGAAACATTTAAGAATAAAGGGCTTGCTGTACTTACAAACAGGTAAAAAAATGAGTTTTGATTGTGCATTTACTTTTGCAATTTCTGTGTAACTTAGCAATGTAACCAATCTACTAATAGGTTGCATAATAAAATTCCCAGTTTCTGGGAGTTTCAGAATAATTAGAATAACTAGAATATTAGGTTGTGGTTGGCCTCAAAAACAGGAATGCTGGCCTCTAATTGAAAGCAGACCTCCATCTTTTACTCCAAACTCCTAAAAGATTTTTTTTTTTAAAGCGGCCTACGTTACTTGAAGGAGCCAGTACTGGTTTAAATAACAAGAAATGTTTCCTGTTTGGCAAGACCTTGGGGTGGGCTCTAAGAATTTGGGTTACTGAGTAAGCGTGGTGGAGCCCTTCTCAACAGTAAACACAATTGAATGAATGAATATGATATTTATAGGGTGCACAATCCTCAGAGAAGAGCATCCTTGTGTTGGCTCAAAACACCACCTGTAAGTATGGATCAGTGGAGAAGAGGACCTAAATTATTAGATAGGAGCCCCCTCGCACTATAATAAAGAATGGGGAAGAGTATCTGGTGCAAAAAGAGACCAGATTTGTTCTTGAAAGTAGCACAGTGCTCAGTGAACCAAAGCCGGTTTGAAAGTTGGTTCCATGCTTTTGACTCTAAGACCATAAAGGACTTGCCACCCTGGGATTTAAGCCCAAAGGGTTGAAGTTTTAGGAGATTGACTCTAGAGGATCTTATGGTGTCAGAACTGGGCAGAACTGGGTAGTAAGATATTTGGAGCCCGTCGAATGAAATGCTCTAAAGACCACAACAGGAATCTTGAATAAAACTCTGCTGTGAACTGTGAGCCTATTCAACCTTCTGAGTGCTTCAGATGCTGAACTCTGTTTGGGGAGCTTAAGCACCAGTCTGTCAGCTGCGTGTTAGAACATCTAAAGTTTATGAAGCAACTGCTTTGAACTCTCAGCCTAAGGGCTATTGCAATAATCAAGTCTTGATGTTATTGAGGCAAAAGCAACTGCTTTCCTGTAAGGTGGGGAGGAAGTCAAATTATTTTTTTAAGGATTTAATCACCAAAAAATACATGCCAGTCAATGACTCCCACTCTGCACAGAATGTGGCCACCACAGCATAGGGTAAAACAGGTTAGCCTTTCCAAACATGAGAATGTTGGTTTTATCAGTGTTTTTGTTCATTCTGTGGATTATATTCCCAGAACAGTTGTTAAACTTCAATCTGGACCCAAAAGATTCATCAAGATATAGGGTCAATTGTAAGTGGTTGCAATTCCATAAGAGGATGTCAAGGATATCAGAGGGGCCATATAGATTTTAAATAAGGCTGGGCTGAGTGATGTGCCTTGCGGGACACCAAACGCCACTAATCTCTCATCTGAGGAGCACTGTTCAATGGCTACCAGTTGTTTCCTATACACCAGAATAGATCTGGACCAGGCCAGGGCCTTGTAATATATACCAATCTACAGAAGACACCAAAGAAGGATCGAGTAGGAAATTGTATCAAACACTGCTGAAAGATCCAAAAAGATCAAGGCAGCATTGTTATCAGAGTCCAGCATGCTCCTAATGATTTAGGACACTTCTAATAGGGCTTACACTGTGGACGGCTTAGATCTAAAGCCTGATTGGCAAACATGGAGTTCATTGGAGCCCTCAAGATAGGAAGTCAGTTGGCCAATCAGAATTTTCTCCAAGTTTTTTGCCAATGCTAGAAGCAGCAAAATGGGCTTGAAATAGGCCAGAAATCAAGGGTCTGCCAAGGGCTTTAGCAGTGGCTTGAACACCGCCACCTTAATATCTGGTTAATCACTAGATTCACTGTGTCAATAGCCTCATGTAGGATGGACAGTGGGCAGAGATCTCACAGTAAACTGGACTTACACAAAAGGATGGCTTGCAAAGATTGTGATAGCGAGATCTCCCGAGAAATGGATAATGTGGGGGGTGAGACGCCTCTTCATGTCACTAGCTTGAAACAGGGGAAGAGTCTGTGAAACCACATGATATATTGTTAATATCTTTTCTCCAAAGAAGTTGGAAATCTTATCACAACACAAATGGCCTGTGGAGGGGAGGTCTGTCTCTTGACAGTGCTTTAGGTTGGAGAAACAATTTGGGAATTGAAAAGATCTTTTGGGATAAAATTTTGCCTGGTCAATTTGGTTGGTAAAATAGGCTTTCCTAGCAACCCCAATCAGTTTGTGATACAGTTTCTGGGCTGGTCTGAAGTTAGTTAGGTCCTCAGGTTTGCAGGCCAGGTGCCATTTATGATCAAGCTGCTTGCAAAAGAGCTTTCCTTTAGCTAAATAGGTGTATTCAAGGGTGCAGATGGAGTGGGTTGGCATTTCTCCGGAAGGACAAGGGGAACTAGTTATTTGGCAGCACCCTTAATCCACTGATAAAATGACTCAAGATCGTAAAGAAGCCTTCCCATAAGGAAGGTCATAGCCAGACAGGTAGTAAGACTGGAACTCAAAATTTTCCTCCATTTACCAAAATGTGGAGGGCTCTGGTCAAGATGGAGGTTGGAAGAACAACTGGCATCTGCTGTTAGCCTAAAGGGAACCAGTAGGTGGTCTGACCAAGATTGAACTACTGGTTCCTCCAAAACTGGCAAAGGGGAATTAGTATAAATCCCATCCAGGGTGTGACCAGCTAAATGTGTTGGGGCTACTACTGATTGCATAAGTCCTAGTACTGTTAGATATCTCTCTGACACTTTTAGTATTGGGGTTTTCCAAATTATCAAGGTGGTAAATAAATCATCCAATAAAGTTAAGTTAGCATACTGAAGCAATAATGGCGACAGGGCATCTCCTAGAGTGGCCAAGATTCTGGGACACAAACCATTAACAACACTTGAGAAAATGACAATTTATTGTGGAATTGTTGGTAAAATCATTTTCAATTTTTACTGCAGCATCCAAATCTATTTTTAAAGGGACCCAGGTAGGCTAGCTGGACAAAGTACTTTAAATTCTGGTTTGAGGAGCATTGTAAAGATCTGTGTTGAAGATGCTCCTGACAGCTAAACCAATGCGTCAATCTGAGATGCTGTGAGGCTGTGGAGTGAGGTCCTGCGTCATAATCAAGGATCCCATTGATGCAGACTTCCGATGTGAAGTCCAGCATTGAAGATTCATTGTGCAGTCATGGAGATGCGTCGGTTCCGAGGAGCTGCAAGGCTGTGATGTGGAGTCTGGTGTCACCCTTGAAGCTGCAGTTGACAATGGGTGAGATGTCCTCCAACGAGGATGCATCACACAGCAATGGTTCCAATGAGATGACAGGCTGGGCTACAGTGTTGGTCTTTGTGATCGTTCTGAACAAGCAGCGATTAGTTGGTTCTGCTCGGGTTTGTGCTGCTCAGTAGAGATCAATCAATCATCCTCATTAATATTGTGTGTCTTCTCACCCATGGGGTCTCAAGGCACTAGCTGGGGAATGCAGGTCAGTCAAAGATCCAGGACCTGAGGTCCTACCTGAACCGACCCAGCGATGCAGAATGTCTGAGGTGGAGCAGCATCGTATTCCGGTCTGAGCGGCGAGGAAGGAGAAGGATCCTCCTCCAGCCTTGTTCTTCCGGATCCTGGTGATAATGGTGAGGGCCAGTTGAGCCAAGCAGAGTTGCCTGGAGAGTGTAGAAGGAGAGGCGGTGGTTGAGTTAGGCAGGTCGATGTTGTGGAGCGCACTGCATGGATGGGTCAGGAGTTTGAAAGTGTTGCGTTTCTTGACGGGGTGCCACTGAAGGTCACTCAGGTGGGCGGAGATGTGGCTGTGGTGGGGGACTGTCCAGGGTCAGTCTGGCAGCGGCGTTCTTTATTCTCTGGAGTCTTGATTGGCGTTTCTTGGTGATTCTGGCATAGAGTGCATTGCCGTAGTTGAGTTGACTGCTGATGAATGCCAGGGTGACTGTTCTTCTTGTGTCAATGGGGAGCAGGCAAAGAGTGTGGATGCATGAGGAGGAGACAGCATTGACTTGGCAGGCCATAACAGTGATGAGTTGAGAATGATGCCGAGGTTGTGTACATTGTCAGTCGGAGGTGGGGCACTTCCAAGGGCAGTGGGCCAACCAGGAGTAATCCAAAGCCATTAGCTTTTTCTCTGACTGCCCATTGGCCTGTCAGGTGGGACAGGACCTACAGAATGCATCTGAGGCTGTCTTCATTCAGGGCCAATAGAAGTGGGCAGCAAGCCTGGCAAAGGTCCTGTCTTGCCCCAGATGTACTGCCAGGAGGATGTTGTGAGCCAACCCCAGTAGAAAGGTCCTGAATCATGTGGGAATGACCACCATGTGGGCTGCCCAGATCCAAGAAACTTAACCTCACTGTATTAGAAGTCATTCTCCCAATAGATAAGGTGATCTTCAGAGGTATCACCTGCTTCCCAGGCCTCTACCTGCTAACTCAAGGCCACTAGAGTGGGGCACTCATTCTGAGTTTGCAGATTTCCTCTCTGGTGGGTCCACCCTAACCTGCAAACCAGCAAGCTCAGGTAGGTCACCCCTGTCCTGCCAGGTGGGTTCAGGAGCATCCTCCTCAGGTTCCTCATCAACCTGGACCATGAGAAATTTAGGGGCTGGTTTCCCACTCCCCTTGCCCTTACTCTTCTTGGCAGCTGCGTGGACCATTGTTCCAGGCTCCAGTTGCCCTTGCCTTCTGTTGGAAATGGCTAGAATGGTAATAGAAAATCCTGCGCATTGGTGAAGTTGGATTTAATATTGCTATTCTAGAAATGCCACTTTTAGAAAGTGAGCATTTCTCTACACTCAAATCCTTCTGTGCCTTACAACCTGTCTCCAATCTATGTCTGGCTGGGTTGGTTGACAGCTCACTTGTGCATTTCACCCAGACAACCACAAACACAGGATGCTCAGTCACACCTGCACTCATCTGCATACTGAATGGGTCTTCCTGGGCTGGAAGGGTGGAGAACCTGACACTTACAGTTGAAAGAACAGTGGCCTGCCCTCACACATGGGCCCTAATGGGACCGTGGCAGACAGGATTGTGCTGAAAGGGGACCGTGTGCACTTCTAAGCCACTCTTTGAAGTCTCCCCTACTTCAAAGGCACAGCTGGGTATATAAACTAGGTCCCTGACCTTACCAACTCAGACACTTCTTGACAAGTTACCTCCTGGGAAAGAAACTCTGAACCAGAACCTGCAACCTGCTAAGAGAAGCTGCCTGGCTGCCCATAGGACTCAGACTGCTTTGCTAAAAACGACTGCTGCCTTGCTGTTGCCCTGCTGCCTTTCTGATTCTGGCTCTGCTGAGAATTACTCTCCAAGGGCTTGGATTGAGCTTGCCTCCAGTTGCTGAAGTCTCAGGGCAAAAAGACTTAACTTTCTGCAAGGAAATCCTTGTGTGCCGAAAATTCGACGCACAGCCTGCTGGAAATAACACACAGCCTGCACCATGATGAGAAAATTGCTGCATCGGCGAACTGAAATGATGCATCCCGGCTCCCCGAGTGGAGATTGACGCAGCACCAGTGTTCTGACCGGAACTCCGACGCACGGTCCACCGAATAGATGCATCGCTGAGCCGGAATGACGCAGCCTGACTTCCTGCAGGAGGATTCGATGCAGCACCTGCTGTGCGACAGAAAACTGCCCGCATTCCCCAACGGATCAATGCAGCTCCTGTGACTTAGTCCTGTGCGCACAGGATTTCTCTGCATTGTCCTGGGGAATTCAAATACCCCGCAACCTGAAGAGGATCCAAGCCTGCGTGTCAGAAATCGGAAAGCCCTTGCTGCGTGGAAAAGCATTGATGCATCGTCTGTGTGCGCCAGTAAAAACCGACGCACACCTCCCCGTTTTCCATGCATCTCCTTTTCTGCAATCCCATGCAGATAATTTAGATTGTAACCAGGTAATTTGTGCTTCCAAGAGACACTTATTGCTTTTTAAGAACTAAAGACTCTATTTATAATTTTTAACAATATTATTTTGACATATACTTATCAGATCCTGATCGTTTTGATCTGCTTTTTATCAGATCAATATCTTAAATTTTTCTAAACCTGTGTGGTGTATTTTTGTGGTGCTTATACTGTGTTATTGCATGATTTATTGTAAAAATACTTCACACATTGCCTTCTAAGTCAAGCCTGACTGTTCAGTGCCAAGGTACCAGAGGGTGGGCACAGGATAATTTGGATTTTATGTGACTTACCCTGACTAGAGTGAGGGTCCTTGCTTGGACGGGGGCAACCTGACTGCCAAACAAAGACCCCATTTCTAACACCTCCTTTCTTGTGCAGTTATGGCGCTTGTGGTCATACTCACCCTTTCAGGCAATCTCAACATCTCCAAGTGTGACCTGAGCTGTACCTCCCACTAGGTCATTGAATGTAAGCAAAAAATTCAGTTTTTTTGTTGAAGAAGCAGACTGAGGGGCAGAAAGATAAAGTGGTTTGGGCAAGAAAACACAGTTTGTTTGAGTGGGAAAACAAGGTTAGGGACTAAGATGCCTTGCTTCCAGTGTCCACGAGGTGACAAAGAACACTTGCCCATATGGTAGGCTTGGCTTTGCCCTATGTTGTTGTTTAAAGTGTAGCTTTCACCATTGAGATAGCCTCTTAGCCCTGTTGGGTGCCTCAGCATGCAGATTTCTTATGGCTACACCGGCTTTGGTAAAGGGGCACCTCTAGCACACAGGCTGCGTGAGGTGCTCGGGCAAGGCCGAAACATTGTGGGGGGAGCCGGGCACAGACACCAAAGGCTACATGTGTACGCCACTATACCACCTGACTCAACTATGACATCATTGAGTAGTAGTACTCGAAGCACAAAAACTCATCACTGAGCACTGCACAAATATCTCAATGTACAGCAGTAGGAACTCTAACTAGATGCCCTGTGTGATGCCATGTGGTGCCCGGTTATACACCACGTATGTGTTCAGCGGTATCCCAGGGTCAATCTTTGATTTACCCCTGGTATATAGCCACCTCAAATGGCCCAAGCAGTGCCCCGCCCCTTCACCACAACAGTGGCATCTTCAGATATAATGCTCTCTGCAGATGTTCGTGGCAACCCCAGGTCTGCACTGACACCCTTCCCATCACCCGAACTTTTAATGCTCTTTTCAGATGCTCCACAGCACCCCCTAGATGAAGTGCCCTGCTGAAATCACATGTGCTACGCACTGTCCCATAAGCAGACCTTGGCTGTTGTTTTGATGGTTGTTTTTTCATGTCTGAGGGCTTGCAGCTGCTCAGCTCACATCGCAGGCTGCTCACCTCCTGCCACAGGGCTACACCGGCCCATCAATGTGTAGCACCTCCTGCTTGTTGTCCTCTATCCTCAGGAGCATGGCCATGGGGTTCCTGAAAGCATCATGGTACTCGCTCTCCTCTCCACTGCACAGCCCAGCTGTTCCATGTTCTTTTTCTTGGGGGAGAAGTGGGTTCCTGGGGGCGTAGCAACTGGGGAATCCAGCATATGCGCAGGAAGTAGGGGCATAGGAGGGCACAGCAGTTTGAAGGTGCAGCCCCCAGTGAAGGAAAAGGGAACCTCATCCCCCTCTTGAAGGTGCTCTAACCAGCACAGCAGTAGAGTGCCCCAGCATGCCAGACGGCTATAAGCACTGGGGAGCTCCAGCAATCATACACAGCACTGCAGCTCTGGAAAGGAACACCACGTGCACCCAATTATGGACTCTACCATTCCGCAATCTATCTGCGGGAGGGCAGCACTTCACCACAAGGGACTTGGTACCACTTTCAAGCTCAACAAATGGCAATAGTTAGTACTGAAAAAAATAACAAAACACTTGAAATTTTGCGTTGTTCAAATAAAAAAAAAAAACAGCACTCCCCTTCTGTCTGACAGCTAAAAATACCCATGTCATATCCCTCCCCCTTTCAATGTTTGCAGCATTCAGTATACACAGTGAAGTCCTTGCAGCAGTGGAGTTCACGCCAGTCCACGAGGGGCCGGGCCTGATTGGTGCTCTAGCGCTACAATGGAAGATATCTCTTGCAGCAGTAGAGGAGTTAAAATCTGCATGCAGCATGAATTTAAACCTGAGACTTTTATAAAAACTTTGAAAAAATGCATGCAAAAGTCATTACTGCCTTCGTGGCAGTAATAATGTGTGTTTTTAGGGGTGGGCGCGGATAAATTCTGCCATGCAGCATTTGGGGGAGTTTTTGCCCAACAATGGCCCATGTTTATACTTTTTTAGGGCTGCATTTGCGCCGCTTTTTGACGCTAAAGTGGCACAAGCTTACAAATACAATTGTATTTTGTACATTTGCGCCACTTTTCGTAAATAAACGGCGCAAATGCCGCCATTAAAACAGTATAAATACGGGCCTATGTACTCGAAGCGGAGTGGCAAAACTCTGCAAACTCTGCAAATTGTTTTATCGTGTGGAAACCTAATACCTACAGACGTCTTATGAGCCACTGAGTAATAACCACAATAATGTGTATGAAAAGAAATTGAACAATAAAACATGGTGATCTATGCTATAAAAGAGAACTGAGCTATCAACAGAGCAGCAGGTGCAGTGCCATCCTGACCCCTGGGTGTTGGTGACCCTTGCACTCTAATTATGGGTCTATTTTACTACTCAACTGAGGAACAATGCACCCGTTTCCCTGATTGTATTAGGGTCTATGGCACCCTTTTTATGCCACAATGGTGATTTTACAAGGCACTGGATGTGCACTGAATTATAGTAGTCTGCGACACAACTAGTCTTAGAGTACTGTATTTTTGAATAGTGCATTTAGTTCAGTAACAAATGATTCCCAACGACTGATCCTTTAACACTGGCAGCTCACGGTGAGGTATCCATACCATACAACTATTTTCTCCTGGCTGAGAGAACATTTCTATTTATACTACTGGTAGATCCATTAGTCCAATGATCCATTAGCATGCATTTCATTATGCTGCAGGTCTTCAAGCTGCAGGATGTGATGGTGAAGTGTTTAATATCCTACTACAGTGTTTAGGCACACACCGCATATGTTATCATCCTGACCTGAATTCACACCGTAGGGGTCAAAATGCTTGCTCATCAGCCCAGTCTCAGACTTATATTTGTTAAAAGATACAATTGGGTCTTATTTCTTCTTTCAGGTTCAGTGTTACTTTCAAAGAAAGCCTTCCTCTGCTAAGATCCACAGATAAAATAGACATTTTTAAAATGATGCAAACACTTTTAGAAAGTAAAGCCTGTAAATAATTTGCTTTTGAATACTGAGTAAGTGAGAACGGAATATAACGTTTGTACAAATATGCCTCTTTAAATCTTCCATAAACATAAGCAGATATTTTAAAATCTTCTAAATGAAACAAGAACTACAATCAGCAGCAGAATGGGGCACATGTGGTGTGAAGTGTAGGTACAGGTGTGCAGGCTTAAATTAATAAAATCCCAAGAGACTGAGCAGCCAAAACTTTTGCAGATTTTAGTATGGGTATCAAGGAAAGCTATAATAAATAGGCAGACATGTATGTGAGGTATGACCTTGCATAGACATGCCCTATCTATGCCACAGAAGTGAGGCAAACAGAAGTGTATGAGGGTGCTCTAGAGGTTAAATAGGTTTTACTGAAACTAAAATAAACTTCAGTGACCCAAGAAGCTGCCAATAAATAAACAAAAAAATAATTTAAAGTTGCCTATTGACCTTTCCATTTTAGTCATATCTGCTCCAATTTGAAGTAGAAAAAGTCTGACAAAACTGGTTATGAGAAAAGAGTGGATTTATTGAGAAAAGTAGATACATCATAAAAATTAGAATGAAGCCATACTCGTGCAAAAGAAGCAGCAGCACTTTCGGAACTCAGCTACAGAGGACAGAAAGGAATCTGAATGTGGCATTGATGAAGGATGGGCTAAGGAAATCATGGTAGCTATACTGCAGTCTGTGAATGGAGCACATAAACTAAATATTCGCTCTTTTATTTTTTGCACAGTGATTCTATCTGTAATTTTATGAGAGGACATTGTTATGTTATGTTATGTTATGTTATGTTATGTTATGTTATGTTATGTTATCACATGATACTAAAGCTGATAATGTCACCAAAAAAAAAAACAGAGACAGTGTAGGGTGGATGTCTGTGGAAAGGTGGCTTGAGACCTTTAAGGCAAACTGTCATATGTTACTTGAATGAGAGCTTGCTTTTCATTACACATATGTGAATTCAAAGTGATATTTCAGGGGAAGTGCATAAAATGATCACTCGATTTTTCAGTTTGAGACATCTGGTTTTTCAGACTTCTAGAGAAGCAGAGGCCTGCTGGATAAGCCTCAGCTATGTGTGCTCTACATCAGTGTTTTCCAACCTTTTTACTCCCGAGGACCCCTACTGAATCACTACTGGAAGCCGGGGACCACCAAGAAATTTGTACGATTTAAATTTCAAACATTAAAACAGTAATTCACAAAAAATACATAAACAAGTACATGCCAAACAAATACTCAAATTAGTAAAGATATCATTATTTTAGATTGGAAAAAATTGCAAAAATTGGAAAACTTTAATGGGAAGGTTGGTGCTGCATCCCGGTGACTAACTTTTCAATGTTTGGGTTTATTTAGGAAAGCTGAATCCTCAAGACAGATTCTATATTTCCCAAGCAAATTTTGTTTTTATTTTTTAGATACATAAACCTTTTAATTTAATGTGTGGTGGGCAAAGGAAGTCAAACCATAATGGCCTCTCATCTCTCCATAGCCTCTCTGTCACATGTATTTAATTTGATTTATAGCACCTCTCATACCAGTGAAGGGTGTCAAACACTTTACAGGGAACTACAAGGTGTAGGATTCACCTCATCCATACTGTTAGGCATTTTCTAAGAGTGCTTGGTCTGGAAAAACAGAAACTCAGGATTCAGAACATAACACAGTGACTTGCCTTGACTTTAATAATAGCGTAATCCTATGCAAGCAAACCTTCTTATTAGCAGTAATGAAAGAATTGGAAAAATATATAATTTTCTAATTTGTTCCATGTAGTTCTTTGTTGGCAGTTCATAACTCACTGTGCTAGATTATGATTGTGACTTATGAACCGCACAATAACAAAAGAATCTCTGTGACAAAAGTGGTAACCCACTGTGCTATGCACATAAAATGTGGTTCTCTTTGCATGATACAGGTTGTTTGCATCTGGCATATTAACCATCTGCACTACCTCCAACGAGTCAAAACTGTCACTACTAGACAACTTCCCATCTCTCCAGCAGGGACATTAATCACCAGAGTTATCTTGACACTTTTATTTTCGTGGGAAAGCTTACACTGAACTTTGCAGTGCTTTTAAAGCTGCTGCACAAATGAATAAACAGATTAAAAAAAGCACACACATGTTTCTGTACAGGGCCCAGCTGGAGAAGTGCCTTCATGCCGGTCCAGGCCTGCAGACCCCCTAAGAATGTGTCACGGACCCCTGGGGGTCCGCGGACCACAGGTTAGGAAACGCTGCTCTACATAAAATAATAGCTGTTTTTGGCTTAAAGTTCTCATATCTATCATACTCTTTCGTAAATTATCTGCATGTTCAAAAAAACGTTTTCACAGCTGTACAAAGTGTAGGTATGAAGTGCTGGAATGTATTAAAAAAAACTTTTCCCACTGACTCTTAAAACATATCATATGGCCTGATTCAGAGTTTGGCGGATTGGTTACTCTGTCACAAACGTGACAGATAGCTTGTTTGCCGTATTACGATTTCCATAGAGTATAATGGAAACCTATTATGCCAGATGGGATATCCGTCATATCTGTGTCACATTATAAAAATAAAACTACAAGTCCCAGAATACAAAGCATATACTAAATGAGCAAAGCACACATCAAACTAGGGGGCTGGAAAAATGTACGAATACTACTTCAAGGGCTGGTTTCTAGCTTGTAGCATTTTATCAAAATAAAACTACTAGTCCCATAAAGAATATGTGAGGTGCAAAGAACGAGTACTAAGCAGATCAGAATGCATTTAATTTAAACATGTCAAAATAACTTAATGTTCTTTTTGGCGAGAGATGTACTTTTGTCTAGTGGAAGTTCAGACTCATTATAAGGTAGCGCTGAGGGTTAATGTTCCTTCTGGTGAGAGAATGTACTTTTATCTAGTGGAAGGTACCACAGAGGGTTAATGTGCCTGCTGCAAAGAATATGTGCTGGGCAAATCACAAAGTGCATATAATGTAAAAATGTCTAATATAACTCTGGCGATTTATGTTCTTACTGGAGAGAGAACGTACTTTTGTGTAGTGGAAACTTGGAGTCATAATAGGGTAGCGCAGAGGATTAATATGCCTGCTGCAAAGGATGAGTACTCAGCACATCAGAGTGCATATAATGTAAAAACGATACCGCCGATTGAGTTTGCTCTGTGAACACTTTGAGCACCATGGCAGCTACTAAGTGCAGACAAAAGAAAAAAGTAGTTTGCCCCCGTTGAAGTACATCGGCAACTGTGCAATTATCCCTGTAACAGGGTTGTTGTTCAAGGCGGTAACCAAACCACCTAAGGCAGGACAAACATAAAGCATTTACCAATGCCAATCAAGTGATTTTTGAAAGGCAGGTCCACAAATGAATTAAAGTGATGGTCGTAAGGTGGGTGCGGTTAAAAGCCCACAATACTTACAACAGGTCAAAGCGCTTGCATGCTCAACCTAACACTAAGTCAAAAACTTTGACCTTGACAACCTACTTGGTGTGTAAGACCACTCCAAATCAGTCAGCCTTAAATCACTCCTAGGTCCCCGTTTACTGCAAACAGTGACTTCTGATAGGCACTTACTTTTTCTCAGCTTTATGACATAGGACTTTAAAAATGTATACCTCTGGGTCTACAAAAACTCTTTTGATGATCTCGGAGCATTTTTTCTCATATATCTTTTCTCTATTTTTCCAAATTGGTTTGGAAATGTTATTGTGTTGTGTTCTTTACTTCAAAATTGTTGGAACTGGTAGAACTTGAAAAAGAACAGTTAATGGATGAAATGCTGGACAATGTAAAACAATCATCCCCCAGTCACAGATCTGGACCTAAATCCATATTTTTTTTGCTTGCCATGCTATTCCATTTCGGGCCCCACCATATGAAAATCAGTCTTGACCCTGCTCCCAATGGGAACAGTCCATCCCGAACTGCCAGGTCAGGTTCTCACTAGACCGGAAACAAGCATAATTTTTTACCTGAATGTGCACTGGTGCCTGCTAATCAGACCTCAGTGACATTGCTCTTTCCCTTAAATTGTACTATGATTTTGTAAACCTGATTGGCTAATACTTTGCCACCCCTGTAAGGCCTTAGTAAATAATACCAGTGGTACCAGGGCAGGGATGGTAAAGGGGTCACCAGGGTTGCAACACTTATTGTGCCACCCTGGTTAAAAGCAAAGCCTGCAGAGCTGCCATGTCAGCCTGAATGAGCAGCTTGTCTCATCAAGTTCAACTCTGTCCACACCAAGTGCAGGCAGAGACCCTTACCTGCCCATATCATGGGTCAGTCACCCCTAAAGCAGCCCTCCTATAGCTCTGGAGGTAGGGTGCACTGTTTTGTGAGTGTAGACATATATATGCACAAGCATATATGATCCTGTGGTAGCATTTATAATGTAATTCTGCTAGAAGTGACCAGCTGTCCATAGGATAACATGGGCTGGCACATGGGCAAACTCCAGATATCCAGCTCCATGATGGCCAAACTGATTTCCCCTATGCTTGATGTTAAGAACCGCACTTTTTAAGCTTGAAAACGATTCTTGTGCTCAGTGTTGGTTAACAAGTACCCTGGTGGCATCCTTAGAGGATGCCCACCAAGTTGCCAGCTTTCTCTTGCCTTGGCGTGCTCCTCAGAACCATTTGCCACCAAGACAAGAGTCTGCCCTCCCGCTAGTTGTGCTAGCACTTACCTAGGACAGAGACAAAGGACCTGGGCAGGAAGGAGGTCACACCTTCCCCTTTCCAGAATGACTAGTTTTACAGTGATCTAGGCGGTGAGCCTCAAAGTTTTCCACTGCCCTTGATATGTAATCTCTTGTACCCCTCTCAAGGGCAATGCCCTTCCCGCCATGTCCAGGCTGACAGATGAGAAAATTAGTTATACAGGAGGTATACACCTTAAAGAGGCTAGCCACAACTTTAGGGGGGGGGGGCTAGGAGGTTTGTAAAGCAGAGGGAAGGTTCTGCCATGTTAGCATACCTTGAAATTAGATGATACTATGTAGAAAAGTGACATATTCCCACAGGAAGTTGTCACCTGCGGGGCAGACTAACTTCAGGGACCAGTAGCCCATTGGCCATTGGCCCTCACACACTTAACACCCCGTGAACTAGGATTTAAGGGGCTCCTCTGACACCAGAACTCAAGTTCTGACTTTGACTCCAAGAACAGGCACTGAACAGACGTTATCACAGACAACAGGACTTTGGATTCCACTGCAGTGCAAAGAGAAGACCCTTAAGTGCCCTGAGGTGACCATATACTGGAACTGTGTGTTTAACGTGTGCCCATGCCAAAATCTCATTGCTCCCAGGAAGAGGAGCTCCTGTGGATGCCATAAACAGAAGCAGACCCCCTTGACTGGTGGAAACTGTCACCTGCAACCTGCAGAAGAATCATCATTCTGCGTCACAAGAAGTGCACTCCATCAGGCCCCTCTTGAGGGAGCCCCAAGAAAGTCAGTGACCTGTACTCCCGGAACTGTAGTGCGGCTTACCTCAAGTTGCAAGCCACTACACCACTCACTCCTGTCTGCCTCCAGCCAACAAAGTACCCATGGACTACATTTGCCACTGTCAAGGCTTGACTGTCACCAGCTGGGTAACCGACCCCTTCCCAGACATTACCGACTCCACAATAACTTCCAGCAATAGTGACCGACATTGGCAACAACTCCACTGATGAGATCCTGTATCCTGATGAAGGGTACTTCAACCAAGTGGCAAAGCATCTTTGGCATGACCCACCCTTGATTGACAGCTGTGGTAGCAAAGTTCCAGTTGTGGAATCCAGGTCCTGGGACCCCAAATGCCTCTACTCTCTAAGGGTAGAATTTAGATCCACTTCCAAGTGTGTTCTTGTCAGGTGCTACAATTTTGACAGTGTGCCCGGATCCCGTCCAAGGACAACCAGAGCACCTCTGCACGGGGACTCCCTGTGCAAGGAAACAAGATACTGTGGCCCTCATTACGACCCTGGCGGTTTGCAACCGCCAGGGCCGCTGGACGCGGAGGCACCGCCGACAGGCCGGCGGTGCCCCGCGGGGCCTTCTGACCGCGGCGGCTTAGCCACGGTCAGAGAAGGGAAACCGGCGGTCTCCCGCCGGTTTCCCGCCGGTTTCCCGCTGCCCCCAAGGAATCCTCCAAGCCGGCGCAGCTTGCTGCGCCGGCTTGGGGATTCCGACTCCCCCTCCCGCCATCCAGTTCCTGGCGGTTCTCCCGCCGGGAACCGGATGGCGGGAGGGGGAGTCGCGGGCCCCCGTAAGAGGGCCCCAAAATGTATTTCACTGTCTGCCTTGCAGACAGTGAAATACGCGACGGGTGCAACAGCACCCGTCGCACCTTCCCACTCCGCCGGCTCTATTACGAGCCGGCATCCTCGTGGGAAGGGAGTTTTTCCCTGGGCTGGCGGGCGGTCTTTTGGAGACCGCCCGCCAGCCCAGGGAAAAACTCATAATACCCTCCGCGGTCTTCTGACCGCGGAGCGGTATTACGGAGGGCGGAATTCTGGCGGGCGGCCTCCGCCGCCCGCCGGAGTCATAATGAGGGCCTGTGTGTTAAAACTTGGTTTAGGTACCCGCAATACCTTAACTCTTGGTGGGTTCCATGGAACTCACCCCATAAATGACTGATTGCACACTGTGCTTTTCTCCCATTGACTTCAATGGTATCAGTTTGACAACCAAAAGTGCATCTATTATTAAATGATTTAAAAATCCACAATTCCATTTGTATCTATGATACAAAGTTCGTTTTTGTGTCTTAATTAAGATAAAAATCTGCTTTATTTTTCTTAATTGGTGTTGGATTTCTTTCAAGTCATGTCAATTACTTGTGGTCCGTGTGGGTGTTGTGAAATGCTTTACATGTTACTGTAGGTAGCCTGAATGCTCTCCAGCAACCTACCAGGATTGAGCTAGGTTTACTGGTGTGAACCTGAGGTCCATTTCTGGGTCACATGTTAATATGACATGATAAGACCCTCCAGTCATACCACATAATACTGTCACATTGCTTCATCGGTGTTTCAGTGGTGCAGATCTTAAACTTGTGTTTCCGCTTAGACATAAGTATGTTTTTGGCTACACGAGAAATCATCAACTGTCTTTGGACCCAAAAAGCAATTTTTTTGATTTTTTTTCCAAAAATTGGAACTGCCAAGGCCCTGTGTTACGATAGATTTCAAAACATTCTAAAAGTTCAAATGTATCTATGTAGTTAGCTAATTGTATTTTAAAAAAACACTTTTTTGAAGAAGTACCCAACTCCACATATGCAGTGCACAATAGAGAATATCCTGAGCCTAGATCAGCCTATTCTTTCCATCCTCAAGATGAATGATATTAGAGGCAAGGTTTGTGCAAGATTAGAAGCATTGACTTTAGTTATATTGCTAAAAGAGAGGACCTTATAGAGTCCCTCACCTCATTTGAGGAAAAGGAGCATAGGGAAGATGTTTCCTCCTTAGAAGAAGCACTATAGTGGTGGAAGGAGAAGCCCTGGCCCCGGTACGTGAAGGGGAAGGAGGTGAACACCATGATTCTCCACCCTTACCCCGACCTCCTTCCCCAGTGGGAAGTGAGCAGAGTCACTTTAGTAGCCCCTCCCACTGGAAGGGTGGGTAGGGCTCTTGAGACTAGGATTTCAGCAGCTCTTCCGGGAGAACAGGAGGCTTAAAATCAGAGAGATGAGACTAGCCCTGGAGAAGAGAAGGGTTAGACTGCAGTAGTTCCCAAAGATGGTGGCAGCAAAGTAAAAAGGGAAAGGGAGGGTTCTTTTGACCCTATGGTCCCCAGAGGGATTGTCCCCATGTACAGTGAAGGAGATGACATTGATAAATGGTTTGCAGCCTTTGAGAGGTGCTGCAGGAGGAGGAATTTAAGTCTCAAGCACTGGGGCGCTCTACTTTGGGAATTATTCTGATCTAAGGGCAATGATAGACTTCTGACTCTTCCTGAGAAAGTCCAACATTCACATGAAAGAGGCCCTCATAGAAAGGTTTGGACTCACTACAGAGGAGTACATAGTCAAGTTTGGGGACAAGACCAAACTTGGGTAGACTTTCTCGACTCCTCAGTCAACGCACTTGAAGCCTGGATAAACCAGAATAATGTAGATACCTATGAAGGACTGTATTATCTTTTGATGAAAGTGTACATCATGACCAATTGCTATACAGAGAAATCGCGACAGCATCGAGTGGATTCTGAGTTGTCTTCTCCCAGGGAGCTGGGGAAGATAGCTGACAAATCGGTTGGATTCAGGGTTCCCCAGAAAAAGACCCATAGTGGGGGTGACTCCAAGAAGGGGGCTCAGACTTCCCAACAGGGGAGACGGGTAGCACCAACAAGGGTAAAAAGAAAAAGTCCTCTTCAGGCTCCAAAAAGAACTCTAAGGAGGGAGGGCCTGAGACTATTGCCAGTCACAAAGGGGCATCACGGTAAGAACTGGGATCCCAAGAAGGCTGGAACGTGGTTTGAATATCATCAGGCAGGGCACAACAGAAGGGATGCAGTTTACACCTAGCAGTCCCCCACAGAGGGTCAGTCCACGGGTGTTGTTAATATTGGGATGGCAGTAGAAGTGTACTCTGGAGAGGCCAGAAGTCACAATCAGGCTACTCTGGTTTCCCTGGGAGAAGTGTACATTGAACCCTTGGCAGTCTTAACTCCAAGCTTGAAGAAGTATAGACAAAGACCAAGAATCAATGGGACTGAGGTAGAGGCTCTGAGGGATATCAGTGTCACCATGGTAGCAGCCAAACTGGTTTTCCCAGACCAAATGATCCCTGGTACTAAGTCACCTGATTACCAATGCTGACAATGAGACTTAGCTTCATCCAATGGCTTTGGTAAACTTAGAGTGGCGAGGAAACTGGCCCAAAGAAGGTGGTTGTGTCTCCTGCCATACCAGAAGAGTGTCTTTGGCAACGATCTGGAGACTACTGCATGGGCAGAAGTAAAAGAAAGGGCTCATCAAGGGTCTCCCTGGGTGGGTTTGTGTGACGGCTAGGGCACAGGCTGCAAGACAGGATAAAGGTAAAGAAATGGAGATTGAAACTATGACCAAGCACTTTAAGAGCAAGAGGAAGGGGACGAAGACTGCTGACCCAACATTTAAGTCCAAACAGGGTCAGGGGGAGAATTCGCCCCATGGTGAGGCCCTTATGCCTTAGGAGGGCACTGCAACTGAAGAGGCCTGGCCTTACCTGGCAGAGTTTCTCTCCAGAGGACCCTCCAGATAGGAGCTTTTCCAAGAGCAAAGAAGATGCCCAACTCCTGAGGGCCCTAGGCAGCAAGCTGCCAGACAAGAAGAGGGAGATTTCAGTGGCACTCACTGAGTTTATTAGGAGGATGTACTGTATACTGAGGCCAGGGACCCCAAACCAGGAGCAGCCAGGAGAGTGGTGGTCCCCCAGGTATACAGGGCGTTCATCCTAACTTTAGCCCATGACATCCCCCTTGCTGGGTATCTGGGTCAATCAAAGACTTAGGACTGGTTGCTGGCCCATTTCTATTGGCCCCAGAGGTCTGAGAAAGTCAAGGACTTTTATCACTCCTGTGTAACCTGTCAGGCCAGTTTACAACCAAAGGCTCCCTTAATTCCACTACCTGTGGTTTAGACTCGCTTTGAGAGGGTAGGGGTCAGCATAGTTGGTCTGATTGATGTATCTACTGCATCTGGGGACAGATTTATCCTAGCAGTAGTGGACCATGCTATTAGATACCCAGAGGCAATCACCTCTTAGGACTGCCACTGCTCAGGCAGTAGCAAAAGCTCTCCTTGGTATCTTTAACAGAGTGGGGTTTCCTAAGGAAGTGGTCTGTGATAGCGGGACAGATTTCATGTCTGCATATCTGAAGGCTGTGTGGGATGAATGTGGTGTAACTTGCAATTTCATCACCCCCTATTGCCAGACTAGTAGCTTGATGGAGAGATTTAACAGGACCATTAAGGGCATGGTTATGGGACTTGCAGACAAACTCAGAAGGAAATGGGTTGTCCTACTGCCATGCCTCCTGTTTATGTACAGGGAGGTTGTGCAGAAAAGGGTTGAGTTCAGCCTCTTTGAACTTCTGTTTGGACAACTTTCCAGAGGTCATCTCAGTCTAGTGAGGGAAGGATGGAAGAAGCCTCTCAAACAACCCAAACAGGGCATATTGGACTGTTAGCTTGGGCTTTGCTCACGCATGGCAGATTACATAAAGAAAGGAAACAAGAATTTACAGGCCAGTCAAGAGCTTTTCAAGCACTAGTATGACCGAAAGACAGCCTTGATTGAGTATCAACCTTGAAAGTAGGTGTGGGTGCTAGAGCCTGTGACTCCCAGGACCCTGCAGGACAAGTGGACTTGGCCCTACCCCACTGTAGAAAGGAAAGGGAAGTCGCCTGTTTGGTTGACCTAGGCGCCCCAGGGAATCCTCACAGAGTGATTCATGTAAATCACTAATAGCCACACAGAACAGGGCTGGCATGACCATGCTCAGAGTCACAGATGGAGGGCAAGAGGAAGAGAGGAAGAGAGTGAACCACTCCCCGATCTCCTCTCAACCAATTCCAAAGTTGGGACAGTGGAGGGTGTTTAACTTTCTGACACACTCAGCAGCAAGCTGACTGCAGACAGGTTCTCAGTTAGTTTGCAGACCCTGGTCAGACAACTTGGTGTACTCATGATGTGGACAGCAGTAACAGCCTCCCTCTCAAGAATAAACTCTACAGACTGTCAAGAAAATGCTAGAGCAAGGGGTGATTGATCCCTCTGACAATCCCTAGTCTAGCCCAGTGGTTCTGGTCCCCAAACCTCACTGAAAAGATGGTAAAGTTGAGGTGAGATTTTGTGTGGATTACATAGGGTTGAATGCAGTTACTAAGACAGATGCACACTCCACACCAAGAGCAGATGAGCGTATTGATAAGCTCGGGCAGCCACGTTTTGTAGTACCTTTGATTTGACATGAGGGTACTGACAGGGAGCCAAGGAGAGACCTGCATTTCCTACCCCAAAGGGCCACTTTCAGTTTAAGGTGATGCCCTTTGGATTAAAGAATTCACCTGACACTTTTCAAAGGTTGGGGAATAGAATTCTGTCAGGTTTGGGAGACTTAAGTGTAGCATATCTGAACACCTTAGCTGTCTTTAGCCCCTCTACCTGGGAGGATCACTTGGTTCACATTAGAGAAGTTGTTTAGGCCCTGCAACAAGGCCAGTAAGTGCCAGATAAGGCAGGGTTCTGTAGTCTACTTGGACCACCTAGTAGGTGGAGACCAAGTTAGACCTCTCCAACTCACAATCCAGACCGTTCAGACCCAGGTCAGAGCCTTTCTTGGCCTGACAGGGTACTTGAGAAGGTTTGTGAAAGGGCATGGTACCATTGTGGCCCCTCTCACTGAGGTAACCTCAAAGAAACAGCCAAAGAAGGTAATTTGGACCACAGCTTGTCAAAATGCATTAGACACCTTTAAAACAACCATGTACTCAGCACCTCTCCTTAAAGCGCCAGACTATGGGAAACAGTTCATTGTCAAGACAGACTCTTCTGAACATGGGATTGGGGCAGTGTTGTCACAAACCAACAATGAGGGTCAGGATCAGCCAGTAGCTTATATTAGCAGGTGACTTCTCCCCAGAGAACAGCGTTGAAACGTCATTCAGAGGGAAGCCTTTGCTGTGGTTTGGTCCCTGAAGAAGATGAGGCCCTCCCTGTTTGGGACGCACATCAAAGTTCAAACTGACCACACGCCTAGCAGGTGGTTGATGCACATGAGAGAAGAGAACCCTAAATTGTTGAGGTGGTCCATTTTCCTACAGAGCCTGGACTTTGCAGTGGAACACAGACCAGGGACTGACCAGTCAAATGCAGATGTCCTTTCCAGGTTCTTCCACTTAGAAGATGAAGACTACCAGAAGGGAGGTTGGCGCTCATCCCTTACATCTGGGGGTTTCATGTTGTAAAGTCTCCTTTTTGGATGGCCACCTCTCACTTTTTGCTGCTTATTGCTTTTGTTTGTGACCTGGAAGTGCACTGAGGTCTGTTAATCATACCTCAGTGCCAGTGCTCTGTCCTTTAAAGTGTACAATGACTTTGTAAACTCGATTGACAAGTACTTTCCCACCCCTTTAAGGCCCTATTAAATTATGCCAGTGGTACCCAGGGTAGGCATGGCAAGGGGGTCACTGGTTGTGCTACCCTGTTTAACACATGTAAAAGCAGAGCCTGCAGAGCTGCCAAGTCAGCCTGCATGAGCAGCTTGTCTGCTCGAGTTTGACTCTGCCCACACCAAGTGCACGCAGAGTCCCTTCACTGCCCATAGCCACCCCTAAAGCAGGTGTGCTGTAGCCCGAGAGGCAAGCTGCACTGTTTTGTGAGTGTGGACATATTTGCATGAACATATATGACTCTGTGGTAGCATTTAAAACGTAATGCTATTGCAAGTGACCGGCGGTCCATAGCATAACATGGGCTGGCACCCAGGCAAACCCCAGATGTCTAGCGGCATGATGACCTGACCGATTTCCCTTGTGTTTGTTGTCAAACATTGTGAGTTTGAACCATAAGCATGATTCGCGTGCCCAGGGTTGGCTAACATGTACCCTGATTGAATCTTTAGAGGATGCCCTCCAAGTTACTAGCTTTCTCTTGCCTTGGCAGACTCCTTCAAGCCATTTGCCACCAAGACAAAAGTCTGCCCTCCTGCTGGTTGTGCTAGTACTTCACAGGACGGAGACAAAGGGTCCCACATCCTCCCTCCTAAGAAGGCTAGTGTTCACAGTAATCAAGGTGGTAAGCCTCAAAGACTTGCAATCTCTTGTCCCCCACTCGAGGGCAAAGCCCTTCCCACCATGTCCAGGCTGACAGGCAGTAAAATTAGTTATGCAGGAGTCGTACACCTCCAGTAGGCTGGCCACACCTTTAGAGAGGGTAGGAGGTCTGTATAGCTGAGGGAAGGTTCTGCCATGTTGGCAAACCTTGGAATTAGAGGATTCTGGGTAGAAAAGGGATGTATCCCCTCAGGAAGTTATCACCTCATGGGTGGACTAACATCAGGGACCAGTAGCTCTTTGGTCCCTGCCCCTTAAATCCTTAATGTCCCCTAAATTAGGATTTAAGGGGCTGCCCTGGCACCAGAACCACATTTCTGTCTTTGACTCCGAGAGGAGGCACAGAGAAGATGACATCATTGACAACAGGACTTTGTACTCTGCCACAGCACAAAGAGAGGACTCCTAAGTGCCCTGAGGAGACCATATACTGGAATTGTGTGTTTGACAAGTGCCCGTGGTAAAAGCTTGTTGCTCCCAGCAAGGGAAACTCCATTGACGCCAGAAACTGAAGTAGACTCCCTTGACTGGTGGAACCAGTCACCTGCAACCTGCAGAAGAACTGTTGTGCTGCATCACAAGAAGTGCAACCCATTGGGCCCTTCTTGAGTGAGATCAAAGAAAGTCAGTGACCTGCTCCCCAGGAGCTGTAGTGAGGCCCATGCCAAGTTATATGCCGCTACACCACTCTTGTCGACTACCAGTAAACGAAGTACCTGTGGAATACTTTTACCGCTGCCAAGGCTTGTCAGTTTCCAGCCCCGTAACTGACCCCTTACAGGACATCACCGACTCCACAGCAACTCCCAGCAATAGTGATTGATATTGGCAACAACCCCATTGCTGACACCCTGTAACCTGAAGAAGGTGACTTTGACCAAGTGGCAAAGCATCTTTGGTGCCAACCCTTCTGTGATTGACAGCTGTAAAGCTATCTCTGCACCCAGAGCAGCCGGACATGGTAGCAAAGTTCCAGCTGTGGAATCCAGATCCTGGGTGCCTTCCTGCACATAAACAATCATTCAAAATGACACTTTGGTAATTCTATGTGTGCTACATTCTGCAGCACACATAGAAGTGCCAAATCGCCATTATAGACTGTTTATGTACAGACAGGGAAACCTTCCTACACATAAATAATCTATCCCCTCAAAGCAAACACCCTTGCACTATGGTGGAAGGAGGCCTGTGTTGGCACAGGCAGCTTAATTTAGCGCCGGCATAGAAGGAAACACTGGGGTGTGTCTTATTCCTGTAAATACAGTGCATCACTGAGTTTCAGAAGTGGCACAGTGCGGCGCTGCTATTTTTGATACAGCACCGCGCTGCGCGACTTTGGCATACATCAGGTTCTTATTGTCTTAGGATTTATAATTGTGAATACACAATAATTGCTGCTACTACACTGTAATTTCAAGTGAGCCATAGTTAGGTGAGGGGATATTATGTCATATCTGCATCTAACCCTCACTATTCTAAGTTAATCCTCACAGAATGGGAATAACCACGTAAACCTCTTTTTCTGGGTCAAAATATGCATGGAAATCCCGATTCCATGCAAGTTAAAACACTCATTTAGCTCCTGCTCTGGTGTCAGTAAATGGAGTGGGCTATGGGCTTGCATTCTTATATGTTTCATGCTTCCTCATGCCGTAGAGGATTTTTGGGTGGGGGCTGAGAACAGGAGTGAGCAGATTTTTCTGTTTAAGCTTCGTGTGATTTCACTGGCTGAATCTGTTTTTAAATCAATCTCTGTAATCCCCTAACGCAAGAAATTGACACAGGAACACCAGAACAATTGTACTCCGGTGGGCAGTATTTAACTTGTCTTCTGTCCACTGGTAATTGGAGCCCAAGGGGAGTAACACATTTTAAAAGTGGATTTCTTTAGTTAGTTTGGCAGTTGAACTAAAATATATCTGAATTCAAAAATGATTATGATTGAGATTAAAACATTATAATCAAAAACGTCTTAATACAAATCATTTATGTTATGTGAGTAATTATTTACAGTTAATAAAATCTATGCATTTTGAGTAGCATAATTCATATCTGCATTGCAGTAACTACTTTGTTATGTGAGTTTCTTCTGTCTTTCTGCACTGGTTTAAACTGCTACTTATAGGCTACTGCAATATAAACCAGTTTGAACCCGCTTAATTCCAGCAAACCTCATACACTTTACATAGCAGCCTTAAATTATTTGCACACAAAGATACACCACTTGTACTTGAATGAAAAATACAGACCCTTTTTAACTAGGCCTGGATGAGATTTGAATTATGCCAGAGTAATGGGAGTAATTTCAGTAATTACGCATTACTCTTGTGATACTAAATTACTGACATTATGAGATTGAGCCAACTTGAGTAATGAAGAGTAAATTGGGGCAAATATCCTTCTGCATGAGCACAGAAACAACAAACTAAGAGCCTCCTTTGATAGGAAATGGCGCAGCACGGTGCTGTAAGCAATACTGCTGTGCCGAGCTGAATCATTTCCATAATGCAGGGATATGTTGTATTTACAAGAATACAGTGCATCCCTGTGTTTTCCCCTGCGCTAAATCAGCTGCGCTGCACCATAGCAGCCACCCTTAAGCCATGGCGCAAGGATTCCTGAGTGGGGGGCGTGATTGTTTATGTCCAGGAAGGGACACCTTCACATTAATGGTGATTTGCTCCTTCTATGTATGCTGCAAGATGCAGCACACATAGAAAGAGCAAAAAAAGAGGAGAAATAAAAGTAATTCTCCTCGTTGAGCCACTCTAAGGCCATCCCTCTGGTGGCGTTAGTTTTTGGCGCTGCCTATGATTTACAATTTCTAGTAAATTTGGGGCAGCGTCAAAAAGAAATGGGTGTTGTGTGGTTATGCCCACAGCAACACCCATTGCATGCCCCTTTGCGCAGAAAACTGTGTCAGGGAGGTCCTATTTTACAATGCCATGTTAAGCCACATAAAGTGGCTTAACACCACCTTTTAGATATGGAGCTGGGCATAGAGCCAAGGAACTCGTAAATGAGGTCTTCAGAGAGAGTGAGTGGCTGCTGGCTCCTGCTGTTCATGTCCTGTAGGATTTAGGGCTATTTCCTTAGCACAAAATGCATCCTCTGGCCCAATTTTGATGCAAGAGTGCATTATGCACTAAGAAAATTGCACTAAATGCTGGATTCTGCATCTCACATAATTATGCATAATTACAACTGATTTGCATTAGTTATGAGTAATTATGCTAAAGAGATTTACGCCAGTTACGCAGGCCTTTTTTTTTTTTTTTTACTGTGCCATTGGGCAAGCTCATTTAAGAGTATAGTGACAGCTTTTCTTCGATGGCCATTGGACCATTTGAATTGGCTAGTGCCTCATTCCCGTCTGGCAGAATTCATGTCTTAAATGTATCTGATGCAACTTTTAAAATATTTTTCAAACTCACCAGATTTAAAAAGCTAAACTGGAGGTATTTTTTTTAGATTACCATTATCTTGAAATTTGCCCAGCTATTGTTGTTACTGATAGTTATTCGAGCTAAAAAAAATCAAAAGATCTTGTCAAAATAAAAAATAAAACAATTGAACTCAGAAGATGAAGTGCATTACTCATAACAATAACTGTAACTATAGCATGCAGAAAATAACAGTTGTATTAAAGTTGAATATATTAACCTTTTCTTGATATTGCCGCCGTGATGAATCCAAAGACTGTATCAAGGCCGTGGCATGTCCCACAAACATGGCATAACAGGTGGCCCCCACAATCATGCTCAGCATGGTAATCCAGAGGTCAGACATGCTTACTGGGGCACGCGCTCCGTACCCGATGCACAGCATGTGGCTCATGGCTTTGAAGAGCGCGTATGAGTACTGCTTCCCCCAGGAGTCATTCTGAAAGAAAAGAAACCGAAAGTGACTGAGTCTGCAAAGATGCACGTGCACACGTCGCGCAGCTGTGTACAAGAGGATCTTTACAGAGGAGTGTTCTACGGGGCTATCTAACCAGCAGTGCCACAGGAATATCCGCTTTAAATCATTTGTGTAAATAATACCTCAATGAATCGCATTAAACTTGCATGAGCTCAGCAACATGAGTAAAAGCATAACTTTTTGGGCGAATGCTCTAAATATAACGTCTGATGATACCATAAAAGCATTATGTTCTAAGGCTGCTTTGGAGGTGTTGAACAGAGCATGAGCCTTCAAATGCGCCCCTTCATTTATTATTTTTTGAGTAAAAAAAACACTAAAATGTGTTACTCGTGCCCTAAAGTGTCCTTCCATTTCTTGTTGCAGGAAGGTTTAATGCTGAAATCTTCCAAAATCTAGTCTTGCCTTTTAAGTATAATGTGAAGTTTAAACTTCACCTTTTCAGTTTTGCAGTATTTTCATGTAAAGGCTCAAGCTGCCAGTATGGATGTCATTAGTCCCTGTAATAACTAAGATTGCTTTTCTGAATAATGAGAAAAAATTCCTGAAAGCACCTCACCATTTCTCACTGAGTGGAGGTACCCTCAGAATGTGTTTAAAGGATTCCTAATGAGCTACTTACATCAACCCTTATGCGCCAAAGAAATTCATTTTTAAAGCACAGAGCAACAAACTCTACAGTTCTTCCACATACCACAAAGCAATCTGCAACAATATATAATTTATATGTCTATAAAGTACACTATTTTAGTAATAGAATATTGTGAGTTCGAGGGGATGTCATCATAAGGAATTCATAGTGTGTCAATATATCCTACTTGCATAGTCTTGCCATTAAAACTTAACAGTGGCCCATATCTTCCTGAGCCTATATAATTGTGCTTGTGCATACCAAGAAGTTCCTACTACTTAATCTGATCCTTGCTGGAAAGCATTCATGCCGGCATATTTTGAGTTCATTTTATAATTTTATTGATTTGTTTTCTAGAAGTGAATTTAAGATGAGACATACTGGCCACGGATAAAACCTGAGGCTCCATCTAAAAGACTTTATGTATATATGTATATTAGGACGAGTTCTGACCTTCACTAAACGTTTTGACATCCCTAAGAAGCTCTTAAACCAAACAAGGAATTTAAAAACTACAAATGCACGGTACACCTCTTAATTAGAGGTGGAAACAGATCTCTCAGTGGGGGAAAGCAGTAGAGAGTTGGGTGTCACAATGCGCAAGCACATCACACGGAATACCAACTAATCCGATAAACCAGCAGGAAAATCCCTTTGAAATCCCTCCCCCCAGTTAGAGGAGACACAAAACTAAGAGGGGACAGGATGGGAGGATAAGACTCGGATCCCCAGAGGGTTACCAGGAGCAAGAAGGGGGAGACTCATGGGAAGTTTTTTTTATTAACTGTGAGCAAGACCGTGAGGTCAAAACGCATTGGTGGTGGTACAGTTTAAAGTGCACTTCTGGATAAAGCAATAAAATCTCCTGGAGTCAATTGCTTGGCAATTGTTTGTTTTGGATATATATATATATATATATATATATATATATATATATATATATATATAGAGAGAGAGAGAGAGAGAGAGAGTTGTGCTGGTGTTATAGGGTGCTCCATATAAAGGAGCTGCTATACACACACACACACACACATATATTATGTATATGCAGACTGAAAAACAAAGGCTAAAATGGTGTTGCAGTTAGATGAAAAGAGCATAACATGTTAATCTAAACAAACACTGAAATTCAGGAGGTAGAGTTTACTAAAGTATTCGTAACTCATTCCATAAATTAACTATAACCTGCACCACGCCATTCACGGTGTTGTCATGAATTATGTCCTTGCAGATTTAATCAGTGTTGTTACCAAAGCTGTCGTTGAACACGCCATAAGTGTTGTGCTATATGAGAGTATAAGCAGTACATTGCTGCGGTCAACATCAAGTTTGGCGATGCAATTTTCCTTGCTTATTAGAATTTAACATGTATATAGCATGGCTTAGTTCTACATTCCTCTTCCAACCATTTTCCATCCTGTTCCTTCAAGTAGATTGCCAGGAATTGTAGTTTATGACTCACATCCTAGTTGCAAGGGCCAGGGTGTAAAAAGCAAAAGTTACAGCGAAAGAACAGCCAGTCATCACAGGCGAACAGTTCGTATACCCTCACACAACAGAACAACTGCTACAGATCTGACAAGCTCAGACGTCAAACAGCAGTAGCCATGAGGTCAAAAAAGCTTTATTATGATAAATTAAATGTCTCTATCAGTCATGAAATGAAAGCCATGGCAGGAAGTGCCATCTGGGGAAATAAATCTACTTTGGTAAAATACGACCATGTAGAATGAGAACGCCACAATCACAAATAGGAATATGTAAGGCGCAAAAAGCCAGAGAAATGTGAGTTTTAGAGACATTAGTTACACAAAAAACACCTTTGAGCGAAAAGGACTGCAGGCTGTAACCGAACACACAGTAAGTTATTATCACCATTAGAATCATGTACAAATAAGACATTCATTTTAAAGTAAACAGCATTCTATGCAGCTCGAAGAAGGGGAAAGGGCGGCTGTGTATACATCACCTTCTTAAACAATACAACATGGGGTTCGAACACAAACACTGCTTAAAAATAATGAAAACCATTTTAATACAAATGCCTATTTACACCTAGGATATCTTTCCAGCTTCAGGGAAGGTTGGCTGTTGGAGGGGCAATCAACAATTTTCTGCGAACCTATGGTGCTCAAATCTGGGTGCAGCGTATAGACCTAGGGGATTCAGCAAATAAATGTGTCGGCAGCCTTATGAGAAAAGATCCAAGGATTGTCATTCTATAACTATTAAGAGGCTATAAAATGTGACTACCAACAGGGAACATATTTTGCAAGCCTCATGCATGGAACCTCCGGAGGTTAAAATGGACTCTAAAGCTTTGTCTGTCCTGAAAACAGAGAATCTAGTATACCAGAGACCAACATCTGCACTGCCCCCCAGCACTGGGTACACGTGGTTATCTTATTGTACTGGGGAACGTCTTTTTGCTACCTCATAAGACTTCAGTCTTCTCTCTGCTCCTCAAGGGGCTGTGGAAGCTATTGAACAACCCATTCAAAGCAACAAGTGCAGCTGTTCCCAGTCCTGCCCTAGAGGTCTGACAGCAGGCAGATACCAACACCTACTTATAGTCCTGGCCCCTTGATATACCTCCATAAAAATTGTTGTCCAGAGATTTTAATTTTTGATTTGTATTTTTGTTTCATTCGAGAAATAATTTAGCATGGGTAGTCACATGTGACACATGGAGGTAGTGCATGATCTACTTGATGGATTCACAGCCTCGTTTTAATATTAGTGGATACAATGTTTAGTTTACTACGCACTCTAGAACACATGAGCTCATCTTTAGCTTTATTCCTAAAGGGCTCCACAAATACAACACTATTTGCATTGAAGTTATCTTACTCTATCTTGGCGTCACATGTGTCCCACAGAATTGCCATTGTAAGACATATGTATCATCATACCGTACTATTGCAATGTATCACACATTGGTCTTCCCAACACCCATGTTATAAAGCTACTGCGGCTCCAGAATTGTAATGCTTGCCTCCTGTGAAGTCTGAACATTTATGTCTTTCCCTGGTCTCCCTTCAATGTCTTCCCATTCCCAGTGATCAACTACAACTTTCTGTATAGAGCACAAGACAAGCTACAGCTTGGATCCTCTTCTTTATCACCCAAATTATTGAATTATGCTCCTTTTCCACGTGACCTTTGCATGTGTCAGTTTCATCTTTCAATGAAGTCTGACTTAGCAAAGCCTTTTCTAACTCCAAGAATGTTCTAATGAGCAATTAGCTCCTTTTCCATCGCCATTTACACAGCAACCTGCAGACCTAGTGTGAGGTTTTCTTTGATGCAGGTTATTGTAGCCAAAAAAGACTACAGGATCTGTAGAAACACTAAAACTGAAAAGTGTGTTTTTTCAAAACCATAAAACAAGCTTTAGAGGAAGTTGAATGTTCAACACAGTCAATGTATCTTAATTGGAAAGTAAACACATTTCATCCTCGTTGAACTGTCCAGTGGCATTTATGTAGGCAGTGCTTAATTTGTAACAGAATACATGCTGCGCCAAAGTGTCAGAAGCAAAACTCACCAACACTCTCAAGCACCCCCTCCCACCAGACGCAGAGGACGCAAACAAAGCTGCACACAACCTACACCTCTGGCTATCGAACTGCGCCAACAACGTAGCCCCCCCTGAGGAAATCAGCAGGATATCGACAGAGAAAAACACCTAAATGGTTTATGGCAGACAGCAGGAATCCAAACGCGCCTACAGATGACTGGAATGGAAATGATGGATCAGCAAATCAACTGAAGACCACACAGCCTACAAAAATGCAGTCACCATCCACCACCAGAACATCAGAGCCACCCAAAAAGCAGCCTTTCAAGCACACCTTAACACCAACACTCACAACAGCATAGACAAAGAGTTCAGGAACCCTGAGACAGATACCTCATCCACCCCTCCCTCCCAAGACCTTTGCAACAACCTCAGCACCTACTTTCACTGTAAAATCCAGGACATCCACGAAGGTTTTAGCAACCAAAGCCCAATAGCATCGCTGACCACCACAGGCCTAGCACCTCATCAGATACTGAACTCCTGGACCCCCATCACCCTAAGAGTGATGAGCTCCATCCACTCAGGAGCACCCACAGATCAGTGCTCTTATCATATCCTCAACCTGGCCAGTGCCACCATAGCACAGGAGCTACGCCGAACCATCAACCGATCCTTTGAGTCCACCACATTCCCCTCAGACTGGAAGCATGCCAAAATCAACCGGCTACTCAAGAAACCCCAACCCTAGGGAGCTGAAGAACAACAGACCCATCTCTCTGCTCCCATCTCTAGCGAAGGTAATGGAGAAAGCCATCTACTAGCAACTCACTGAATTCCTTGAGACACACCACATCGTAGACCCATCCCAATCTGGATTCAGTAGCAACCATAGCACTGAAATCACACTCTTATCAGCCATCAATGACATACGCATCATACTAGACCCCCAGAGGCACGGCTGCACTCATGCTCCTCGACCTCTCCACTGCATTTGACACTGTCTCCCACTCCACCCTCTGCGACAGACTGCACGACACCGGCATCCAGGATAAAGCCCTGGATTGGATCAGGTCCTTCCTAACTGGAAAAACACAGAGTGTCAGACTACCACAGTTCACGTCAGACCCAAAGACACTTGCTGCGAAGTGCCCCAATGATCTTCACTCAGCCTGACGCTTTTCAACATATACATGACCCCGCTTTCCAAGATCACCAAACAATATGGGCTAAACATAGTCTCCTACCCTGACAACACCCAACTGATCCTCTCCCTGTCCGAGGACACTGCTCAGGCCAAGACAAATTTCCACAATGGGATAAGAGCAGTCACTGCCTGGATGGAGGCCAGCTGCCTCAAGCTCAGCTCAGACAAGACAGAGATCCCTGTAACTGTCTCCATCCCTTTTGCCTGGAATGACTCCTGGTGGCCCACTGCTCTCGGAAATGCCCCCACCTGCACAGACCACATGCACAACCGGGTCATTATCATGGACTCCTCTCTATCCATGATCCACCAAGTCAATGCCATCTCTTCGTCATGCTTTCACACCCTCTGACTCCTGCAGAAGATTTTCAAGTGGATCCCTCCAACACAAGTAAGACAGTCACCCATGCACTCATCACTAGCAAACTGGACTATGGCAATGTACTCTATGCCGGCATCACCAAGAAATTTCAATCAAGAGTACAGAATGCAGCAGCCAGACTCATCCTGGACATCCCCTGACACAGCCATATCTCCTCCCACCTCAGAAGCCTACACTGGCTCCCAGTCAACAAGCGCATCACTTACACACTCCTTATCTACACCTACGAGACTCTGCACAACATAGGACCAGCATACCTCAACCACTGCCTCACCTTCTACGTACCCAACAGACATCTGCGTTCCTCCCAGCTTGCCCTTGCAGCCGTCCTCAAGGTCCAGAAAGGCACAGAAGGAGGAAGATCCTTCTCTTACCTAGCACCCCGGACATAGAACATGCTACCTCTCAAGCTCAGGCAGACCGTATCACTGATGCAGTTCAGGAAAAACCTCAAGACCTGGCTCTTCGACTGAGCAGCACACCCACAAACAGCACCTTGAGAACCTATGGGTGATTAGCCGCACTTTACCATGATTGATTGATTGATTGATTGCCGCTGAAGGTTTAGCTCAGAAGCCCATGGCCAGGGCTATTGAAATTCAGGGTGCCAAATGCCAAGGCTGCTTGGTCTTGATTCTACCTCATGCTTAGTAAATCATCAGACAGTCCCTGCTTAATTGTATTTAATGATTGCAAATTCCTCCCTGCTTTCTCTCTTTGTTGCTTTGTTTTAATACCCTTTTCTTCCTCCTTGTTTCCTCATTTTGTGTTTTTCTCTCTCTTCTTCTAGTTCAAAGTGTGTTAAGGAAAAAAAGTGCTGGCTCCCAAAAATGAGTGCTGATGGACTTGAACTGCAACAACTGGCTCAAATTAACTGCTACATGTGGGCAATACAGGTGAGAAATAAAACTTCAGCCAGAGAGAAACTGCCTGGTACAACCAGCATAGACCAAATTGTCCAACCAAAGGCATCTTGCCCACTGACTGAATCCAATGATAAGGGCAGAGGCAGTGGCGTAACAAATGCCCCCGCAGCCCCTGCGGTGTGGGCCACCCCTGACCTCCTGGAGCTCCGGGGGCCCCTTAGCATAGCACCCTGGCCGGAGAGCTTCTGAGTGAGTCCAGAAGGAGGCCCTCCGTGTTCTTTGCAGGGGGCGGCCTCAAGTTTCGTTACATCACTGGGCAGAGGCATGCTTACCCCATGAGGAGGTGCGGCTGCACTAGCTATAGAGACACAGCTCACAAAAATACATTTAGGGCGAATAACCAAATTTGAGAGGTTGATAAGAAACACACGCTAATCGTGGAAAGTAACTTGCTGCTGTGAAAACATCGAGTCAATGAAGTTTAGGCTGCACAAAATGTTGTAGGCAACCATCCGGCCATTTCACGTTCATAAGCAATGGCTGTTTCCGCCTGATGTATGTATAAAGATACTTTATTTGACAGCATTATATATATTAAGACCATTTCTAAAAACATTATCATTACAAGATTGTATTCTTGGCAAGTTCTATTCTTGCTGTTTACCGAAATAAAAGCCAGCTTTTCCAACCATGAAGAAGGATTAGCAAGGCCTGCGCAGTACAATCAGAAAAATGTCCTCTCCTGCCACTCTTGACCTTTTTAGTACATGCGGCCACCATAATTTCTGCTGGATTACCGGATTAGAGCACCAATGCACAACAGTCATTTCACATTTGTCAAGATTGTTTTCTCACATTTTGCCCACTTCTTTCGCGAAAGATCAGTTTTGTGACACCTTTGCTTTATGGCTTTCAAATACAATAATTCCACTTTAAAATGCTTTTCATCCTGAGCATCGCTGATCCAGGGCAGCCTGACACACTGATGATAAACTAAACAGCACGTCACAGAAAACTTTGAACCCTAGTCCTGCATGAGTTTGACGATATGAAATGAGGGCCATTTCTCTCAATGTGACTTCATCGTATGGGAATCTGTACCAGTCATGAGGGCCAGCTGTAGCAAAGTCTTAACTTGGAGGTCTGTGTTACACACATGAGTTACAATGGTCATAAAATATAATTTAACAGAATGCATCTTTGTGTACCTAGGACACCCATTGATCCAGAAAATGTCATGCGAAACAGAAACATTGTCAAGATAAAACATTTAACAGACTGAAAATAAGATGCTCTACCTGCTTACCATGTTTATCTAGTACTAGAGTTGAAGGCTTGTGTATGTCTTTAATTTACCATAGTCATCTGAGTGAGAGGAGGAGAAAAGTACATTCTCCACAGGCAAGCGACACAGATTTGGGTTAATACATCATAAGGAAAAATATGACATGGCTGTACGTTAGGGGTATGATATGCAAAAAAAGTCTGCCTACTTCACTAAGGTCTACTGAAATCGTTACAGCTTTATGAATTATTTGCCTTTGGCCTTTTGCATAAAAATCAGGATTTCTTCCAGGAGTATGGATCCTCGAATTTCGTTATTCATACCGGGCTACAGTTATTCCCGATTCACAAAGCTATGCCTCAAAAGTACACCAAGAAGTTTCCCCTTGCAGATGTGCAGCTGCTATTTCAAAGATCAGACGCCCAGGACCATAATTGGGATTTGTGGTCAGAAGAAAACTGGCCTACGATCAAATAGGATTAAACCCCATTTACCGCAAAGCCTTCCATGCATAACGCGCTGTTTCTGCTGGGCATTACTTCGGCGGCATTCCTGTGGTGGGACTCCATCCCCCAGGTTCCTCAGCTCCATCAGGCGCTCATAAGCGCATCAGACACAGGCAGCGAGGGGTGCGCAGTTTCTGCTGGGCATTTCTTCAGCGGAATTCTTGGGGTGGGACTCCATCCCCCAGGTTCCTCCGCTCCATCAGGCGCTCATAAGCGCATCAGACACACGCAGCATGGGACGTGCTGTTTCTGCTGGGCATTTCTTCAGCGGAATTCTTGGGGTGGGACTCCATCCCCCAGGTTCCTCAGCTCCATCAGGCGCTCATAAGCGCATCAGACACACGCAGCGTGAGACGCGCCCGGGTGCCTGCCGAGGCGAAGACCGGGCCAAGACAGACCCATCTACGCCCGTCATCGCCCGTCAGAGGCCGGGCAGGGCGCAACCATCTAACCCCCAGGAAGTAAGTCTTTGTCTAAGGGAGTTGTCTTGATTACGCTCACTGTTTTTTATATTTTGACTGAATAAGCGTGGGGAAACGCAAGGCCCACCCCAGTGGTACGAAAAAATCAAAAAAATGGTCTAATGGCATAATGAGTGGCCAGTCAAATAAAGGAAGTAACCCTTTAGAAGACACTGATATTCTATTTGAAGAGGTAGAAGCTATATTGATAAGCAATTCCAATTTACGATCTACATGTCATGGTACTGCTGTTACTTCCGCCAAAAAGATTCCCAATATATTTAAGAAAAAGCCACAGTTGTCTAATCCCCCCGTACTGGATGAACTAAACAAGGCACCTCAAGAGCTGAGACCTATCTCTCCACCCGTGTTAAGCATCCCTCCGTGCAGTGATCTGGCTTCTTTAGGGTGTTCTCCCACTGAGGGAAAGGCCCCCCCATCCCCCATTAAGTCCTGAGATCTTGGTGTCCTCCAATATTCCATGTTTTAACAATTATGGACCTTTGTTAGAGATTGGGGAGTCCCATGTCTGTGACTTACATTTACATCCTGAAGCTTGTAGAGAAGAAAATGCTGCGACTAGTTTGCCCTTGGATCTGGACAGACTAGCACAGCCTTGTGGGAAACCTGATCTGGCCTCCATCTTTCAAAAAATTAGATGAACTAAAGAGCTTGGTGTTACTGATGATGGACAAATTTGTGGAAGAACTGGAACAGAGGTGTGCATGCAAATGCCTGAGGGTCAATGGGGGTGGAATCTCGCCTTCTCCGGGGGTCTTGCCCACTGTTCCCCTTGTGACAGAATTTAGTACTCAAGTGGACTTGCCTCCCCTGGGCCCGACTCTTACAGCCCCCCTGGTAGTTTTCCTGTATCCCGTGCAGAGGGTCTCCCGGTTGTGCCAGCAATTGCTAGGAGGAAGTATAATTCTGGTTTTATGGACAGGAACAGATGTGGGCCAGAGAGGCCACGTAAAGTCCAGTCTTTTGATCTTGTTAGGGCTCTTGGGGAACTATTGGCACCCAGGTGCATGCTGGATCAACTATTTCCTCCACTGATTTTTGTAAGCCATCTAATGATGCTTTACATCAGGTTGGAACGAGTCGACCTGGTGTTAAGAATAAGGGTCGAGGCTCGTGGAGTAAAGGAGGTACTATTTATATGGTTGGGGTAACAAAGCTTCCTATTGGCTCTTGGGAAACCCAGAACTCCCTAAAAAATAAGGTCATTTTTAGCTATGAGTTCAGCGAAATTGCCTCTCTGTTATCCATGCAGATATTCTTGAGGTGGGCAGACACAGCCAGTTAGGCACAAACCTTGATTGTATCTCTATTCGTTTTGTAGACAGGCTGTTGGTGGATAACCTCATTGATTATCTCAGAAATCTCAGAGGGGTGGGTATTAGACTTAAACTCCATCTGCCCCCTGGTGGACCTCCAATTCTATGGGATGGGCCAGCGGGCGAGGAATACGACCCTGGTCAAAGATGTACTCTGGTCCCATTAGTCAATCATCCCCATTCACCACCAGAAGTAGATTGACTACTTATTGTTCCTCCCCTAATGTCCCCTATTGTGTTTTCTGGGACTAGCTCTGGAGAGGTGACTGTAAATCCTAGGGAAGCTCTGTGTTCTAGGCCTGGTGTTTTGACAACTAGTTCAGAACTTTCCATCATGTCAATTTGGCTGGGTTAGGCAGGAAGTTGGGAGACCCCAAGTGAGTTAATTATATTAATAAGCAGGACATATGCCTGTTCCAGGAAGACCCGATTTACCTGGATGGTTTTTGTTATATTTTTCTGCTGCCCAGCCAGCATCATGGGGCTTTGGCCGTTCTAAGCGGGGGGTCTTATGATACTGCTAAATAAGAATTTGCAGTGCGATCATTTTGCTTTAAACATAGACTCTCCTGAGTTATTGGGTGTCCAGCTTGCATTTGACCCAGATTTTAAGATGACTTTAATTCATGTATATGCCAGGACCGTCTCCTGGGGATTAGAGTCTCAGACATTGGTTCAGTTGTCCGAATATATGGACACTCTGCATCCTCTGCATCCCTCAACCAAATTAGTGGTTGCAGGGGATATTAATTGTACTTTCGAACCTCTCTGTTCAAATAGTGATCCGACGGTTGAAGAGGATGAATTCTGGGGCATTCCTCCATTGATGAATAAGACACAGTGTACTGGCTCATGTGCGGCCTTACAGTTGACTTCCCTTTGTTTAAAATATGTATTAAGAGCATGTAATGGACACACTTGTTCTGATTTGAATGTTGCACCCACTTTTAAGCAAGGGCTGTTTTCTAGTGTTATTGACTATTTCTTAGTGGATGTTAGGCTTTGGTCATTGTCAATTGACATGAATGTGGACTTTTGTCACGTGTGTGACCATAATCCCCTGCTTCTTACCCTACACAGTAACGTATTTAGGAGATCACAGCACATCCATTTCACTGTGGTTCCAGGGCCTCTTTTGAACAATAGTCATACTCGTGTTAGTTGGCCTAAAGTAATGTCTAACCCTTATTTGATCAGGGAAATTTATCAACTTTTTTTCGACGTTATGACTGGCTATGAGGAGCATGAGATTAGCGACATCCCAATCCTTAGCATTCATGAAGGAATGGTAAGGAATCTACAGTATATTTTTTATAGGAAGACTACCACCGAGCAATTTTCTGATAATCCTAAAGGTAGGGAGTGGTTCAACAAGGATTGTTCTAATGCCAAATCAGCTCTAGAATCTGCCATTATGACTTGCTCACAGGGGGCGATTAGAACAGCTAGAGTCGCCTATAATAATACCTTAACACAGGCAAAGAAAAGCTGGGAAGACATAACCTGGCAGAAACTGCTTGATGCAATTAAACACAATGACAATGGGACATTTTAGAAGCTACTGTCCAATAGACATAGAGGGGGCAATGGAACAATTCGCACTTATATCTAACATAAAAGTTGGGTGGAGTACTTTTCCCAACTTTTTGCTCCATCTAGCACCTTTGCGATGCAGAAACCCCTCCCTTTGTAGATAGCTAGAATCTGTTATATGCCTGTTGATCAAGGAATGGATACTTCTAGTCATGATGACTGTATTGTTTTTACATTGGCGGAAACCACAGCTGCTATTAACTCTTTAAAATCTGCTAAAGCACCAGGCCCTGACAAGATACCGGGGGATCTCTTTAAATCTGAACCAGTAATTTGGTCCTGGTACATAAACATGATTTCAAACGCCATAGCTGCAGGAGGCCCAATTCCTGACACTTGGAAAGGGGCTGAAATAATCCCCATTTATAAAAAGGGTGATGTGAGTTCCCCTGCTAATTATAGACCAAATAGCCTTATTGATAATCTTCGGAAAATCTTTGCTATGCAGCTTTTGGATAGGCTTTTGGACTGGGCACAAGACCATCAGGTGCTTTCCCCACTTCAGACGGGCTTTCGCCCGAAAATCAGCATGGTGGATCAGGTTTTCAGGCTGACCCTCCTATATTGGAAATATGTAACCCTGGCGAAGCAAAATTTATATGTTATTTTTGTGGACCTTCAGTCTGCCTTTGATATGGTCCCCAGAGAAAAGTTATGGGATGTTTTGCGCAGAATGGGTGCCCCTGTTAATCTATCTACTACAACGGTTGCATGAGAACACATATGCCCAGATGAGATGGGGTAGTCTGGGAGAGTTAACTGATCATATAGCCATTCAGCAGGGGGTTCGCCAAGAATGTGTTCTTGCACAAACTCTTTTAACTTTATTTATAAATGAGGTGGTGCATGTTGTGTCCTCCTGCCAAAATGACGCTCCCTCCCTCAATGCGCAAAAAAATCCCATATTACTTTTCGCAGATGACTCCATTCTCATCTCTAAAACCCCTATGGGTCTTCATATCCTTGTTGACAGGTTTAATGCTTTCTGTTCAGACCATGGCCTGGAACTCAGTGCCAGTAAAACCAAACTGATGGTACTCATTTCAGGACCAGATATGAGATGTACCATTACTTTAGATGGGGCTCCCTTAAGCAAGGTTTGCTCAATAGATTATTTGAGAGTAAGAATCACAAACAACATGCATTGGGAGGACCAGATCTGTAAAAGTGTATCACTTCTTCAGCACAGGTCAGGCGCCATTCTGCATTTTTTATAAAAGCACTGCCAAGAAAGCTGTTTCTCCGGCTATCAAGATCTATTTTGCAAAAGCGCAGAGTACTGCGGTATATGATGCTGAGGTGTGGGGCTCTTCTAATACCAACAAATAGTCTGTGGGCGAGAATAATTTCGCCAGAGCTCTACTTTCATCTCCATGTGGTACACCCTTGACTGCAATCTTCCTGGATCTCGGGCTTAATCGCATCTCTGATGTGATAGCCCTGAGACCCTTACTTTTCTGGGTAAGGATCTGGACCACACCAGAGCTCAACGTCTATAGGGACTCCCTTCTTGATATTCTTAATAGACCCAATGCAGTCTCTATCCCCTGGCTCAGGTATGTGTCAAAGTGGTTTCATACCCTGGGACTTGGGAATTATTGGGAGAACCCTCAGAATTTGGGAAAGGCCCAAATTCAACTTCTGAAATCTGTCTATTGGTCTTATGTTAGAAATTATTATCTCCTTTGTACATCATATGGACGACTGACCACTCAATTTCTTGATTTTAAATGGTATCCCCAGTTCAAATTTTATTTAGATTTTATCCCTGACCTTTTGGGCAAGAGCTTGTATGCTTGTTTTAGAGTCGGTGTTTACCGTTAATGTTCTTAACCGATAGTTGGAGACCACTACCAACATCCGATATATGTCCTGGCTGCAATCATGTTTCTGAATCTGTTGCACATTTTATGTTTTTCTGCCCAGCATATGCCCTTCCCCGGCGTAAATGGATATGTCCACCTTGCCGGAATATGGACATAAGACAATGCAGTATCGCCCTTAGGATTTTGAGGAGCGATACTTCACTTGCCTTAATCTGTGCGGTCAGCAAGCTCCTTGTGGCTGCATGGCACACACGCACCTGTCTTTTAAAAAATTGTAATCTGTAAATATGTATACTGCAGGATATAGAATGAGAGTCTTATTTTATCATATTGTTGACTGATGTTTTTTAACTCTTATTTATTCATTTATCTAGTATGTATTTTTGGACTGTTGTGGTTTTATGCTTTGATGGGTATTTACAACAGAATAAAGGTTGTGTTGATTGATTTGATTGAATTAAGCAGCAGTTATGTGCTTGTTGCTCTTTGACACATTGGCTCCAAATAGCTACATGTGAATATTGGCGAGGGACTGCTCATATCAGTAGCTTCAGCCACTCCTCCTTCCCCTTTGTATTATGATGTAAAATGCAACATTTACCTTTTTTTTAATATAAAAACTATATTCAAATAAAAAACACCTTTTATGATGGAAATCAAGCTAGCTTGCTTGCCTTGATTGCTTTGTGCAGTCTGCCATGGGTATGTAGATTACACCACTTGCTAAAGTACAACTACCACCAGAACAAGATCTCGGTTTCTGTTTAATAAAATAACATTCTCTTTAAGGAGAGATTTATCATAATTGTTTTTGTTTTATCTCATAATATTTCTGTAGAACATCTAGAAGAAGGACTGCTGTCTGATGAAGGAAGACTGGATCTGTGTAGCTTGAACCCAGGGTCTGCAGAAGAGACTCTCAGGGTCAGTTGGCCTACCTCTCGCTTAAGATACAGGGGCATAAGAAGCTTCCAGAGGCCACCCTGTACCTTTCCATCTGACCAGCACCAACAGGGCCTGATTGGACTTGCCTGAGCCCTGCTGCTGGCCTCTACTGGCGTTAGCTTCGATCCTCAAGAAGTGCCGGTCCACATCCTGGAATCTGGTCTGGCATCAGAGTGTACTCTTGTTGCCTCATAGTCACAAGTCCTGAGCTCCAAGTGAAAATCCAGAAGTTTTTTGGCTCTTCACAATTGCAACGGGACTCCTTACATTGCCGGACTACCATCTGCACTGCCCGTCAGCCCAAATCTCAAAAGATGACCTGCTCTTCTGGTCAGCTCCAAGATGCAGAGTCAACATTGACAGTCTGAGTTGACTGCCAACATGAAGCTCCAGTTGCAAACAGCGAATTTCTGTGGTGCTGACCTACTCTTTGTGCAAACACTGACTTCTTGTGTTACCCACCAACACAAAGCTATGCTGCAACTCCCCGCATTGACTTGGACTAAGAGAAGGTAACATACTCAGTGGGACAAACCTAGTCGCAGTATTCAAACTGCGCTCCATCATGGTTGGTCTGAAATTACAAATTTGACCCAGTCCAGTGCAACTAGATAACCTCAATTGGCTCATTGTGCTTTTGACACTATTTTCACTAGAAACAAAAACATCTCTCTGGTTCAACTGATTGGGTTTTTGGTGTCATTCTAAACTGGTTTGTAATTTTTCTTGTGTTGTGTTTTCAATGAATTACTGTTTGAGTGCAGCATAAATACCTTACAAATTCTCTCTAAGGTAAGCCTGACTGCTTTCATGTGAAGCTATCAAAGAGATTAAGATCACTTAGCGACTTATGTGGTTCACCCTGAAAAGGACTGTGTTTATTATTTGAGTGGAGCTTCAATCCCTCTCAACTAATAACCCAATTTCTTACACCAGGGAAAGAGAAAACAGGCTTCACCAGTATCTGGTGCCATTTACAACTTTTAGATGTGTCAACCATGATGAGTTAACAGGGCTGGGTTGCTTCCACATTTGTGGAATAATGGCATAAGCTGGGTTGGAGAAGCAGCACAGACACCAGTGCACTGTCTAAGCGGTAGGCCAAGTGGATCAGACCAAACCTGGTGCTGATCTCATGCTAGGTATAGCATGAGAACTGTGCCCTGATAGCATGGGGAGCCTGTGTTGGTGTCCCAGGGACTGCTGGGACACCACTGGGAGACAAGAGGAGCGAGGTGGCCAGCAGAGTCGGGACAGGGGTGTTTTTTTATTTATTTAAGTGTTTCTCCCATCCCTGTTACGTCTCCAACCTCACCCACCCTTTGAGATTTGTGACAGCCGGCACTACCGTACAATTTGAATAGAGTTGCATCCGTGTGACTTGCATATGACTTTTCTACATTTATACTTATAAGTGTAACTAAATTATATAGCTTCCAGTGCACCGCATTTACATGAATGCAGTTTAAGCACCCAATATATATTTTGAGCACAATTTCATTGAACATTTCTGGAATGCATAATGGCACAGCCAAGTTATGCTCTCTACACGGCGATACCTAAAATAAAGTTAAACTTGGTCAGAAAATCCTTAAATGCACACCAGTTTTTACAGTCAAACCTCAAACTGCCTACTAAGTCATGCACACAAGGCGTGTTACTCACACCCTGAGTCCATGGTATTGGCATGCAGAACCCGCACTATATAGAGAAACACCACTACAAACAAAATTGAATAACGCATTCAACCTTACAACTACCTGAAGGGGAAATATCAAAGAAATCCCATGTGTTATTTTCTAAGGGTAAGTAAATAAAGAAATGGAATTCTGTTTGCGAACAGTTCCACATTTCCTTGTCTGACCATGAACTGCTCTTCGTGATAATATTATCCTTTCCTGTGGCAAAATGACTCATAAATATGTATAGTTCCTTTTGGTTCTCTGACACAGTTGAGCATGTCAGCTATCTGCCCAGGAATTCTTTTGATCTTACAACTTTTACCCTCTCTGTTATTTATTTAATTTAGTCCTTGGTTTGTCTTGCAATGTAGTTCAGGTGTCACTATTACTTTTTCAATATGTCTTTTTCAGTGATTACTCTTTTGGCTCTGATTATGAGTAGGCATAATGAGGTGAATTGTATACTGCACCTGGTAAATAATCAAACCTAAGTGTGAGGTACTAGATCCATTTCCAATGTTTTTATTTGTAAATGAGGCAACACTCCTTAAATTGGAGAGTACACTCTGAATTACATGTTTTGTCTTTTTGTTGGCCTTTTCTCCTTTACAGTTTGGCAGGTTTTAACTACTGATATGAGTTTAGGAAAATAGAGGGGCTGTGCTAACTTTCCACATCTTCCAATTCCTTCCTTTCAATTATATTTTATTTGCTAAAATGTGTAAACCTAATTTGGATAGTTTTTGCCTTATTCTCAGCCCTATATTTGCTGATTTTAACAACTCTGTGCACATACTCTTGCTGAAAGACATAAAGTGCATGTGCTCCCCCTTTAAACATGAATAAAATGGGGTTTCCCTGACTCACACATTTAACTTATCTGTAAGTCCCTATAGTACAGGGTGTAGAAATACTACTTCCAGCCGGAGTGCTGCAGTGTAACACCTGCAGGACAACCTTTCAAAATATCCCTTTTTGACTGATAAATACCTCACTTTTTAAAATTAGCAAGTCATCCTGATGTAGGCCCTGAAGCCTGCAAGGCAGGGTGCATGGTATTTAAAAGTGGGACATGCAGAAACTTAATATTACCATGTCCCTCCTTTAGAAGTTTCAAAAGCTATTTTTACTATGACAGGCCTAGCCACAGTATGTAGAAAACCACAATACAGATGAAAGTATAATGTTGTATCTCTGGAATGGAAACAGCTAAACAACTAATGAAACACTATTTGTATTAATTATTAGAACCTAATTTAATTGTGAAGTCTGTCTTAATTAAATATGAAGGAATACTAATTTACCTTTACCCTGCTTGGAGTTGCAGCTGGTTCTTGACATGTCAGCGAGGAAATTCAATGCAGGAGCTACAAAATATTTCTGCTTGATTGACAGGTCAACCCAAATGGGAATGGATGACTCCTTTGAGCTCAGCAAAATTTTCAAGGAAAACATTGTGGGCACCCTTCTACCAAAGCTCTTAAGGCCTTTGGTTGTGAATGCAACATGGCACTTATTATAAATGGTTCTGTACCTCTTCCCATGGATGCCATAGTTACATTTGGCTGGTTTTCAGATGACAAAATAAATGGCGAGAAGACTGAAGTTATGGCTTTGCATGTTAAGACAGAAGTAATACAAATCAATCTTCGAAGAGTTGAAAAATCACATATCTTGGAGTAGTTATCTCTAAGAAGATGGAAGAGTTTTATTCACCTAATTATGAGACAAACTACAAAAACATACTTGTTCAGTTATTACCAGTCATAAGAGTGGGCACCGGTAATTATATTAGAATGAAAAATCTTCATAAAATTATTTTCCTCTTCCAACTATTACTGGTTGATGTTTTAGGTAAGGGCTTGATTCAGATCTTTGCGGTACCGATCCTGCCACTGGTTTTCCATCGGAGAATCAGTCCAGCGCCTTGGCGGTCTGCCCACCTGATTTAGATGTTGGCAGTCCCATAGGCAATAGAGCGCCCAATAACCACTGACCCAGACGAGAATCTCCTGGCGCCAAGCAGATTTGATGTGCCTTACCACCAAGCCAACCTCCACACCTGAGTTGGCGGATGGGTGGGTAATGAGGTAAAAGCCTACCTTTTTCCCCATTCCACTTCCATTTTTGAATTGACACAACTGGACAACACCTTCCATCTGCCACTGGACCACAGAAAAACACAAACCCCTGTCACCAGACTGACAAGTAGGTAACCCACATTGGCTGTGTACATTGTGTGGTCACAGCAGATGGGCACGGGATCACTGCTGTCATATACATGTCACAGCAATTTTTGGAATTACTGTGACATACATATGTCGGGAACATATTTGTGTGGAACATGGAGGGGGACACACTGGTACAGGACACATATCGCATACAAACACAACTGTTATTGTGGTGTCAATATTCATTGCTGAATGAATGCTGGCACCACAGGACTTACATTCATACCCATTGTTAGAAATGGGGTCTTTGGTTGACAGTCAGGTTTCCTCTTGTCCAAACGAGGACCCTCACTCTAGTCAGGGTAAAGGAGACTCACACTAAGTTAACCCCCCCCTCACCACCTTGGTAGCTTGGCACGAGCAGGTAGGCTTAACTTCAGAGACAAAGTGTAAAGTATTTATACCAACACACACAATAATACAGTAAAAACACCACAAAATGAATCAACACAGGTTTAGAAAAATAACCAATATTTATCTAAACAAACAAGACCAAAATGACAAAAATCTGACATACCCATGTCAAGTTATGTATTTTTAAAGATTAATCTAGAAAACAGTGCTTAGAAACACAAAATGCTTCGATGAGGTGACAACACGCATCGTGACCGTGGCGTTCCCAATAATCGAACACCAATGGCTCCGGGTACGGAGTCACGCAGACCTCCAGGTAGAGTACCTTAGTAAAATGTGAAAACAAGCTGGTGCGTGAAGTCAGGGATTGCAGTGCTGCTGTGGAGCGGTGGAAGTGAGGCAGTGTTGGTGCAAAGCATTGAATCCGCGCACTTTTGGGGTAGTGGGTCATGACTTGGTGTGACGACTTCCACAGAATCGCGGACTTCGAGGGGGCGGCAGCGATGTCGGATCTGTGAGGGTCGTCGCAATCCAGCGAGGACCACGGAGTCGGTTGCAGGCGGTGTAATGGGATTCTGCAGCGGTGTCGGTCTAGAGTCGTCTGAAGTCTGTTTTCTTGGATTTTCACCAGCTTCTCATTTCAAGGGCCCAAGGAGAGAGAGTCCAGGTGCTGGTAGGGAAGTCTTTAATGGCCCTGAGAACTCCGAACAGGGGGCAAGCTCAGTCCAAGCCTTTGGAGATTCTTCTCAAGCAGGACTATACCACAAATACCTGTATTTGTCTCCTTCCAAAGGCAGAAGCAGCAACTGCAGGATAGCCCAATAAAGCACAGCCACAGGGACAGGCAGCACTTCTCCTCAGCTCTTCAGCTCTTCTCCTTGGCAGAGGTTCCTCTTGATTCAAGAAGTGATCTATTTTTCAGGCGTTTTGGGGGCTTCTTATACCCCTTTCTGCCTTTGAAGTTGGCCTACTTCAAAGGAAAGTCTCTCTTGTTTGTAAGATCCTGCCTTGCCTAGGCCAGGCCCCAGACACACACCAGGGGGTTGGAGACTGCATTGTGTGAGGGCAGGCACAGCCCTTTCAGGTGTAAGTGACCACTCCTCCCCTCCCTCCTAGCGCAGATGGCTCATCAGGGTATTCAGGCTACACCCCAGCTCCCTATGTGTCACTGTCTAGAGAGAGGTGCAGACAGCCCAACTGTCAAACTGACCCAGGCAGGGAATCTACAAACTTGCAGAGTCACAGAACTTCTAAAAGTGGCATTTCCAAACTTGCATGTGGGTTCAATGTTGTTGTTTATGTTTTATTCTGTTGCTGTGTTTAACATTCAGGCGAGTGTTATTGTTGTGTGGCTGTTTTTGTTGTGATGTGTGTAGTTGTGCATGTGTGAGTGTGTTTTTGTAGATGAGAGTGTAGTTGTGCTGATTGTTGTGGCTGTGTCGGTTGTGGTGTCAACAATGTGTGTGTGCTGTGTCATGGATGTATGGCAATGTCTGTTTCTGGCATGTTCATGTTGTCTTGTGGTAGAATGGGAAAGTATGTGTGTATGTGGGGTGTTGTATAGTGTGTAGTGTAGGGGTACACATATGGCTAAGGTACAGTGTGTGTGTGACTTACCTCTATTTCATAGCCAGTGCCATTGTAAGATGTCCATTGGAACCAGCGATGGTCTTCCGCTATCAGCCAGTACACCACCTGAATGACTAACATCTAAATAGGGTCAGCGGGAACTCGCCAGTCTGATGGCTAGGAAGAGCACGTCATTGTTGCGGTCTCTGCCTCAATGCAATGCATCTAAATACATTGGGTGGAACACCGTCAACTTGACAGTCTTTTCGGGTCTGCTGCTGCCACGGATTGGCGGTATCACGGCCAAGATCTAAATCAAGCCCATACTTGTTTCTCTACTCAAATCATACATTGATTGATTCATCTAGTGAATCAAAACGCTTTGCATATCTGAAAGAAAACTATGGTACTTTATCTCTGATTTAAGACTTTTCTGCACGGCCAGACTAGTACTTAACTAAATTCAGCAGCCCTAAAGACTTTTACAAAAATGTAGCAATCAGAGATACAGGTCACTGATGTAGTACGACTTGAAAATATATTTGTTACCTTAAATGTACTCAGTGTACAGATGTGTTGGGTAACATTTACTTTATATCACTTAAAATCAAATCAAACTCTCCTCATTTGATAAATATATGTCAATTGCAAGACCTATTAATTCAGGAAGGTACATTTAAATCACTTCACAGTTGAGATCTGCCAACAGTCATCGTATGACATTTCTGTTATTGTTATAACCAGATAAAACAACCACATCTTATTGATTTGATTTATACACCAGAATCAAGATCTCAACTGTAAGAGAAATGAACGCATAATACTTTCATTAAGCAAGAATAACTGCACAATCATTGGCACAAAGACGTTACAGTGACAGCTATGCACTGGACATATTTTTTAACTAAATCAGCTTTCTCTTGCACAGTTTATCACTGATAGCTCGTAATACCTTTTCATCAGACATACTTCCCTCCACAAAAAGGACAGAAAATATTCAGGCCCATATTTATGAAATGTTTGCACCACCTTAGCATCTTTTTTTTTACAGTAAAGTGGCGCGAACATAACTCCATATTTATATTTTGATGATAGACCCATCAGAGCTAGTGCCATTTAAAGAGAGCACCAAACCACCTTGCTTCTCATTAGGACAATGAGATGCAAGGTAGGCATTCCCTTCCAAAAAAGACGCTACCCCTCTAGCGTCATATTTACCTACCGATGCAAAAACAATGTAAACCAAGGACTTAAAAAATGACAATAAGTCCGATTGGCATCAAATTTTAAGGCCTGGTCACACCAGGCATTAAAAAGAGGCCCACACACCACCACTCAAGGAAAACACACAGAAGAAGCTTTTGAAACCTCGAGGACAGCATGGAAGTGGTACTGCTCCAGCTTGGCACACGCCACAGACCTCAGTGAAGACAGCAGGTCCCTCTACCACCACGGCAACAACACCAAACACCAGCACAGCAGCCACAAAGGGAGCGTAGAAGGTGGGTGAGGATATTCAGACAGCGCACAACAATCCCTGGACTCCGGGAACAAAATGTGATCCGGATGTACAGACTGAACCTGGAGTCAATTGCACCATATTGCCCCACACATCACTGCAAGGGTTCAAACTCCCACTAACATTCCACCCATGACCAAACTCCTCACTGTCCTTCATATGCTGGCATCTAGATTATTTCAGATAACGGGTGCACAAGTTGCTGGTATCTCCTAGCCATTCCTCTCGGTCCTTCTACCTAAGGTCCTGGACGCTATCATACGCCTCACATCCCACCACATCTGCTTCCCAAAAACCCAGCATCTGCAGGAGGAGACCAAGCAAGGTTTCAATAAAATTGCTGGGTTTCTGCATGTGCTGGGCCAAATGGGCTGCACCCATGTGCAACTGGTGCCACCTGCAGCAACGGGACACCTATATAGGAACCACAAGCAATCACATTTGATCAATATGCAGGTCATTGTGGATCACCTCGGGCTTTTCACCAACATCCTTGCTAAATATCCCGGCAACGTCCATGATGCATACATATTTCGTCATTGCACCATCAACGAGCAGTTGCAGGATGGCTAATATGGCAATGGTTTACTCATAGGTAAGCCACCATACCAATAACCAACCATCTAGGACAAACAAGAAAAACATCACACTAAATACACATGGGCAGGGCCACATAGATGTACAGGCAACACCGCATCTGCAACATGCTACATTACACTGCATACATTGTACTTCACAAACACATACACTCACATGTACATAGCACAGCCACAATCTGACAGGCACACCAAACGTGGACAGCTGGAGCCAAGTCCCCTTTGCATACTGGATCTGCTTACAAACCACTACAAGTTGCCAACCAAATACAGATCACACACACATTGCACCAAACAAACAAGCCCCCAGGCACGTCAATGGCATAGGCCATGGTCATTTTGAGAAAGTCACACATAGGCACAGTCCCACGTAAGTCATGGTGTGCAAGCCTCTGGCAGAACATAAATCAAGTGCCACCCAAGTGATGCCATAACTAACTACATATCATCTACACATACCTGACATACCTGAAGACTGCACACACACCTGTCTTCTGCATTGTGTCACACACACAGAAATACAAAGTTATCTGCAATTAAAGACCATGGGAAATGGGGCAGCACCTATTACAGTGCCACCTCACATGTGCCCCTAGTGCCCCCTAACACCACCATGTCTGTTCCGTATACCAGAAACTGTCCACCATGGTGCAAAGTTTGTGAAAAAATTGTAACAATCATGGATGCCATGGTAGGACTCTGTAGGAGTATAGCGGACATAACCGACCTAACATGCTCTGTACTAAGGGACGCATGTGAAAAATAGCTGTGTCCCCTCCCAAAGCCCGCACTGCACATGTGTAGAAAATGTCTGTGAGCAATCATATATTGGAAGCTAGGAGACACTACTGCAACAAATTACATCATCCTATTAATGTGTGATATACACACACACCCATATACTTGATGGCTGCCACAAGCATCATCTGCCACAAAGAGTCACAATGTGTTTCACTGCATGCATAATGCCACATGGTAACATGGACGACACAGTCTGGCTTTGTAGGGCAACTATGGTGTCTCAACATCTAACACCTTTGTGGTGCAAGCAGGTGGCAGGTTCCATCTAGCAATAGAACACTCCTTCAAATATGGACTACACAACACATTTTCCTAAATTATAATCATCATTTTGGGATCATCATTAAAATTCCCAGGCCCTTGAGCCACTACCCAAGATTGTTATGTCCATCAAGACGGTCCAGTGAAACCATTTCACAAGAACAGGAACATAATTATACCACAAGCATGTCTGAGCCACCACTCCAACTAAAATTAACAACTGCCATGGTATGTACCAAACCACTATCAAGCTTTACCAACACATCTTCTCTCTTACCTTTGCAGCTGATCAAGGGTACGGCATACAGCTGTGGGTGATGACTCCATTTGCCAATCCCACAATGGTGGAAGAATGGGCCTACAATGAGGAGCACAGGAAAACAAGCAAAGTGGTGGAGAGGACATTTGGGCTCCTGAAAGGTGCCTGGCCTTGACAGGAGGAAGCCTCCAGTATTATCCACCACTTGTTTGCAAAATAATTGTGGCATGTACAATCCTCCACAACATCTGTGTCAGAACAAATATCCTATGGGATGACCAGGTTGATGTCCCCAATGAGGAGGAGGATGATGATGGAGCAAATAATTTGGAGGGGGAACAACAGAACACTGTTGCAGGAGTTTCCAGGAGACTCCACATTGTTAAGAACTTCTACACATACTCACTATACTAAAAAATCACTTTGTAAATAGCACAAATAAAATACTTTGCATCTGTTTCTCCTTGGTCAACTCATTTTCCACTAGATATATCATTGGAATGTGACTCAAACCTCAGTGCGCAGGTAAGAAACACAAAGGTGACAAGTATGGTAGCAGTATTGTTTATGATGTAAGAAGGTCTACTGGCTCCATCTCACAAATCAGTGACACGTAATTCACAGGCATGTGACTCCTGAAGGTCTAGATCCATGCACCACTACATATATTGTGCTGTCAAGTGGTCAAGGTGCTAATACCTAGCCCATTCACCACAACAACACCATGCCTAACAGGATGCATGTCACACATAAGGTAGGGCCTGTCATCAAATAGATATTAAGTAATGTAGGAACCGAACACTGTCACAACTCATGGTGATTGCAGCTTTGCCTGTATGGTACATGTGTGACAAGGGTGGGACATCATTGGTAACTATGGACCTTCAGTAATTGTCCAGGGACTGTAAACAATGTCTGATGCTGAGCCTGCACAGTGTATACATGGGATAACGTCCTGGCACTACCATTGGGCACAACCCTCACACATGGTGAACTGTACCTCATGTATGGCACACACACATTGGCTGTGGAGTGCACAATGGGTTGCCAGACAGAAGAAGCAGCTACGGGTGCAGAATCACTATCCAAACACATGACCCATTGCCAGTATCTAAGTTTTACTGGGACAATGCACCACCAAATATTTCTCTGGGTCGAATATAGGCAGAGTGTCTTACACTCGCAATGTACATGAGCTGCACACTTGTTACACTAATCTGCTGTCTTGCCACATGCCTAGAGCAAATCCAGATAAACATGTGAAGACTGATATACAGGTGTGTGTCCTAGGTAGCAATAGGTCTGCCAGAATCAACGATGCTTGGCATGTATCAGCATGTTTACCTAGTTGCTCTGTATAACAACATCACACAGCACATATCAATACACACCACTCCCTGTCACTCACATGACAGAACAAGTGCATGGTAGCAATAGTGAGAAATTATGCCATACATGTTTTGAGCTCCAACATTGCAATCAGGTGTGGGATGTGCTACTATGTCAAGCATTGTCAAATAATGTCTGAGACACAACATCAAACTCAGAGGGAGTAGGCATAGCCATATACGTTGCATTTGACTAATGAATAGTACAGCACCTCAATATCAGTCATGGTAAGAGTTACCTAGGTTGTGGCATGTTGGAAAAAATACATACCCATGTTCACAGGAGGATGTAGATGGACAGCTTTGAGTCCCCGACAGATACTTGCAAATACAACATGGGAGGTCACTCGGAGACAACACAAGTGCTGTGGCAGGTGTAATGTCATGTGTGTGCACTCATGACATCTCACAAATACCGTCAATGGAACCGTAACTATTAAGTTGCCATTAGTAGGAGATGTGCATATCTACAAATTATACAAGTCACATTTTGCATTTTGTCCATGTATGACCAGACAATGTTGCTATAGAAGATGTGTACAAAGTGCAAGCAGCCTAAAGAATGCGAGCAATGTAGGAGACAATACATACCTTCCCAGTAATGCAGGAAAACATGGAGAATGGACACACATAGGCCAATACTGACTGTACAACACATCAATGTCTATATGTCAACATTTAACATAAGTACAGAGAGGGTGGCCAGGTCAGTACATAACCCAGTCATGTTGGCCATTAGCATACCATGCTATTTGCCCACCGCATGCCACCATGACAGGAGGCAGTGACAGACAACACCATCTGTACCCTGGCACATTTCCAATACTGAAGTCACCAGAGAAATACAAGCCCTAAGCAAGTTGCCCATACAAACATATAAGGACATCAAATAATGAGATGTCCTACAAGTGCAAGCACCCGAACTCTGTACATTAGAGGGGAAGGCCAACATGAAGTACCACAGAGAAAAATGTGATATCCTGGTCTGTATAACCACAATCATGCATGTATCTGTCTGCTGGGGAGTGTGCATAGTTCTGCTGAGTAGCAGTCATGAAGAGTCTAGATCCCTGCTCAATAAACCCACACACCACTGCTCTGGCTACATTAACGTATGATATTGTCAGGGGCCTGATGCATGTCTACAGGGAACTGAGTAAACTGGAGCACCATTAACCTGCCTCTTCACATGCAACCATGGGTTTCTGTTGCCATACAAACTCACACAGTGATGATGAGGAGTAGCAAGACTGCAACACTGCTACACAGTGGTATGCCATTGTATGTGTCAGTCATAACAAACATGATGTCGAGAAATGTGAATGCCCAGTTGGAGGCATGCACACATATACCACATATCTCAGTACACATGTACCACTATAATGGCTCAGACATGGTAATGTGTATGGATTCTCAACAAAGGGCATCCTATCACAAAAATAAGGGCATATGTATCAAAAGATCAGTGAATGAAAGAAATTAACTTCACATGTGTTCCGACATATGGAAACATAGGTGGCACCGATGTGAGGACACATGCATTTGTAAAATGCCAACATGTGTCTATGCAGGAAAGTAGTCATGTGAGGTTTCACATCCCATGAACACACCACTTTCATCATATGTTACAGAAATGACACAACACATGTCTTTACACACACACACACACACAGCAACCTTCACTAAGACATGTGTAAATAACATCTCCTGCAACTAAGATGAATGGGGAACCAAATGGAACACATGTAGCAGAGCAACATGAAGCAAAATCCAACAACACACCACAGAGTGGACGCATTTAAACATGCAAATTGTCTGGGGTGATGTCAATGCAGTTCAAGTCCACTGAATACTCTGAGTACAAATTGTCATGGTTGTCACATGCCTTACCATGTATTGAACATAAGCCATCATATATATTGTGTTGTAAGTTTGTGTACATTTGTATCTCAGACATAACAATGTGGTCCACCCACAAATTAGTATTCATACACATATGTACACACATAGCACACATGTGCCAACATGTATGTGGACACAGTGTAGCTACACATGCACATATACACAAGGTATGAGTAATCGCATGCAGCAGACTCATAAATAAACCTATGGATTTGACATTCCAATGTCACTGTAATGGCATTACTGGATAGTCACGCACATGTAGCCATACCACATATACAACACTGTAGCACAGCCAATGTGACATGATAAGTGAATCAGAGTGCACTCAAGGCCTACAATGCAAAAATCCATGTAATTCCTTCATATGTCAAAATAATTACACAAATTCATCAACTCCACACTGCAAGGTAAGTAAAATGACACCTGGGCCCTAAGCGGCAATTACATGTTCACACGCCTTTTAACGCACCATGGTGAAAGATCGATGTATGACCATCACGCATCAAAATGTTTCAAGCATACGCGTACAGCATACACTTGCCCTATGCTAAAAGACGCCTGTCCCCTGAACATTTATCCGAGGTCCACAGGCAATTTCACGCAAAACATGAGAAAAACGATGCCTGACCGTCATGCGTTAAAAAAAAACTACTCTTGACTGGAAACGTACATGCACACGCCCAGAAAGTGATGAAACAGGACATCCTGCTTGCAAACATGGTACAGTGAATTCACTTTCATTTAAAAGTCTTATTGTCTGTGACTATGTGAGGGTGTGTGGAGCTGGTGCTGTAGGAGTTTTGTAGTGTTTGTAGTGCTTAATGTACTGTGTTCTGTAGGTGCTGTGTTTTATTTGTTTTTAAACTTGTCTTTTGTATTGTAAATGCACTGTTTTTGTCTCTGTATTGTGGGGTGTTTGTCTGGTGTAGTATAGTTGTTGGGGTAGTTGGGTTAGGTATATTTATTTTTTGTTTTGGGTGAACTGCATTTGCAGTCCAGTATGTCTGGGAAAGGGAGGATGGTGTGGATGTCGGCCGATGAGCTGGGGGGGTTTATATGGCTGGTTCAGCACTACCTCCCCATGATGCTGCAAATGGGTGGCCATGTCATTCTTGGATACCCCACAGAGGCAAGGAGGCTGGGGTGGGGCAAGTTGATCCACCACCTTTCAAGGATCTTTGGGACAGTGAGGAACGATCACTAACTCAAGCATTACTGGGTAGACCTTGTTACACGGGAGCAGGATCTGCTGGATCATCTAGGCATAGAGATTGGTGGAGCCATTGGTAAGTCCCCCATTTCCATACAAAGTTCTTTTGCATGTGCATTACAGTTGCAGATACGGATGAGTACTTCATGTAATGGTTGTGGATCTGGACATGTCGTATGCTACCTGTACGAAGATTCCCAGTGCCTCCTTATGCCTGCAATTCAAATGTAAAATAATGAAGCTGATGCAGGGCAGATGCTGCAAAATGGTGTAGCCCCACTAAAGCAGTATTAGCATACATTTTCCTTAGGGCATGTTGCAGCTGTTATTGCCGTTTTTTCACGCTAAACATGCCTTAGCACCATCCTACGTAATTTCATAAATATGGTGCAAGGATGTCGCAAAGGAATGTCGCTAGCTTGTGTTAAAAAAAATGACAGACAACTGCACTTGCGCAGATGTGCATCATTTTTCAAAAATATGCCCTTCAGTTGCATATCTTTTTCCCAAATTTGTTGACTGTTTCCAAAGACCTACATTTCTTTTTCAGTATATTTCTCTATTTACTTTTCTCTCTTTTATTGCATGATGCATCTGTTGCCCAAGTGAGTTCACTGACAAACTTCCGTTTTATAATTTGGTGAGGAATATTTTTTTAATGAGAAAATACTCTCTTCTCTTTTTAAAAGAGCGCCTATTTAGTTTTCTTACATCAAGATTAGGCGGAAACTCTGCATTTAAGTTCAAGCTTAGCTTGACTCAACATTTCTCTATCAGCTAGTTTTTAACATGCTAAAAGGAATTTCATAAATCAGTATCAAGGGTGTCTGCAAAGGGAGAAAAAAAGTGCATTCACGTTCATGGCTGCACAATGGCAGTATAGTGGAGATACTGTAAGAGTGGAGGAGGGGCTCCTCCACCCTAATGCGGAGGAGCGTCGACCGACTGGATTTAAAAAAAAGGAAAAATAAAATTTAATAGTACTACGGTATTATCATTTTATTTTTCCTGGGAGAAGGGGAGGGGCTGGGCTGGAGGAAGGAGTTTGGAGGAGGGCTGGAGAAGGGGTATGTGCACCACAAAGTGAGCAGGCCTGTTTGAACGGCGGTGTTGGTCTTGCCAAACAGACATGCGCACTTTGCATGTTCTCTACCCGGCTGTATTGCACAGCAGAGTGGAGAACATGCACAGGCTCCCACTCCCAATCTGGGCGGCAAAGCAGGCTGCTCAGACCAATCACTATGCTGCTGTCATGCTGGTGACAGCAGCGTCATGACTGGCTGGAAGCCTGTGTGCAGTGCAGCCGGGAAGAGGACAAGGATGGAGGTGAGACAAACGCGTCTACCCAAGAAGGTAAGTGTTTTTTCTTACTATTTACCCCCCCCCCCCCCTTCCCCGCCACTCCTGTTCAGTGGCAGCAGAGGATTTGGTTAAAAGAAAAAAAAAACTCCAGATCCAGTTTGCTGCTTAGCCAATTCTGTGCTGTACAGCGACAATGACAAGGCTGAGTCTCAATCAGGAGGGATTTCTCACACAGTCCGTCTCTGTCAATAGTGCTGAGTATTAGGCGCTCAGCAGATTTTCACGATTGTTGGTGTCTATTGGGTTGAAATTCATTCATATAATATTCAACGATACCGCAGCACTCAAAATAGTTTGTAATCAACACGTCATCCAGATGAGTTTAGTTGTAGTATGTTCCTTTCATTTGTAGACATGGACATTTTAGTAAGCATCGTTCCATAATCACAGCCAACACGTGTTTTGTCACAACAGGTGACTTTTTCAAAACTGCAAGATATACAGAGATATGATAGCCGAAGCTTGTATGCAGGTGTTGAGGATGATAACATAGAGATCAACAGTGTATAGTCTGTTGGTTGAGTATGTGTCCATCCCAAGTAGTGGACAGGTGGAAAAGCACCCCTTATGTCAAAATAGAAGGATTGTGAAGCACGCACGGTGGGTAGAGACAGAGCAGTCCAACCAGTGAAAAGTGTGCAAGCAAAGGAACAAAATGGTATGTGCCCACTGCATAACAGTGCAGTTAGATCAGTCTAAGGTGAGTTTAGTCTGGCCCAGTCAAGGATGTTGGGATTAGTTTACTAGAAAAACCCATTGGGGTGGTGGTTAATCATAATGGGGGAGACCGAACATTGTTGCTAAACCAACAAAGCAAAGAGTCAAGAGAGAAGTAGTAGATTGCCATACCTATTTGAGTAAACAAGTTCTGATTGGAAAAATACAAACGTGTGTGTCTAAAAGGAGAAAAGTAGTGGTGGTCAGTGGTGGCCCAACAGCATAAGAGTTTTAGGGCTATGCAAAATGAACATCCCATAAGTTGGGAACTCACCTCTATATGGCACCGTATAACAGAGAGTTGAAATTAGGTCAATCACTTGTTAGTTCAACATAGTACAAGGTACACCCTGATGTAAGAGACCATGGTAAGTCTCGTTCTTAGGGGGAAAACACAAAAGAGAAGAGCTGAATGTATGGGACACTTAATGTATGGGAAATGCGGTGACCGTTGTTCAGGCAGCAAAATGTTTGTATGCAAGTAGTAATCATATGTTAAAGGTTGACAAGCAGCAGTCAAAAATGCTGGTAGGTAAAGTGTACTAATTGTTAGGAAGCAAACGTAAGCATGGCCACTGAATAGGGCGTACTGGCTACAAAAGTTCAAAATACAAAGCCCAGTGAGTGGTCTGCTAGGCAAAACTGTGGATCAACATTAGACACCATAATATCAAATAGAGTTAGTATGCTAAAGGTAAAAGGCAGCAGTAAGTGTGGCTATTGAGTAAGTCATACTAGCTAGAGAGAAGCAACAGTAAGCATGGGCAGTAAGTCAGGCATGCAGAATATAAGACAGCGAAAATAGGCATGGCCAGTAAATGGTATATTGGGCAAGACAGCTGACCAGTTTAAGATAACATGGAAACCATAGGATCTAAGAACTGGGAAAACCTGGCTTAGACCGGCACAAACAAACAGGGGAGGAAGTGTGTAGAGCAGATGGAAAATCATAAAAAATAAGTTATCTAGCCGTGGAAAAACGAGCCCAGTATAAATCTTGAGATGAAGTTGTGACATGGCTACTGAACAGCTAAGCGATGTACAAGCCAGATTGTAAAATTATGACTGAACGAAAAATGGCAGGAGAGGATTTACTAAAGGGGGGGGGGAATAATGGTATGTAATGCAGCCGTCACAACCTGCAAATGGTGACCAAAACAATGTACGCTAGAATGTGGCCGCTTACCTGTAGTGTAGACAACAACGGTGTGAGAAATTATGTCCGACCAGGGTTGAAAATTCATGTCAGCTAGTATCTGTCCTCAGGTGAGCGGTACAGTGGACTGCAATTTCCTCCAGGCTCTATGTGGCAGTGCAGGTCTCAGTGGGCTAGATAGAGGGTTGGCCACTGGATAACGGTAGCAGCAAAAGAGAAGTCAAGCAGAATTTCAGCAAAACCTTGCTTTTTTTCTGAATATAGAAACATGAATCCAACATGGATCCAACCAGGACCAAATCCAGGAAAATATCAATAATATGAAAAGCAGATGTGGCTTACATTCACAAAGCTTGGCATATGGCTGCTCTGTACATGGGATTCCACATATTCTACGTTTCAGCCAATCAGATGCGTATGTAATGCAGGGGCATCTGCCAATGGATAAGGGCTCCATGAGATCCTTGCAGGGCTTTCTCTTGTGGAAGACTATGTGAATTCTCTTTAAGCTATCCAAAACCAATGAGGAACTGAGAGAAGAAGATGGGCTGCTCTCTGCATGCAGCACTCGTCCTTCGGATAGCAACTGCCATTTCCACTGTAAGAAAATTGTTTGCAGTCAGTTACAGGTAGCCTGAACGTAGGTAAACTGCTATTGATTGAGAACTCAGTGGCTATCATACCACATGCACACTATTGTTTGTGTACGGTTAAGCTGCAGAAATGGGTTATAGCAAATGGTTACGCTTATCAAGTTCTTTCAGGATTTTTGGGATTTGCCTACCTGGTTTTTGGACTTGCTTACTGTGAGTGGGTCTCACTACCTGAGTCTCGCTCATGGTAAATTTATGGTAATTGGATTGAGAGTGCCAATAGCCAGTGTCTGCCTTTTTGAGATAAGACTGCTGCTGCACCACCAGGGTAAGCCTGGTATATCCACACAGGGAGTATGGTATATGTATACAGGTAGCCTGTAGCAGAAGGGACTCTTGAACGATTGGTACTGACCAATGCAAGGCATTATAATGTGAGCGGATATTCATAGTGTAGGACTGGGGTGCTTACTGAAGATCTGTAGTGTTTACACTGTATTATACATTATGGGTGAAATGCACTCGAAGGTACAGTTTCACCCTACTTCAAGGTCCAGCGAGGTACCTATGCACCTGAGTGTAGAATTACATTTCCTAAACTCATACTTACACTCCTTGTGACACTCTAAAAAATTTTATATTTCCCTGGCTTCGATCATAATCCGAATCGAAGCCTTTGTCACTCCCCCACCCCTAAAGGGCCAAGTTAATTACTCTGCTCCTTAGTAGGAAGATAACAGCCCTCCTTACACAATGCAAAATCTAACAGTGTGTGTCCAATTCCTGGGAAAGTAAGGGGTTGAAAAGAAATGTGCATCTATTAATTAGCTTGACATACTGCACGTGGGCCAGGCCCACAGAAATAATGCAGGATCTAAGCTCTAAAGTCAACATAGGAGGGGTTTACGTTTAAAGTTTTGGTGGGAAGGCATCAGGCAGCTGTGTCAACAAGGGGCATATCTCTGATCAAAGCTCTTTCCAGAAATAACTCTAATTGTCCCAGAATGCTGTTTAGGAATGTTGGAACAGGGGTGGATTGATGATGTGGAATCATAGGAGTGGCCAGGGGTGTCTGGCATCTAAAAGATTCCATTCTCACTTAAAACTCCACTGAAGAGATGAAGAAGAAAACCCTTGAACTTGGAGCAATGACAGCAAAAGCCCAGCTGGAAGGAGAAGCCACCCAATGACCTGAAAGGATGCATTTTAGGATTTACTAGTCAAGCTAGCTCCAAAAATTAGGATGGTCTTTCCAGAGCTCGTGGAACTGCCCCTTCCGCCTCCTTATGTCCTCTGAGAAACAGCTTGGAGAATTGGCTGGCTGGGGATACCCTACATGATTTTCTGGGAGTTCTGTGAACTGACTCCTGACTCCACTGACATAAGGATGTCCTTCAAAAAGGCAGGTGCTTCTGGGACCTGGAAATTGTGGCAGGAAGGGTATGCTTCTGGCTTGCTGTAGAGGGGCTATGGAAGATGCCAAGCAGAAGAGAGCACCAGATTCCCAGGCAGAGGACAGGTCTAGTGCAGAAAATAGTAAAAATCCAGCTCCTCACTATAAGCATCCCTTTAGAGACCATGGCACTTGTAGTAAAGTTTGTAGGTGACTAGGACTGGCCACCAAGAGCAAAACAAGCCTAAAATTGTGTAAATAGGCACTTCGGAGCCTGGGGACTTTATGAGAGCATGGTGAAAGGCCCTGGGGCCTGAAGAAGTAACCTGATGATGTATGTTGCTCACCCTCATGACTGTGTCTTGGGGCCAGGATGCACCAGCCTTCTACCTCGCATCCACCACAGGCAGAGAATTTTGCCTTGCTCCCTCCAGCCTGTGGGTGAGAGCTGAAAAAAATGTTATGGCTCTAGCTGTGTGGGAGCACAGAACTGTGTGGCTGGCTCCTGTGCACTCCAGCGGGGCTGCAAAGGCCTTTTGGTCATTAATATTTGGCTTCACAATGAGCCCACTTCATGGGATTCATTCATGTGCTTTCTGATTCAAAGGGCGACTGCTGGGCTAATGCTGTTTATGGGACACATCACTTTATTTATCAATCAATCAATTGAGGGTTTTTGTATTGGGTTGTAAAGTGGTACAGCCAATCCAATAGCCAGGTTGAAAAATACAGAAGAAACACCTCAAGGGTGTTGCTTTAGTAGTAAGTAGGTCCCTTGACATATTTATTAATGGGCAATGTGTTCAGGAGTCCGGGATCAGTTTCTTCTGCCTTCTTGGTAATAATTTCTTCTGAATAATTAAGGTCATATAGAAGGATTTTGTTGGACTGGTCAATACAGGTGATAGAGGTCTTTTATAGAAATATTGACATGCAATGAGCTCCATGGTGATGGGACTGGTGGGTTTCTACAGTGTATTTAGCAGGGAAGTATTGTAGATGAAGGTGAAGTCTCATGCAGTTTTGTGTATATGGCTGATGCATTGCTTCCTGTATCTTGAAGGCATGAGGATGTCTAGGATGTGTATGAATGTGGGTGTTTTTGCTGAACAGTGCATTAAGGTGGGTACATTGACTGAAATATGGGCTGCAAGTTGTACTAGGGCGTAAACAATGATGAGCATGAGATGTAATTGTCTACCAAGGTGTGGGAGTCAGAATGTGTGGAATGTGGGTGAGATTGTTGGGTGGAGATATGGATGCTCTAATTACGGGTGTGCATAAACATTTAAGGTTTGTGGGAGAGTGGGTGCAGCTCCATTATGTTACTTCACCTGAGCTGCATGATGTAGTATTCTGACATGACTAGTGATTTCCAGGCAGCAACTATACTAAACTCCAATTGCAAGAAGATCAAACACATGTATTCCTTTATATTTTGCTTCAGATTCTCATGGAATGACACCCGTAGGAAAGAGTAAATATGTGACCTTATGATTACATGAATTTGCAGCAGGATGTGCAGCAATAATAAACACTTCTTCTGTTGTTGCTTACAAACAGCAAACCTTTTTTCTCAATGCTTACAATAGACTATCCATCTGATGAGGTGTACTGGCTATTGCCCTCAGCAGGTGGGTGAAGTTCATTTGGAGGTTCCTGTGCTTTTAAGCCTCTAGTAGAGCCTTTTGCACTGAAAATCAGCTGAAGGAAAGAACTGGCCACTTCTGATGTTGCCTCTGAACAGTAAGTATTTTTTCACAGTGTGCCACAGAATCTGTGGTTATAATATTGATGGGATGAGATTCCAATGTCATCTGAGCATTTTGGCTGTGTATTACTGTGGGAAATTGGCTTATTAGTGTAGGATGGTATAAACCTGCTCAAGCAACAACCACAATCCTTGCCAGAGTGAACCATAAAAGGTCAGTAATTTAACCTGTGCTTACCCCTCAGGTAGCTTGACATAAAAGCAGTCAGACTTAACTCAGAGGCAATGTGTAAAGTATTTATGCAGGACACAAACAGTAATAAAGTGAAAATGCTGCAAAAGAAAAAATACACACTTATTGCATTGCCTTTAATACATTATTTGACATTGAAATGACAAACATCCAATCAGTAGAACCATAGATATGCTAATTTAAAGATTTATGTAAGCATAGCACCTAAAAGCACAAACCGATACTCACGATCATTTTGTTGTGCTAAACCGTGGGGAAAGTCACAAGTTCAGGCTGACCGCAATGGAGTGCAGGCTGGATACAGGGACCATTTATCTTCTCAAAGTCCAGTGCAAAATGTCCAGTTCGCAGTGGAGGAGGCCACGAGGAGCAGGGAGAGCTTTGGCGGATGATCATAGCTTTAGTGAAAAGAGCAGGCTGTGCATCATGGACGATCGTCGCTGTAGCGCAGATCCTGTTGAGTGTTGTGGATGGACGTTGGGGAGCTTCACATTGGCATTCAGTGCAGGCTGTCGCAACTATAGTTTGAAGTGCAATTTTTGCATTGCCAGCGGTCACTCACAGTTGCTGTAGCACGAAGAGTCAGGTTCACCTTGGCATCATGCTGACAGTCAGCACAGGTGGCATGATTTTGCCGCAAATGGGCCTGCTTGTGGTTGCAAAGCCCCAAAACATCAGGATTTCTCCTTTTCTTCCAGGCGGAGCCCAATTGCTGCCACACCAAGGATCTAGGACCCAGGAGGCACCTCTTGGTGATCAGGAACTCACTCCAGCAGTGTGCCAGCAATGCTCAGGCAGGTCTAGTTTCCGGGCCAGGTAGATCTAGTGCAGCAGGACAGGTGAGTAGTTGCAGGGAGTCCTCTGGAGCTCTGAACAGGAGGTCAGTTAGCTGACATTGGAGTCATGACTGGAAGCCTAAAATGAAAAGAGCAGGCCCAGTTTTCCTTCTCAGATAGGAGGACAGATCTCAGACAGGTAGTCCACTAGCAGCAGGACAGTCCTTCTTCTGTAGTATCCATAGATCCAGGAGTTTACTAAGGAACTGGCCTGAGGGCCCAATATTTATACCTGGTGCAAGCTTTGAAGTGAGAGAAATATTTAAACTTCCCTTATTTGGTAATGGACTTCCGTCCTTCCCCTGCACTGGCTCTGATGGGCATGAGGTGACAACAGACTAGTGTGAAGACCTTTGTGAGTGTGCTGAGGAAACCCATTTGAAGTGCATCTGTGGTAGGTGACAGCTTCATCCCTCACATAAGGTCAGGATGGCCCATCATGCCAACACTAAGGGCCTGATTCTAACTTTGGAGGACGGTGTTAAACCGTCCCAAAAGTGGCGGATATACCACCTACCGTATTACGAGTTCCATAGGATATAATGGACTCGTAATACGGTAGGTGGTATATCCGCCACTTTTGGAACGGTTTAACACCGTCCTCCAAAGTTAGAATCAGGCCCTAAGTCCTTTTTTGTGATACTGTCTGGGAGGAATACACAAAGGGCAGCTGTCAACTACACCTATCCATGTGACTGACAACACAGACTGTAGGTACTAAATGGTTAGGACAAGTAAATGCCACCTTTCTAAAAATGCAATTTTCAGATTTGTGACGTAAAACAAGGGCTTTAAATTATAATTCATTTGAGACCGAATTTAACATTCCTACCTGCTCCCAATGAAACGTTATCACTTATTTAATGTAATAAAGTAACTCAAATTATATCCTATGTGAGAGGTAGGACTTGCAGTAGTGAAAAACAAAACGTAAGAGTTTTCACTATCAGGACATGTAAATTTTAAAAGTACATGTCCAACAGTTGAAATAGCCACTGCGCCAAGCCCTATTAGCTGTTTAGGGCCTAGCCGACAGGTGACATATGTATGAAAAGTTAAGGTTTAGGCCTGGTAAAAGGGGTATTTTCCCAGGTCGAAATGGCAGTTTCAAACTGCACGCAGGCTGCGATGGCAGGCCTGGTACATATTTTAAAGGGCTATTTCAGTGGGTGGCACAATAATTTACACATACCTACTAGTACCAGTTTAAATTCAGTGAGTACATATTGTACAAGTTCACAAGGGACTTACAAGTAATATTCAAATTGGGTGTAAGCCAATTTTACCATGTTTAAAGGAGAAAGCACATTAGCACTGATTAGCAGTGGTAAGTGCATAGAGTCCAAAAGCCAACAAAAAAGGAAGCAAAATGTTTGGATGTGACCCTGCTGAGAGGGCTAAGTCCATTGTATGCTACTTTATATTTATTAATAAACCACACCAATTGTTGAGCTTCATGAGGAAGCAGTCGCTCCACATAAACCTAACGCGGTGTGGTGGTCCAAGGGACTCTTCTTTGGTGCTTCCCTGTTCCAGCGCCCACTACATCACGTTTAAATACACTGCACTTTCACAGAACCGGCACACTGCTTATTAATTAAGGGTTCTTGTGGCCCATCACCTAGTACTAAAGTGAAGTCTTAATTCTGCAGCTGCTCATCGTTTATACATGCCTCACAGTAGGAGTATCTGCCATTTTGTTTTTTAAACACAATTGAACTGTGCATGGTATGACAACAGGAGTCTTTTAAATATGAAGCCTCAAACCGCTGCAGTTCATTAATTAATTGCAATACGTTATCATTAACCTCCTTCATTGGCATGATGAGGCAGCTTCGATTTTGACTCGAACGTGTCCTGCCCAGCTTCAACAAAGACCTGATTTGCATAAAGAGGCTGCGCTTTAAAAAATGAAACATTCTCTGCAAAGATGACACCGCATATTGCACATCATATTTTATTAAATGAAAAGGAAGATTTACATACACATATAATGAATTGAGAATTTCAGACTGCACACAAATTCGGTGCTTATCACGGTTTAATGCATGGATGTTTTTGGAGCACTCGTTATCCATCACGTTTTATTGTACACTTATTGCACTGCTTCTCTCCACACACCTTAGATTAAACAAGTGTCTGGACAGATCGCATTCCTTCACTTTCCAGTAGCATCTAATCCGCTAATCTCTATTTAATAGCTTCTAATGCACTGCCAGGGATGTCAGGCATGACATGTTTATGAGGTTAATTAAGATCATTAGGCACCTCGAGACATTCTTTTGTATTAGGTCGCAGAACCCTGAAAAACACGTCACGAATGAAGGGCGATGGTCTGGAACATAACCTTATAGAAATGTTTAGAGTTTGTAGAAAGCTTAAGCGACCAAATATCTGTACTCTTGGACTGGCTGGAATTAGGAAGGCTTTTAGCTTTGCTGGTGTACAGACAACTTGTTCCGACGAGGGAGTCTTGTAATCTGACTAATGAATTCTTCTTCTGCACTGCACGTCTCCCTTTAGGCAAATGTTACCTCCAGCCAGCCATACCTCAGCATTTAGATTCAAATTGATTTAGAAAACTGCAGCTGGGAAGTTATTTAACCAAAGGCTCTTCTGGCTTCCTATACCGTTCAGTTCTCTTTACACTGCAGTTAATTTTAAATAATCTCCTGTATTCATTAGTGGAAAATACAAAGCTTCTGAAGGTAATTAAAAATGCAAAAGAAGTTTAAAAAAATTGAATATTTTATATATATATATATATATATATATATATATATATATATATATATATATATATATATATATACATACATATATATATATATATATATATATATATATACATACATATATATATATATACAGGAAGATGCAGGATCACAATAAAACAACAGCCAGCCAGGGCAAAAATCTGGATCCCAAAGGATACAAAGAGCCACAAGAAAATGTAATATCCAAGAAAGAAGTGACTCAAACAGATGATCTCACTAAAGAACAAAAATATATTTCTACTACAACGTTTCAGCTTCCGCCTTCCTCAGGTAGTACAAGATGGTTTGCTCAGTGGCTGCACAGCTGACACTGGTGGATTTTCAAAAAGCATCATGAGTGAAGATTCCAATTGGAATGTGGAATCAATGCAGTCCTGAGAACTCTTCAGATATGCAGAAATCAAGTGATATTGTCAGTGATGTTCAGTCCATCTGGATGAAGTGATTTTAAACGGTACATCCAGAAATGTTCCCTGATGTCCAGTAGTTCTTCCTTTAAAACATGTTCCACAGGGAAAATCTTCAAATCTGATAGTAAATGGTCCACAAGGTTAAAATGGTTGGCTACAGGCTGGTCAAGTTTCTTGTTAATTATTGCCGATTTGTGGTTCCTGAATCGTGTACGGAGGTCATTCACAGTTTGACCTACATATTGTTTTTTACAGCTTTGACGTTGGCACTGAATAACATAAATAATGCATCTAGAGCGACATGTAAGATGCTGTCTTATTCCATAGGTCCTTTTTGTAACAAGGCTAGTTACTGATGATGTTTGTAAAAGGTATTCACATGTGATGCACCTTTTGGAATCACAGCAATGAACTTCTGCATTTGTTACTTGCTGTAACAAATGCAGGAGTTCATTGCTGTGATTCCAAAAGGTGCATCACATGTGAATACCTTTTACAAACATCATCAGTATATATATATATATATATATATATACACATTTATATGGGTTTGGCTTGCACCTACCCCACTTCTCAACCTCTTCAGGCCACTACAAGAATATGTAGGGAAGAAGCCAGGTATGTATCTCAATTAGTGATTCTGAGAATCCGCAAAATCCCCAAGTCACAATGAGAAAGGCTGGCAATGAGCTAATGACAACAGGAGAGATTTCAGCTACTGATGCAATAATACGAAGTAGAATAAAATGCAAGAATGAAGGACCAGATGTATGATGCCTTTTTGCGGTCGTAAAAGGTGAAAACCAATGTTTGCGACTGCAAAATAGCCAGGCACGGTGTACCATCCCTTTTTTGCGAGTTGGTACGCTGTTACTGACTCACAAAATAGGGATTGCGACTCGCAATTAGGAAGGGGCATGTATGACTGTTTTGTGACTGTAAATGCAGTCGCAAAACAATCACAGTTAACACCAATTTCAACTTGGTTTGAACCTATTCACACACCTTCTTTTCAAATTGGTGTTAACCTATTGAATCCCTCCCCCTTTGTAAATGCATGTGAAAATATTTTTTCAGAGAAGAAAACTTTTCATTTTTCTTTTTGAAAGCATCCAGTTTTCCATGAAGGAAAATGGGCTGCATTTTTTTTTTAAAACTGCTTAATTGAAAAGATGTAACAGACATGATGGTCTGCTGTGCGCAGTAGGCCACCATTACTGTGAGTGCAAAATCTAGTGAATGTTAATGAGGCAAGTCCCTTACGACCCATTTGGGAATCACAAACAATGTGGTTCACACTGTTAAACATTTTGTTTTGTGATTTGCAGATGGCAGACAGCCTGTACACAGGGAGGGTGGAGGTGTCACAGAGGTGCATCTGCCTACTGAATAGTCTTCTTGAGCTGAGAGAAGGGAGAGGCGGGCACACCTGCATTTGTAAAGGCTGTGCCCTGGCCTCACACAATAGGGTCGTTTACTCCCAACTGATGTTTGGAGTCTGTGCTGGAAGAGAGTGGGGGCACTTCCAGAACCAGTTGTAACTGGTTGGAACCTCCTCTCCCCTTTCTTTGTAAAAACACTGTAAAACTGAGTATAAGTATAGGGGAGTTTTCCACACAATTTGGAGACATCTTGGAACTGGACACAGAATGCTGGAATGACTCACCAGGAACCACCATGGACTGCTGCTGCTGTGCTGACCTGTGACCTGCTTGGTCACTGTAAGGAACTGCCACTTGCTTGCATTCACCTTGTGCTGGCCTGCTGCTGGGTCCTGCCACTTGTGCTCCTTTTTCTTTTATTGCTGTCCCCCAGGGGCTGGGTGCTGTGGCCCGGGACCCCTGCAACCATCTGCTTAGCACCTTGTGAGCACTCTCCCTGGGGTGAGGCACTGGAGGAATGTGCCTTCCTAAAGCCCATAGCACCTGGAGAGTGCTTTGTTGTCAGTAGGTTGAGTTCTTTGAAAGCGCTTCCTTTGTGTGCATTCTGCGCTCGAGAGCGCTCCATGAAATCTGCTACTGTTAAAGTTAACCGCTGCGATCGGGCAAGCCACAAATCCGAGTGTGTCGGAGACACGCCACTGTTAGTGCCCATGGAGCACGAAGGAGCGACAATGGGAGCTTCTATGCTCTTTTGAGTGCCCCGGGGGTGAAGCGCGCAGAGGGAGGCACCGCGGGACACAAACAGGCACCTACTTTGGTGCCTGCAAACCGGGCGGGCCTTTTGGAAGCAGGAGACATCAGGCAGAAAAGGAAGCCTCATCGGAGTACCTTCTCCCTGGTTGCTAGGTCAGGCAAAGGGGAAGGAAGCCTCATTGGAGGCTCTCTGTGCCCCAATAGAGCCCCAAATTGCCATCGCAGGATGCAGGCAGGGTGGAAGCCTCGCCATAGGCTCCCCACCCGGCATAGACCTCCCTTGTGTTTTGGTGGGCCCCCCCGAGAGTGCTTTGTTGTCAGTAGCTTGTGCGCCTTGAAAGTGCCTCCTTTGTGTGCATTCGGCGCTTGAGATCGCTTTGTGAACTCTGCTGTTGTTAAAGTTCACCCTCACAACTGGGCTATCCACAAATCCGAGCGCATCAGAGTTGCGCTACTGCTGGTGTCCCCGGGGCACAAAGGAACGACGATGGGAGCTGCTGTGCTCCTCAGAGTGGCCCCGGGGGGAAGGGCGTCGAGGGAGGTGCCCCAATGGCCCAAGCTGGACTGGGCGGACCTTTTGAAAGCAGAAGACGTCGGGCAGGGAACGAAGCCTCATTGGAGGCTCCCCGCCCCACCGGAGTCCCTTCTCCCTGGTTGCTAGGTCAGGCAGGGGGGAAGGAAGCCTCATTGAAGGCTCTCCCCACCGCATCGGAGCCCCAAATTTCCATAGCAGGACACGGGCAGGGTGGAAGTCTCGCCGGCGGTTTCCCGCCCAGCATAGTCTTCCTTTGTGTTTTGTGGGCCCCCGCAAGAGGAGGGTTGCCCCTTGTTGTTTTGGGCATTGCTTTGACCCCCTCCCCCCTTGTTGGAGGGCCAGCGGAGGCCTGGGGAGCCCTCAGAGATCGTGGGCCCCAGGAGGGGCCCATTATACTAACTGGAGGAGGTGCCTGTCACCCCCCTCCACCCCCAATCATCGAGTTGCCCCCAGAGTTAGCGCACAGAGCGCCAGGGACCCAATTTTGTTCTTCCTGGCACTAGAAATGTGCTTTTCATCAGGATACAGGTACTTTTTTCAAGAGACACACACTTTTCTAAATGTTCCTCATGGTCGTTATGGATTGATGTGTTAACCTGCTTATTTTTGATGTTACATATATGTATGCTAATGTTCCTTTTATGGGCATAACATGCTAATATGATTTCTTGACTTGCCATGTGTTTTATAGTGCTCTTGGTATAGGCATTCATGATACTTTAATGACAAGTGCATTTGTGTAGTAATCACAAGGATGATTGCAAGGCAGTTAGAAGATGACACCGATCTATGAGATCATCAAAATGTGGTCAGCTCACGAAACAAACTTCCTCTTCCACCAATTAGTTTCCTTTTTGCATATATCGTACACTACTAAAATTAACACTGTATGTTGGTTTTAGATTTAGATACATCATAATTGATCCAGATTAGAACGCACAACAATATTTTATTCAATCAGAATACAACCTTCTATAAGATAAGCAGTAAACAATGCCAAACCAAAAGCCAAAATAAAAATAAGAACATTTATAATCAATGACTTTTGGCTATGATTCCCAAAAGAAGAAGAATACAACAAAGTGATGGATGGAATGCTTGAAGTATTCTCCACCACTGGTAATTATATGGGATGCTCTCCGGTCCATCAGTTTTTGTCTACCATGCCACCTTGGATTAGGCCAACCATATGCAAATCAGCCATTTTCTTGTAGGAGAAGTTCAGTCAGAACGTCTAAATCAGGTCCTCTCTGAACCAAAACAAAAGCAACTCAAGACAAGTTTTGTTGGACTTGTTACCCAGGTATAGCTTTTTCCAGTGGCACAGTGGGCACATGACCAACGTCTAGGCATACCACATGCCAGTAAGCCTTGCTCCAGCCTGAACTAATATGCCAGGTCCTCTCTGAACCAGAGCACAAGCAATCTGAAACTGGTTTCACACTAGTTGGGTCGTTTTAATTAGGTGCAGCTTAGTTCCAGTGGCATAGTGGACATGGGACAAATGTTGAGGGTGCATCTGTTCCCATTTGGAAGTTCGTAATGAACTGTTCATCTTAGAGTAAGACCAGGTCTGATTTGTATATCACAGGTCTCTGTCTGAAGTGGCACACTGGGTGAAACATGATGAACTGGAATGTGACCTGAGTGATTGCCAGTGGCTGAGATTAATTCAAGCATTCCTTCCATCACCTTTTGCAGTAGATGCCCTAAGTGTGCTGGGTATGTGCCAATGTAGGTCCTGTGCTCACCCTGCCATAGGACTCAAGCTACACCTCACCGGTGAGAACTAAGTAGCGCAAAATCAATCTAGGGTTGCATGTGTTTTTATCACGGGGCCGTACTGGGATAGCATCAAGACTGATTTCAGGGTTTCTATCTATAGTGGCACAGTAGGTGAAAAAAGATGGTCTGGAATATAGCCTGAGCCACCGCCAATGGCTGAGATTAATTCAAGAATCATCTAGTTATTGAAAAAACTAACTAAAGCAAAAGGATTCAATCTTTGTTATACACCTACCTCTACACATCTTGATTAAAGACCAGCATCTCCTGTCTTTGGCCACCCTTCCACTCTAGATAGTAAGACAGAGGTCTGGTTGTGGTCAGTTCAAAGGAGATATAAACGCACACAGGAACACCCATGCTTCAAAGGAGCACTACCAACTCTTAAAAGTAACTGGGTTCCTGTTGTCCTCACTCCCCCCACTGAACAAAGCCAACAATTGAACCCTCTGTGCACTCACCCCAGAGCCCCAATCTGTGGAGGTCCCTCAAAGTCTTGGAGGGAATCAAGGCAAGTACCAAGGTGGCAGGGGTCCACTCAGGGGGAGATTGGAGTAGGGTTGTCGATAGACTATTTGATGCAAGAATCCTACTGTTGTGCTCCTCTGCAATTAAAGGAGGAAGCCCCCAGTGCATCAGTTCAGCCCTAGGGCTGAACGCATATTTCACCAAGCCCACTCTGAGTTTCTCTTCAGTAAGAACCTAAATTAAATGCAAGTGCTGTCATTTCAACTAAAAGAAGCTATAATGTTTGGGGACTGAGGTTCTGGTTAGGTCTAATTATACTCAAACAAATGAACATATAAATTAACAACTAAAATAAAAGTCTAAGAGAGATGTATAACGGTAAACAAAAAAAGTAAAAACAGGAACAAAACTTGCTCAATGCAATTAAGGATAGCAGGACAACAAAAGTTGGTGGGCACAACCTTCTAGCTAGCATTTAAAATGATGTCAGGTAGACCAAAAAAAAACTAACGGCAAAAGCTCCTAAAAGAAAAAACGAATACTAAGATGATGAAAATTCAAGGAGATGTGCATTAAAAAACATAAATTTGCTAACTAAAAGATCACCACCCAAAAGGCCCTCAAGGGTTCAAAGTAATTTCAAATACTTTCAGTCTCTTTCATCCACACTGGACTTGCCTACCAATACCTCACACAGCTTCAACCCATCATGGCCAATAGTATCAAGTGTGATAGAGGCTTTTGAGCTGGCAAATTCTGGAGATGCACTAAGGACCCTGATATGAAATCAAGACCATTATGAGAATGAGATTGAATCACACCTAGTAACATGCACATCAGAGCATATAGAAGATGAGGGAGAAGAGGAAGGCAGCCAGGATCCTAGCATCTCGACAAGGTCTCTGGACATAATAAAGTGGCCACTTGAAACCCATAACATGCATAACTACAGATTAAATTATAGAAATATTATCCAGTTCCTTTGGAAAAAACAATCCCAAGCTACTTCAGTAATACCTAAGATGCCTGAAATCCAACTGTCGGCCCTCCCTGTTGGGTCTCATCCTTCAGAATGATTACATATTAAGGTCATCAAGATCTTAAATAACAATGAGGCAAAATCCAAATAGTGATTGAGAATAAAAAGAAGGACGACATTAAGATCAATCTTGAGCAAGAATTTTAACCAAGGTAGAGCAAGAAGATGAGGCATATTAAAATTGATCATATCAAAACAAAGAGGCACACCACACCAAGGAATACTGTTTTATTGACAACAGGAACGAAAGTTCAACAGCAAACAAATTCGTCTTCATTGTTAGATAATGTTTCGGGCAACAATAGAGACCCTAAATTACAATGGATGAATGGGAAGGCTTCACATAGAAAAATGTGTATGTTTTACTCATTTATTGAAAAGTGTTGTGGTGAAATACCACCAGTCTCCTAACTTTAAAATTGAGGAATTACTACAGCTTGTCAACTAGCCATACATAGGGTTAGGAAAAGCTGCTCTGTACCATAGAGAGATATGATTACCATAGATTTAGACACATAAAATCCAAAGGTTACGCACAGCACATGCATATTCCTTAGACCTTCGTAAATTATGAATACAGTCTTTTCAATCTCACTGATATTTTACAGTTTGTTTCTAAATATGTTTCAGAAAGCCTTAAGAGCTGCATCTACTGGTGTGGTGAAACAGTTTGTACTTCCAACCCTTGTCTTTATTTTAAGAGTAAACAATGGGCCAGCGGATACAGAATCAAACAGAATGTAGTAACTGACTCCCTGCTCCTCTCTTTACCTGGGAGTCTTATTGAGTGCCTGATAACCCAGCTTGCAGCTCTTCAATCTTAAACATCTCATGATGTGGCCTTGTAACTTACTCTATCTTTTGGGCTTGTCTGGGTCTAGCATCAGTTTCATATAAAAGAAATTGTGACTGCAGATCATTTGGATTACCAGCGCGCAAAAGATGACTTGTCATATTTTAACCATGGTTTTGATGTACATACAGGAGTAACAAACGTCTTACTAACAAAATGTCATTAAATTAGGTTCTGCAGATAATTAGCGCGTCAGAGCCTTAATAAGTAAACTTACAAGGAGACGTGTTTAGGTCGACAAAACTTTGGACCACGTTTGGGGACTTCCCAGCACGAAATATCTTCTTGACATCACCAATCAATAAATCAATAAACAATCAATAATAACAAATGTCTAATCAAGAAACATTTAATAAGAACTTAATCATTGAACTCACCATAACTCCTCAGTTCACGAGTAACCACACCAGTTTAGTCAAAAGTTAAGATATTTATTTCCCTATTAGTTACAATCTAACATCATATCTGTTAATCCCAAAAACAATAAACCACGCCAGAAACAATTCCAATTAGTAATCAAACACGACTTTGATCAATGCATCAGTTACATTCATTCAGTATTTAGGCACATCATTAATATGAAGCAACTTAGCAGAGTCTCAGTAGTACATTGATTCAACAAAGCAAGAACTCAGTCATTTTTCTATTTGCATAAAATATTTGTGAACGCCTTAACTAACCACGAATTAGCATTAGCATGTTGGGCTTCATGCAAAACATTTTAGTGAACACGAATTTAGAAAACATCTAAACTAAGGCCTCTATCAAAATAGCAGTTGGTACCTAGAAAGAAAAGGCAAACAGACAATCACAAATTTTGCATAGGATAGTTACCAATCCAACAGATGAGCAAACAGCGTCAGTCTTCGTCCTCAGGACATCAGTCGATTCACCATCAGCAGAGACAGGACGGGGTAAAGTCTCAAGATAGCATAGCTCAGAAAATGAATTACTTCCCTCAGACGGAGGCGAAGTTAGTATCAAACAAGAATGGGGTAGAGGATGGTTTAAAGTAGCAGGACAATTTAACTCTATAGTATGGGTTTGGAGTGTCTGGAAGAATGGCAAATGACAAAAGTCTTATGGCAAAAGGAAAATGGCAAAGGTCCCCGTTAAAGTGGAAGAAGGAAAAGTGTCTGAGTTCTCCTTGGGTTACACCGTTAAATCAAAACTGTATAACTATTCCCTAATTCCTCATTAGATAAAGTTTGGTGCATCGTTATCTCTTTCCAATAATTCGGCAAGCACCTTACTAGAATTTTCCCCCGTTTACAGTTCCCATGTCGCGGATTGGTCCATGTTATTGACGTCTTCAACGGTTGGAATGTCAGGTAGAAAAGTTTACACTTTACGCTCCAGTCAGTGTATTCATTGTCTTCTCCTAGTACGTTAACCTTGCACCTGTTGCGAATTACACTGTTGCATCCAGCAAGAATGTTGCCTGGAGCAAGCCGGTTCTCATGAGAAAGAATTTACTACGGCTACACACATATAGCTCCTGGAAAAATACAGCTTTGTGTCCTTCAGGAAAACAGCGCATTTACACATTAGAAAATACAATTCAATATGAGGCCAGGCAGCTAGGCCCAAACCCTCGCTAAGCTAAGGCCCTCTGATTTAATAAAGCAAACTCTTAACGCATAACTCTAATTATAATATACTAATACAAATTCAAAACATTATTGCATAATAATTCAGAATTATTAAGCCTTTCATTAGTCTTCTTATACATTGGGAGCCATTAACTGTGGGCACATTTCAAACGTGTGCATTATTTTCTATGTTAACACATTTTCTATGCAACTTCATCACACAATATATTTCAAGATTACGTAATTAATATTAGTTTTAAAAGACACACTCCAACAGGAGCAGGAGCTAAACGCACAGTGCATCTCACAGCCTGGTGTCGACTGATGCTCCTTCGCCTCACCGCTAAGCCATGTCTGCTACTTGCTGCCTCTAGTGACACCAGGATCAGAGCAGCTCAGAGCAAATCTTCCTTGTTGTATGTACTCCTTGACAGCCAACCACATTTTTAAGTCTGAAAATGATAACTGTTAGAAATGGGGTTTCTGGTTGGCTAGGGTATGCACCTCAGCCAGGCAGAACTTACCCACTCTAGTCAGGGCAAGGGAGTTACACGTCCAAGATAACCCCTGCTCACCCCCTTGGTAGCTTGGCACGAGCAGTCAGGCTTAATCCGGAGGCAATGTGTAAAGCATTTACATAACACACACAACACATGTGATGCAATATCTCCACCACAAAGGAAACACAACACCAGATTATATGAAAATATACTGTATTGTACACAACGCAATTATCAGACCAAACATCACATATTAGAACTATCCTGCTACTTTAGCAGTTGTCAGAACGTTACACATTAGTTACTCTGCAGACTAGCAGTAGTCACACATAACACACAGGTTACTCAGTATTCTGCAACATAAGCAGTAATCAGGAAACACGTTATCACATTAGAACACTTGTCTAAGAATATCATAAAATGCCCATAGTAGGAACATTAGAAAACATATGGCAAGTTAGAAAAACATATTAGCAAGCATGTCCGTAAAAGGAACATTTGCATACACATATGTAAAAACATCAAATGCAGGTAGGTAATAATTGAATCAAACAAAAGTCTGTAGAAAGAACTTTGGATTGCAACTATATTGGTCCTTTAAACAGTACCTGGTTGGATGAAGGCACCTCCAGTGCCTAGAAGGCGAACAATGGGGCCCCCGGCGCTCCTATGTGCAAAACGGGGGCCTCCCTTATACTCTGGGGTCAGAGGAGGGTGACATGCACCTCCTCTCTTTTATAGGCAGGCCCCTCCGGGGACCGTGATTACTGGGGGCCCCCCAGGGCCTCAACCGACCCTCACGAGGGGGGCCAAAGCCAGCAAAAACAACTTAGGGCAGGAGGGGGGCACCACACACCCCCTCCGGTTAAATGACAGGCCCCTCCCGGGACCCGTGATCTCTAGGGGCCCCCCTGGGGCCTCCACTGGCCCTTCCACCAAAGGGGGGCCCACAATAATGCCCGTTTTACCTAACAGCAGAAAAGGAGCGTCCTGCTCCTTACGCAGAGGCCAGGGGGAAGGGGGCACTCCCTGCACCTTCCCCTGGTCCTGCCGTGAAGCCACAAGAAGATCAGATCCCTCCTGGGGCCCGAGCAGACACTCGCCTGCACCCGATGCGGTGCGCGAGTGTTCTTCCAGCTTCCCGGGCCACTGCAGTGATCTTATTTAAAGGGGCACAATTCAGCAAGGAGCCTACGAGCTCCCAAGGCTCCATAAGCGCGCTGCAATCAGCGCTATGGCAGCCGCAACCACGGAGAAGCACCCGTCATAAAGGAATGGATGCAGGGGTCAGGGGCCACAGCACCCTGCCCCTGGGGAGCTGAATCTTAAGACAAGGTCCTCAGGTGGAGGGCCCAGCTACAGGCCAGCACAAGGGAAAGACAGCAAGTGGCAAGTCCTTCACAGTGACCAGGTAGGTCACAGGTCAGCACGGAAGCAGCAGTCCATGGTGGCTCCTGGTGAGTCCTTTCAGCCTTTGGTGTCCAGTTCCAAGATTATTCCAAGAGTCTCCAAATTGTGGGGAAAATTTCCCTGTACTTATAGTCAGTTCTTACAGTGTTTTACAATGGTAAGGAGAGGAGGTTCCAGCCAGTTACAACTGGTTCTGGGAGTGCCCCCTCTCTCCTTTCAGCACAGGCTCCAAACAACAGTGGGGGGTTAACAACCCTATTGTGTGAGGCCGGGGCACAGTCTTTACAAATGCAGGCGTGCCCCGCCTCTCCCTTCTCTCAGCTCAGGAAGACTATTCAGTATGCAGATGCACCTCTGTGACTCATCCACCCTCCCTGTGTACAGGCTGTCTGAAAAGTATGCACAAAGCCCCAACTGTCACTCTGCCCAGACGTGGATTGGAGTCAAGCTGCAAAACACCAGAGTCATAAGCACAGATAAATGTGCACTTTGTAGAAGTGGCATTTCTGTGATAGTAATAAAAAATACACCCACACCAGTAAGCAGCATTTATTATCACCATCACAACCATACCAAACACGCCTACGCTACCTCTCATAAATCAGACAATACCCCTTACACATAAGGCAGGGCATTTCTAATGCAATCCTATGAGAAGGCAGCACTCACAGCAGTGAGACACCAGTTAGGCTGTTTGTCACTACCAGGACAGGCCACGCAACTTGGCACATGTCCTGCCTTTCTACATACATGGCACCCTGCCCATAGGGCTAGCTAGGGCGTACCTTAGGGGTGACTTACATGTAGTAAAAGGGGAGTTCTGGGCCTGGCAAGTAAGTTTAGATGCCAGGTCCCTGTGGCAGAAAACTGCGCACACAGGCCCTGCGCTAGCAGGCCTGAGACAGGTTTGAAAGTCTACTTCAGTGGGTGGCGCAAGCAGCGCTGCAGGCCCACTAGTAGTATTTAATTTACAGGCCCTGGGTATAGAGATACCACTGTACAAGGGACTTATAGGTAAATTAAATATGCCAATTAGGTATAAGCCAATCATACCGACTTTAGATGGGAGAGCACCTGCACTTTAGCACTGGTCAGCAGTGATAAAGTGCTCAGAGTCCTAGAGCCAACAGCGAGAGGTCAGAAAAACCAGGAGGAAGGAGGCAAAAAGACTGGGGATGACCCTGCGTAAGGCAAAAAGTCTAACAATAACATTTCAATGGCTTTTTATTTTTGGATAAATATAACTGTTTCTAAAATTAGAGAAGTACAGAAAACAATTAAGCAGCCGAGCCAGCTAATATGGAGAATTTCCTCTTCTAAAACAGTGACTTTGTTAGCGTCTTTTATATAGCAGCCATCTCATCGGAGATACTTCCTTCAGAATTCAATGGAGCTCCATAGATAGGCAGATTCGATTAATAGTTCACTTTGTTTTCTGTGGCTTGCACAACGTCCAGCCAGCCGAGTTCTTATCTGTTGCTGCCACCACCATCACAACCATTTGCTGACTCTGCCACTTTCAGTAGGTCGAGCATAGAGTGAGCAAGCGCTGTTTTTCCGACGTGTTGATATGTATCTTGGCTTTTAACCTCACCCACCTCACATCCATCACTACCACTCGTTTGTGGGCTTGCCCTTCAAAATTCCTTTGATGTCATTGGTAAAACGTTTACATTTGTCCCTCCTTGAGGAGTTTTTGTTACCGCCTTGTCCATCGCCCCTGTTACATGGCTAATTGCACTTTTGCCTATAAGTTTGACTGCGAGTGAACTTCTTTGTCCTTTTGTGAGTCTCTTCATGCTGATTCAGCTCATGGCGGCGGTGGCGCTGTGAATCGGATCGCTTATGTGAAACTGTTTTACTTTTCATTTTCAGTTTATATGGCAAGAAAAGTCCGGCTTAGGAGTTTACAACGATAATAGCTCTAACTCGAGCAAATGCGAGACCCATTGCATTGCAAATGCTTGTTTTTTTTTATGTTGCCCCTTGAGCTCATCCTAAAGGGAAAAAAAGGATGAAATTGACAAGCAGTCACCCTCATGCAGAAGAGAAAGACATTTTAGATGAAAGAGTTTGCCAGGAGTTCCTCTGCAGACAAAGCCATAAAACTGCTGTACACTGTCAGCTGCTACAACCAAGGAAATCTACATACATCGCAGACTGCCATTCCATGGTTTTCCTGTTGCATGAACTAAACAGAGACTATTGAAACCATGAAATCCATATTTTGCTGTATTGTATTATTATGCTAGTTTTATGTTTACAAGAGTTGTGTGAGATGTTTAAAGCAATCGCTACCAGGACGTACTAAGCAGTGAGCAACATACATATTGCTTCCCATCAATGGAATAGAGTCATCATTGTATCCATCCATTTATATTAAGTAATTGGAGGAAATCCTCCTTCATCTGGAAGTGTGCGAAGTCTCCGCACCACAACAGCAGGGTAAAATGTGAGGCATACGTCCACAGGCAGCACTAACTAGTGATGTTTCTAGATTTGTTTTCTAGATGTATTTAACCCAAGCAAGCAAAGTTACTGAAAGCAGAACATCGGTGCACCACCATCATCAGCCACTTTGACAAAAGTTGTTATTTTCATGCAATGAGGAGGTAAAACTTTTATTAAGTTGATGGACTGGATTAAGGCGGGTCCTTTGTTAGCAAGAGAAAAGGAAAACCTTAAATATCAGAAGTCCCGGAAAGACCTTTTCCTTGTCGATTATGAAAATATGCTGTTTTGCTTTTCATGCAAATGCAAGTTCACATCACAGACGCTGTTCTCAAAGTAGCAGTTATTTCAAGAGGGCTCTTTCTATTTATTAGGTCTGATACTAAATGTGCTTCTGGTGATACACATGATCAGATAAATATGTTATGTTGACAATTTCTGAATTAAATGCTGTGTTTCCAGGAGCACTCTAGTATGAATAAAGAGAGGCCATGGAACAGAACTAAAATGTAATGGCCAGAATAGAAGACTTGCACCTTTCAGAGGAAGCAGTGTGTACATATAGCCTTGCTTTCTGCTGCATGCAAACTGAATGAGTTTTATACAAAATGGTATGTGCAAAGGACACTATTAATAAAATGGTGCTTGTTTGACCTGACATCCTTGGTGCGGTATTTCCATAAACCTTTGGACTCCACCCCCTAATTTTTGCTGTTCTCTTTTTTTTTGGCTTTGGACTTTATGCACTTTAACCCTGCTAGCCAGTGCTAACATGCTTGTGCATTCTCTTTGAAACATGGAAATAGTTGCCGACACCTAAATGGCATTTTTAATGTACTTGTAAGTCCATAGTAAATGGTCCTCCATGTACCCAGAGCTTGTAAATTAAATGCCACTAGTGGGCTGCAACACTTATTGTGCCACCTACTTAAGCAGCACTTTAAAACATCTCAGGCCTTTCACTGCAGCACGTGGTACAGCTTTAAACTGTCATTTTGAGCTAGCAAAACAAAGCTTTTGCCATGCAGAAACCTTCCTTTTTAAATCTTAGAAGTCAACCCTAATGTAGGCACTAACCACCTCTAGGCAGGGTGAATAGTATTTAAAAAGCAGGATATGTGAGTTTATGATTTACCTATCCTGACAGTGAGAAACTGTTAAATTTGGTTTTCACTGTGGCAAGGCCGCTTTAAAGGTGAAGTCAGATTCAAAGTTTTGAAAGTGGCACTTTTTAGAAAGTGTCCTGGGTCACATAATTGTGAAAAGCTCTGTTGTTGAGGTTCTGTGCTGCTTCCAGGCAGTAAGCCAAAGGAAGACTAGTTGTGAAGGGAGAGTGTCTTCTTGACAGGATGGCTGCGGAGGAGTTGTACCCAGCCTTACTTACACTTCAAAGGGCTTTGCTTACAGCACACACAAAGGAAACTGACACCAGGGCTGCCCAGCCTGTCTTCTCACAGACAATTTGGAGCCCAGAACAGTGGAAGGAGGAGAATTTTCCAGAACCAGTTTTGGGAGTAGGATAGAGTGACCCCACATAAAGGCTGGCACCAGGTATACATATTGGACCTCCAAAGCCACTGCATCAGGTCACTCCTGGACCTGTGGAAGATTCAAAATAAAGACTGTCGTATCACCAGAATGGCCTGCTTCATGAGGGACTGCCTTGATCTCTGAATTAGGAAGATTGGACCTGCTTCCCTTGATCTTAGGCATCCCGGAGTGACTATGACGGTCAGTTGGCTTACCTCCTGTGAAAGCTACAGGGACACAGCAAGTTTCCAGAGGCCTCCCTGCAACCGTCCAGCTGACAGCCACCAAGTGGACATACTTAGAATTGCCTGAGTCCTGCTGCTGGCCTCTGATGGAGTGAGCACTGATCCTAAAGAGATGCCCCGCTGGTCCTGGACTCTTGGCTGGCATAACTGAGAGCTCTTCATGAAGAAAGGGTGAAAATCATGAAAACTGGACTCCTCACGACCACAAAGTGAACTTTTTGTGCTTAGAATTGACTGGCCACAATGATTACTAATGTGAAGGTCCAACAGTAACTGCTCTTCATGCTGAGAATTATCATCTACAACAACTGGCAATGCCAGACCTCCCCTTTGCGCCGACGGTGATCATCTGTGATGATGAACCACTGTGAAGCTCCAGTGACTATCGGCTCTTTGTGCTATAGCAATGTCCGTCCACTACGCTCGACCTGCTTTTCACACAGAAAGCCTCCTTCTTGTGGCCTCCTCAAATTCAAAGGGAACTGTTTGCACTAGACTTGATAAGGTAATTCTTCATCTGGGCTAACCTGGTCCCTGTATCTGACTGGCACTCCATCACAAACCTAAACTTGTGACTTTCCCCTTGACTAGAGTGATCAGGTAACCAGGTGATCAGGTGAGAGGCTTTTTTTTTCTTTCTTGGTGTTACTTTCACTAAAAAGTTCCAAATTTAATACCTCCAGTTCTACTAATTTGTTTTTTTGTTGTTGTGGTATCATTGTATTTATTTAAAAAATACTCTATTTTTCTAAATCGGTTTGGGATTTTTTAGTGTTGAGTTTTCACTTTAGCACTGTTTTTGTGCATAAATGCTTTACACATTGCCTCTAAGTTAAGCCTGACTGCTTTTATGCCAAGCTATCAAAGGGTTAAGCACAAGTTAATTCAGAGACATTATGGGTCACCCTGACAAGAATTGTGGGTGTTGCCTGAAGTGGTTTCCACATCTTTGAGCCAGAAACCCAATTTCTTACAGTGCTCCTGTACGTGCATTCGTGAAAATCAGTAATGTTTGAAGAATAACGTTTTAGATAAGAACATCTGAAAATGTGTATGTCTTTCTTTAAAAGATGTATTGATTTTCCGGTGTGTAGATATCCCTTTTCTGCTAAATTGTCAAAATATCTAGTTAGTAATGTTGCCTACTGTACTGCAACTGAACCCTTTTATTTGCAAACCCTAGAAAGGGTTGCATATAGCAGCATTTTTGTGGGCGGGGTAAGTCATTTATCGCACAACCTATGGCCCACTTGATAATTATTGTGCGTAGCTCTGCACTGTTTATCGTATTGAGAGGGACAAGACTAGGCTGCCACTATCCCCGATTTAAACTCCTAACACATGTTTGCCACTACCATTCAGGTGGGGGGAGGAGGGTAAATTGGAGGCATGTGGCAGAGTTGTGGGAAGGTTTACGATTCAGATCTCACAGTGTCCTTATACTGCTCTATGCAATGTTCTTCTTTTCCACAAGGACCCTGCTTCTAAGTTTTCCCCACTATCTGTGCGTTTATTTAATTCAGCTATCGTGGTTTTCCACAAACAAACTCGGGTAAATAACTGGCATTTCTGTTAACATGTAGGATAATAGATGTAGCCTTTCTGCTACAATGGTGCGATTCATCGGTCAATTACCTGGGGAGACAGATCAGTCGGAACATCAAATGTGTTATAAAACATAAGTATGGTGCGGTATGCACATAGCTTATGTAGCAGGTGCATCAATGGATTTGTTTCCTTATATCCCTGGAAGGCCATCTAGCACTGATGGAGATGGTAATGATACCTAAACTGACTAATCTGTTCTGAACATATCAATTCCACTGTCTTTTCACTCTTGTGGCCTATAAGAAGTTTATTTCAGTTGCCTACTTTTAAACAAATACTTGAGATCTTATAGACTAAATCAAAACATCTTTGCAATGATACAAAGAGGACGAGTGGGCTATATACCAATGTGCAATAACTCTTCAGTTGTTATGGGTAGGAAGGAGTGTGGAATGCTTAAACAGGACACTTCCTTCCTTCAGCTTTTCAGCTCTATAGAGGACAGCTTTAAATTAGACCCCTGCTATATATTTTTGTGCTTTCCTTTAGCCTTTCTAACATGTTAATCCTGTATTTTAGTCTTGTAACTTCGATTGCTCATATTCACGCTAGCTTTTTGTCTTCATAAACATGCAATCTGCAGATGTAGAAAGGCTATTTTCTATTGTTGGAGACCTGATCAGTGGCCAAATCTGTGACTTGGGGTGAGTGTTTGAAAAGTTTCAACACTCCGTCCATCATTTTATTTTGTGGAGCCGAACAGTGGAACCAGTGCCATGCTAAATATGCATTGATTTCTGCAATGTAGCTGTTTCCCACTTCCACACGAACAGTGATATTCAGAATAATAACCAACAACCAACTCACCATGACTGGCCAAGTAAATGCAGTCTGTCCTTTTCTTCCACACACTTATGATGCTCATAAGACCTTCAAATAGTTCCCCACCAAAACTCGCAGAACAGTCACCCAAGCCCTCATCACCCATAAGCTGGACTCTATGTCGAAATGAATGTTTAACTGACCAAAAGGCACCAGACCATATATAACTATGCAGCAGGCTCACCCTTCACCTCCCATCCTCACTCACATCACGCTGCACCTCAGGGAGCTGCTCTGGTTCCCAGTCCACAAACAACCACTCTTCAAACGCCTCACGCACAAATGCAAAGCCTCTGACAGCAGTGGCCCCACGTACCTCAACCAACACATAAAGTACCACAAATCTATCAGCCGACTTTGTCAGCCGGACTCCTACCCGCACCGCCACCTTCCTGCATACCAAGAACCAGATCCTGCATTTGTGCCTTTTCCTATTTAACACCTAAAGCATGGGTGACATGCCCTTGAACATCAGAACCTCCTCCTCAGCTCTTGAATTCCACAAGAAACTGAAGACCTCACTTTTAACCTAACGCTGACCCTTGCTCGGCCCATGAGCTCCTGCTTTAGTGCCAAGATACCATCCTGGGTTAGTTGTGTGCTCTTCAAACACACATAACATAACTTTTTTACTATGTCTGCAATCTTGAAGTTGTATTAACATTCCTATCATTTTCAATATGCCATTATATCCGGCACCTCGTAAGTATCCAGCTCTGCAAGACCAATTTGTGGTACAGGTTTCTGTAAATTATGGGCCTAATTCTGAGTCTGACGGGCGGCGGAGGCCGCCCGCCAGACTTCCCCCCTCCGAAATACCGCTCCGCGGTCGAAAGACCGCGGAGGGTATTCCGAGTTTTCCCCTGGGCTGGCGGGCGGTCTTCGCAAGACCGCCCGCCAGCCCAGGGGAAAACTCCCTTCCCACGATGACGCCGGCTCGTAATAGAGCCGGCGGAGTGGGAAGGTGCGACGGGTGCAGTTGCACCCGTCGCGTATTTCAGTGTCTGCTTTGCAGACACTGAAATACTTTTAGGGGCCCTCTTACGGGGGCCCCTGCCGTGCCCATACCATAGGCATGGGCACGGCAGGGGCCCCCAGGGTCCCCGTGACTCCCCCTCCCGCCATCCGGTTCCCGGCGGGAGAACCGCCAGGAACTGGATGGCGGGAGGGGGAGTCGGAATCCTCCATGGCTGCGGAGCGCGCTCCGCAGCCATGGAGGATTCCTACGAGCGGCGGAAAGTCAGCGGGAGACCGCTGGCTTTCCGCGTCTGACCGCGGCTAAACCGCCGTGGTCAGAATGCTCGTAGGAGCACCGCCAGCCTGTTGGCGGTGCTCCCGTGGTCGGTGGCCCTGGCGGCCACCGACCGCCAGGGTCGGAATGACCCGCTATGTGTGTTAGACTTTTCATCCTTGGCGTGGTTTCCCCTAACTTTTTGCCTCTGTTTCCCAGGTTGTTGATGTGTGCTGGACTCTGTTTTTGCTATATTTGTCACTCTGGGCATTTTAGCACTGCTAACCAGTGCTAAAGTGCAAGTGCTCCTATACAAAATGTGTATGTAATTAGTTTATCCATGATTGGCATATTTGATTTACTAGTTAGTCCCTAGTACAGTGCACTAGAGGTGCCAAGGGCCTGTAAATCAAATGCTACTAGTGGGCCTGCAGCACTGGTTGTGCCACCCACATTAGTACCTCTGTAAACATAGCTCAGACCTGCTACTGCAGTGTCTGTGTGTGCAGTTTTAAATTGTAAATTCTACTTGGCAAGTGTACCCACTTGCCAGGCCTACACCTTCCCTTTTCTTACATGTAAGACACCCCTAAGGTAGGACCTAGGTAGTCCCAAGGGCAGGGTGCAGTGTATGGTTAAGGTAGGACATATAGGCGGCGGTGATTCCAACTTTCCCGCTGGGCCGGCGGGCGATCTCAAGAAGATCGCCCGCCGGCCCAGCGGGAAAGCCCCTGCAAAGAGGAAGCTGGCTCCGAATGGAGCCGGTGGATTTGCAGGGGTGCGACGGGTGCAGTTGCACCCGTCGCGATTTTCAGTGTCTGCAAAGCAGACACTGAAAATCATTATGGGGCCCTGTTAGGGGGCCCCTGCACTGCCCATGCCAGTGGCATGGGCAGTGCAGGGGCCCCCAGGGGCCCACGACACCCATTCCCGCCAGCCTCTTCCTGGCGGTGTAAACCGCCAGGAACAGGCTGGCGGGAAGGGGGTCAGAATCCCCATGGCAAGCAGCGCCGCCATGGAGGATTCCCTGGGCCAGGGGTAAACCGGCGGGAAAAACCGCCGGTTGCCCTTTTCTGACCGCGGCTTTACCGCCGCGGTCAGAATTGCCCATGAAGCACCGCCAGCCTGTTGGCGGTGCTTCCGCAGCCATCTGCCCTGGCGGTTTCAAACCGCCAGGGTCAGAATGAGGGCCATAGTAATGTGTTTTATATGTCCTGACCGTGAAATACTACTACATTCGTTTTTCACTGTTGCAAGGCCTGCCTTCTCATAGGTTAACATGGGGGCTACCTTTAAATATGATTAAAGTGTAGATTCCCTTTGTGAGCGGATAGACATGTGGAGTTTGGGGTCTCTGAGCTCACTATTTAAAAATACCTCTCTTAGTAAAGTTGATTTTAAGATTGTGTGTTTGAAAATGCCACTATTGGAAAGTGAGCATTTTCTTGCTTTTATCATTTCTGTGACTCTGCCTGTTTGTGGATTCCCTGTCTCAGTTAGTTTGACAGTTGGGCTGGTTGCACCTCACACTAGACAGTGACACAAAGGGAGCTGGAGTGTAGTCTGTCTGTGCTAGGAGGGAGGGGAGGAGTGGTCACTCACACCTGAAAGGGCTGTGCCTGCCCTTATACAATGCAGTCTCTAACCCCCTGGTGAGTGTCTGGGGCCTGGCCTGGGCAAGGCAGGATTTCACAAACAAGAGAGACTTTTCTTTGAAGTAGGCCTACTTCAAAGGAGAAATTGGGTATAAGAAGGGGACCCAAAACCACAGAATTTAGAACACTTCTGGAAACCAAGAGGAACCTCTGCCTGAAGAAGAGCTGAAGAGTTTAGGAAGAAGAGCTGCCCTGCCTGTGACTGTGCTTTGTGGAGCTATCCTGCAGTTGCTGCTCCTGCCGGTGCTAGAGGACAAAGACTGGACTTTGTGTTGCCTTCCTTCTTGTGAAGAAGCCTCGAAGGGCTTGATTTAGAGCTTGCCTCCTGTTGTTTGAAGTCTCAGGGACAGCAAAGACTTGTCTCTGCCAGCAACTTGAGCCTCTGCTGAGACTCCTACTCTGCCACGTGGTGCCCATCCAGTTTCTGGGACCCTGAAAGAAGAAGCTGGCAGCCCAAGAGTGAGAAATCCAAGAACTGACTGCCGCACGGGGAAAAGATCGATGCAAATCCGATCTGTGGCTGAAAAATCGACATGCTGCCGGCTTCGCAGCCGAAAATCAATGCTCGCCTGCAATGGGACCAGAAGATCGATGCCCGCGGCTGGAGAAACGACGCGCAGCATCGCTGATGGAGACCGGTGAGATCGCAACCAGCGCTGAGTGGTTTTCGGATCATCGTGCGGCTGGATTTCTGATGCAAACATCACTGGGCGAACAAAAACAACGCAAGGCCTGCCCGGACCCGAGAGTGTGGCTCGAATCAACGCATCGCTCTCCTGCGGAGAGAAGAAACAATGCTACGCCGACTCAACTGAAGGAGAAACAACGCAAGGTCTCGCTCGTGAGTGATAACTTCGCATTGCAAGCCCTTTTTGACTCACATTCGCCCGTGTGGGGACGCACACAGCTAAATTTTTACGCTAACAGCATTAGCGTTGTGTTTAAAACTACATGAAGACTATTTTTGCTTTTGAATTGATAACTTGACTTGTGTATTGTGGATTCTTGTTGTTTTGATCTTGTTTTGTTTAGAAAAATATTTTCTATTTTTCTAAACCTGTGTTGTGACATTTTGTAGTGTTTTGATTAAGTTACTGTGAGTGTTGGTACAAATACTTTATACCTAGCACTCTGAAGTTAAGCCTGCCTGCTCGTGCCAAGCTACCAAGGGGTTGAGCGGGGGTTAGCTGAAGGTGATTCTCTTTTTCCCTGATTAGAGTGTGGGTCGTTGCTTGGACAGTCGATAACCTGACTGCCAACCAAAGACCCCATTTCTAACAACGTGGCAATGTAAAACTAAATTGTGTGTCACTAAAGGAAAACTTTGAAGCATTTATTTTTATTTTTGTATCTATTTAGTGTTATTGCATATATAACGTCAAAAAATAAGAGCCAGGGCGTCAATTTATGCAATCATTCAACACCTACACTCTGATAATTTCCACATATTGTTGATCGGTAAATGTTCCAAATTAGGTACACCACCAAAAACAACAGCTTCTCTTCAATCATGGACTGTAACCAACTCTTATTGTCTCATGTAAATAAATATCATAAATGGTAATGGCAGGGAACAGTCAGACTGCCATATGATAGTCACTCAAGAAACATCACATAATGCCCAGTTGTAATTTACCGTTTATTCTTTTCCATGACGGACAATAGAATCCTAGTCTACATCTCGACTCACTAGAAACGTTTGCCATGGGCTCCACATATCTACTTATCTAGCCACCTGTGGATCTAAATGTAAAAACAATTTTATAATCATGCTGCAATGCATAAGACCTTTCGGCTGTTTTTGTGCCAAGGGGCCGTGGCCTCAAGCCCAATATATCCTCACACGCAAATTCTCTGAAAGAGGCGTGATCTACATGTATGTTTGTATTTCTTGTAGGATATAGCTATTAAAGCAGGTTGATACAGTTTCATTTAATGATGAGGGACAAGTCACCGAATATCACATTGCATTAGGCTGCAACAGTTAGGCTTAACTAGGCCAGGTGTAGTCAAACCGACATGGCAACATCTGTATCTCATGACCTCCCTCAGTTCATATACTCACAGATCTTTAGGGGTGCAGTGGGTGCTATGTACACATTTATAGTGTGTAAGTCTGTTCCAAATATTCTATGATATGTCCCCAGATTAAGAACAGCAGTATCCCCAGAGATTATTCGTAAGTGACAATTTTATCTCTGCCTTCCTTGCTGCTAAACCACTCCATAACCTCTCCTCTAGCATGGAAATGTACATACGCAGGGCCAGAAACCTAGAATCAGAATTAGTTATCCATCTTATTAGCGTATAAAGGTGTTTAGCTTCTGAGGGAAATATTGAATAAGCTACTCAAAAGCCAGCCACAATCACTAGTTTAAGAACATATCCTGCGGGGTGTAGTGAGCATCATCCATAATAGCTTGAAATGATGAGACAGATACTCCTGAGTGCCAAATGACCCAGTTTCCCTAACTAAGCAGTGTTTTTATATTTGATCACCAGTGGTTACTAATTAGCAACACCAGAATAGGCATGCAAAAACTGCTAAACAATTTACAAGAGTTTGCAGGGATAAATGAATTAGAAATCAATCACAACAAATCTAAAATGATTACCATAAATCGCAGACCCACCGGCCAGCGCAAATGGTACCTAAATGAAAAGACTTTGGAGGAAGTAAGCTCATACAAATACCTAGGAGTCGTGGTCAATGCCAGGAGCAACTTCGTGCCACAAAAAGAAGCAATAAAAAACAAGGCGCAGACACTTTCTTTTGCCTTTTGCAAGCTCTCTAATTCAATCTGTGGCCATGCTTTGAACCCCTTGACAGCCATAATGAGTGCAAAATTATTGCCAACCCTCTCATATAGGGCTGAAATAATGAGGGTTATGGAGGCAGCTCTTTTGGAGAAGCTTTTAATAAAGACGTATAAGCGTGTCTTTCAGTTACCAAGGCATGCCTCAGCAGCCCAGGTCAGACTAGAATTCATGTTGGTTAAGCAGTCGCTGGCTCGCCCAGCAGCCTTCATCAAATGTTGCTACAAACTGAGTCGCGCCCAAAAAGGGTCTTTAGCCAACTTAGGGGGTTATTTTAACTTTGGAGGAGTGTTAATCCGTCCCAAAAGTGACGGTAAAGTGACGGATATACCACCAGCCATATTACGAGTTCCATAGGATATAATGGACTCGTAATACGGCTGGTGGTAAATCCGTCACTTTTCCGTCACTTTTGGGACGGATTAACACCTCCTCCAAAGTTAGAATAACCCCCTTAGTCTGGCAGGAAATCACCCTAGAAAGAGGGAATGGAAACTACAAAAGGTATCTGGAAAAGAGTATAAGCCTCTTGAATCTAGGTGGGTTATGGGATCAGTTGCTTCGCTTTAACAAAGCAGTCAATAAGTCAAGTAAACTACATAGCTGGGTTAAAAGACAGAGAGGTTCTGACCAAAAGATCACATGGCTGGCTGATTCTCAAATCGTATAAAACTCTTAAAGAATCCTCACTTATGGCTGCCCCCTACTCACGAAAAATGAAGCACCACTTTCTAAGGCTCAGGCTGGGTGACGTTCCAACACCAGACCTCCTGCCAAATTGGAAGAAGGGGCCAAGAGCGGGCATACATGAGTGCCACCTTTGTCATATGGCAGTAGAAAACTTGGTGCATGTGGTCTGCATTTGCCTGGTACTGGCTGCTGAAAGAATACGCTTACTGAAAAAAGAACTAAATGGCTTAGGGATTAGATCCTGTAGACAAGCACTAATTGAAGCATTCAATCCACAGAACACCATATTGAATATTAGATTGGTTCAATTCTTGGAAATCTATTCCGGTAAAATAACATCTGCTGAAACAAGCATGTGATAGGGAGGGCGTAAATGGAGACAATATCCATCAAAGAAAGAAAGGTAATTTGGTAACATCGCCACACAGCTAGACCACTATGAAGTCTTGCACCAGTAACCTTAGTCAAGTAGGAGTATTTCAGATTTGTAGAATGTACTTAGCTCTTCACAGTTTTATAAATTTATGTTATTTATATGTTTCATTGTATTAACATGGTTCTGTCAACTTATGTGGAAGGATTACTTTTATGGTTTTAATTAACTAATAAAATAAACATTCATCAGTGGTAGTAGGGCATTGCCCAAGAGAGGTGTATTAGGAGAGGAGAGTAAAGCATCTCCCTGCCTGTTTACCCAGGCCGCACCAGGTCCATCAAATAGAGTCTACAAATGTTTTATTAGACAGTAGGCACAAGAATATTGATAAAGCTTTGGGAGCAACTTTATCCTTCTCTGCAGTGTGGCGAGAGAGAAAACAAGGTGGATAAAACAAGCAATTGGCAAAGTGGACCAGAACACATAAATACTGTATATTGAAGTTGGGGATCGTGAATCCTCCTAGTTTATAAGGAAAAGTGAGAGTGTCCCACTTACTACTAAAACAGCGTTCCACTGGAATACAGCTTAACAAGTGATATTCAGGGGGTTTCATGTGAGTCCTTCCTAGCCATTTAAAATGTGTCAAACTAACAAAGATGGTTAATCAAGCGGGGTTTGCAGGGCTGAATGATGGACATTGTCAGAGAAGAGACTTTAAGGGTATCAAAGTCAGGGATGGCGATATTCTGAAAAGTAACTCTATTCCTGGAGCCATTTTAATCTATGCAGCTGTGTGTTGTGTGAGATGAGCTTTGACAACAGCTGGCAGAACATCGGTAGTTAGGCACATGATCTAGAAATTGTGTCACTTGCAGTTTATAGTTTCCAATCCCAATTACACAATTCACAAGTTTGAGCATCTACTGAAATAGCCTGTGTATAACAACCTTAAGATCATATTTTCCAACATGATGAGATGCTGCATGCGTGCATGTGTGTGCAAACTCATGGTTGTGAGCAGGCCACAACAGAGAATATTTTAATACCAGCAGACGCATCTCAAGACTCAAGATGTTTTGTTAAAAAACAGTATATTCCTTGCTGGTGTTCAAAATGCAAAATTATGGGGTCATTACAACCCTGGCGGTCTTTGACCGCCAGGGCTGTTTTGATGGAAGCACCGCCAACAGGCTGGCGGTGCTTCCTGGGGAATTACGACCGCGGCGGAAGAGCCGCAGTCACACCGCTGGGACCAGCGGTTTCCCGCCACTTTAGTCCCGGTTTAAATCCCCCAGGCAAGGCTGGCGGAAAGGGGAGTCTCAGGGCCCCCTGCCACGTTCCCATGCAGCTTTTAACTGTCTGCATAGCAGACAGTGAAAAGCGCGACGGGAGCAACTGCACCCGTCGCACAGCCGCAACACCGCTGCTCCATCAGGAGAACCTGGCCTGGCAGTTCGGGCTGGACTGTTCCCATGAGGAACAGGGTCAAGACTGATTTGCATATGGCTGGGTTCAAACTGGGGTGGCATGGTGAGCAAAATAATGGATGGATTAAACCCAGATCTGTGATTGGGGGTGAATGTTTGATTGGTTCCGCATTCCGTCCATCCAATTACGCTATCCCACAGCATTTGTGTTTTGCTCTGTCGATGTTTTAGTTAGCCTGGAATTCCGATTGAGAGGGGTTCAGGATGTTGTTGTGTTCCAGGTGTTCTGTGAGTTGCTGGTTGATTGCCTTTTCGAGAACCTTTTCCGGAAAGGGGAGCAGGGAGATGGGCCGTAGGTCTTTGGATCTGCTGGGACAGCGAGTGGTTTCTTTAGAAGGGGCCTCACTACAGCATGTTTCCAGTCCTCAGGGAAGGAGACAGTGGTGATGGAGGTGTTTGGGAATTACTTGTTCTTGTTCCCAATTGCCTTGATCCCGAAGTTGAAGATGTGGTGGTGACAGGGGTCTGTGGGTGCTCCAGAGTGTACGGAGTTCACAATGGAGATTGTGGATTGAATTGTGAGAGGGTCCCAATGGGCAAGCAGGTGTTCGGGGTTTGCACTCGTGGGTGTGAACAGGCTGATGCTATCAGTGGCAAGGGGTTGAGTTTTGAACTTTTTGTAGATGGCTGAGATCTTGTCAGGGAAGAAGTCCGCCTGGGTGTCACACAGTTGTTGGAATAGGGTGATGTCAGCTGTGGTGTTGGAAAACTTCTTCAGGATGGTGAAGAGCTTCTTGCTGTGGTTTGTGCTGATCTCTATGTGGCCTCCTAGAGCGTTCTTCTTTGTTTCTTTCAGGAGGTGGTGGTACTGGTTGAGTGCCTTCTTTAAGGTGGAATGGTCTCCCCTCTTTTTGCTGGTATGCCACCGATTTCAGCTCCGTGGTGTTCTGGCAGGTTTCTTGGGTTTGGCTGACTTGGCATGGGTGACTGTGTCGGCTCGTTCCGTGATCCACTGGGAGAAGTTCTTCACAACCTACTCTGGGTTGGATGTTGTGTTGGGGAGTTAACAGCATTGTTTCACTGGTCTGATATCTTTTTCTGGTTTCTGTGCATGAAGCTGGGGTGTGTGGCACCAGTGCTGGTAGATACTGAGTTGGAGAAGTGGATGCTGTAGTGGTCAGTCCAGGTGAACTGTTAGACGTGGTTGTACTTTACTCTGTCTCTGGATGTAAAAATTGGGTCAAGTGTTTCTTCGGTGATGTGGGTGAGGTCGATGACAAGTTGTTTGAGGCCAATGTTGCTCATGCTTTCCAGGAGGTTAGTCATGTTGGTATCGCCAGGGTCGTCAAGGTGGAAGTTGAGTTCCCCTAGGAAGATGTAGTGCTCGAAGGCGATTGCAATTGAAATCATGAGGTCGGGGATGGCATTGCAGAAGCTGGGGTGTGTTCCAGGTGGTCTGTATGTAAGGGACCCTGTGATCTGAGTGGGGCTGGAAATTGAGGTGCTCCATTATCGAGTTGAGCTGTCTGAGGAAGATGTGCAGCAGATGTTGTCCTTGTTGATTATAGCAAATCCACCTCTGTCATTGTTCCTTCTGTCTTGGTGTGCTATCTTGTAGCCTTTGAGTGTGGCGATGGCGATGTCTAGCGTGGAATCGGGGTTCAGCTACGTCTCTATGAGGAAAATGACATCTGAAGTGAATGATGAGAGCTTGCGGAATTTGGGCCACCATCCTACCATGAAAGACCACATACACAACCTCGATATCATCCTGTACAGCAAGCTATCTATGAAGAAACAGGCTAATGCAATCTCATCCATCTGCTTCCACACCCATCACATGCTCACAAGGTCTTCAGATGGCTCCCAGTCAACACCAGAAGGACCGTCACTCAGGCCCTTGTCATCAGCAGGGTGGACTACACTAACACACTTTACATAAGAATCACTGCACACCTCCTGAAAAAAACTACAGACGATACAAAATTGAGTGCCAAGACTCATCCTCGACCCCCCCCAGAAGGAGCCACATCACACCCCACCTCAAGAAACTAGACTGGCTCCCGATCCAGACGAGATGCCAGTTTAAGATGATGACTGTAGGAAAGTACCATCTTGCCTGGCATGTTACCCCCATTTTTACTGTATGTATGTTTGTTTTTGCCTATGTGTCACTGGGATCCTGCTAGTCAGGACCCCAGTGCTCATAAAGTATGCACTGTATGTGTTCCCTGTGTGGTGCCTAACTGTATCACTGAGGCTCTGCTAACCAGAACCTCAGTGTTTATGCTCTCTCTGCTTTTAAAATTGTCACTGCAGGCTAGTGACTAATTTTACCAATTCTCATTGGTACGCTGGAACACCCTTATAATTCCCTTGTATATGGTACCTAGGTACCCAGGGTATTGGGGTTCCAGGAGATCCCTATGGGCTGAAGCATTTCTTTTGCCACCCATAGGGAGCTCAGACAATTCTTACACAGGACTGCCACTGCAGCCTGAGTGAAATAACGTCCACGTTATTTCACAGCCATTTTACACTGCACTTAAGTAACTTAGAAGTCACCTATATGTCTAACCCTCACTTGGTGAAGGTTAGGTGCAAAGTTACTTAGTGTGTGGGCACCCTGGCACTAGCCAAGGTACCCCCACATTGTTCAGGGCAAATTCCCCAGACTTTGTGATTCAATACCTATATGTAGCGTCACCATTGTAACATCGACCATGGCCATGTAACATGTCTAGGATCATGGAATTGTCACCCCAATACCATTCTGGTATTGGGGAGACATTTCCATGCATCCCCGGGCCTCCAGCACAGAGCCCGGGTACTGCCAAACTAACTTTCCGGGGTCTCCACTGCAGCTACTGCTGCTGCCAACCCCTCAGACAGGTTTCTGCCCCCCTGGGGCCTGGGCAGCCTGGTCCCAGGACATCAGAACAAAGGATTTCCTCTGAGAGAGGGTGTTACACCCTCTCCCTTTGGAAATAGGTGTGAAGGGCTGGGGAGGAGTAGCCTCCCCAAGACTCTGGAAATGCTTTGATGGGCACAGATGGTGCCCTCTCTGCATAAGTCAGTCTCCACCGGTTCAGGAATCCCCCAGCCCTGCTCTGGCACGAAACTGGACAAAGGAAAGGGGAGTGACCACTCCCCTGACCAGCACCTCCCAGGGGAGGTGCCCAGAGCTCCTCCAGTGTGTACCAGACCTCTGCCATCTTGAATGCAAAGGTGTGAAGGCACAATTGACAGCTCTGAGTGGCCAGTGCCAGCAGGTGACGTCAGAGACCCCTCCTGATAGGTTCTTACCTTTCTCAGTAGCCAATCCTCCTCTGTGGGCTATTTAGGGTCTCTCCTGTGGGCATCTCACCAGATAACGAATGCAAGAGCTCACCAGAGATCCTCTGCACTTCCCTCTTCGACCTCTGCCAAGGATCAACCGCTGACTGCTCCAGGACATCTGCATAACCGCAACAAAGTAGCAAGAAGACTACCAGCAACATTGTAGCGCCTCATTTTGCTGGCTTTCTCAACTGTTTCCTGGTGGTGCATGCTCTGAGGGCTGTCTGCCTTCACCCTGCACTGGAAGCCAAGAAGAAATCTCCCGTGGGTCGACAAAATCTTCCCCCTGCCTGACGAGCGTGGTCCCTGGAACACAGGAGGTGGGTCCAAGTGTCTTTGACAGTCCAGTGGCCCTTCTGTCCAAATTTGGTGGAGGTAAGTCCTTGCCTCCCCACGCCAGACAGTAAAACTGTGTACTGCATGAACTGCAGCTGCTCGGACTTCTGTGCACTTTTGCAAGACTTCCTTCGTGCACAGCGTAGCCCCGATCCCCAGCACTCCGTCCTGCATTGCCCAACTCGCTGAGTTGGACTCTGACATCGTGGGACCCTCCTTTGTGACTCTAAGTTGACCGCTGTCCTCAGATCTTCTAAGTACCTGTTCCGGTATCTTTGGCTTCTTCCACCCAGAGGCAGCCCTTTTGCACCTTCATCTGGGGTTTAGTGGGTTCCTGCCCCCCCTGGACACTTGCGTGACTCTTGGACTTGGTCCCCGTCCTTTACAGGTCCTCAGGTCCAGGAATCCATCTTCAGTGTTTTGCTGTCAGTTGTTGTCCTTGAAGAATCCCCTATCTCGACTTTACTGTCTTTCTGGGGTAGTAAGGTAACTTTACTCCTGCTTTTCAGGGTCTTGGGGTGGGGTATCTTGGACACCCTTACTGTTTTCTAACAGTATCAGTGACCCTCTACACACTACAATAGGCCTGGGGTCCATTTGTGGTTCGCATTCCACTTTTGGAGTATATGGTTTGTGTGCATATAATTTGTGTATATTACTTACCTCTTAAGGGAGTATGGTGGTCATTCTGACCTCGGCGGTAAAAGGCGCCTACCGCCGGTCAGAAATCCTCCATAATCCCGCCGCGGTCGCGGAAACCCGCCACGGTCATTCTGACCCGCAGAAGGCAAACCTCCGAAAATCCGACCGCCACAACAGACCGCCAGACCAGCGGTCGGCGGAAAGGTGGAGGTGACCAAACCTCCACCGCCACGCCAACAGAAATACGCCCATGCCATTACGACCCACGAATCCACGCGGCGGTCATTCAAACGCGGTATTCCATTGGCGGGACACACCGGCGCGGTCAGAATACACACAAACGAACAAAACTCACCCACATTGGACGATTTGAATCCCACACACCTGATACACATACACACACCACTCCCACACACACAATACAATATAAAACACCCACCCACATCACCCACAAACCCCTACGCTTAAAAATTCGTAAAGAAGACAAGAGCGAGACACCAGCATCCAAAACATAACAGCCACAGCCACTCAACACCATCACCCACACACTATCCACACACAAAACAACACACACCACCACACTCAACTCACTTAAATACACATACTCCACCCCACACATCATACACACCACCCCATGGCACCCCAAAGACAACCCCGCTTCACAGACGAAGAACTCAGGGTTATGGTGGAGGAAATCGTTCGTGTAGAGCCCCAGCTGTTCGGCACACAGATACAATACACCAGCATTGCCCGGAGGACGGAGCTATGGCAGAGGATTGTCGACAGGGTGAACGCAGTGGGACAGCACCCCAGAAATCGGGAAGACATCAGGAAGCGATGGAACGACCTACGGGGGAAGGTGCGTTCCATGGTATCCAGGCACAACATCGCCGTGCAGAAGACTGGCGGAGGACCCCCACCTCAACCCCCACAATTCACATCATGGGAGGAGGAAGTCTTGAACATCCTGCATCCTGACGGCCTCGCAGGAGTCGGCGGAGGAATGGATACTGGTAAGTTGAAGCTTCAATACTGCTTCCCCCCCACCTGCATGCCAAATCAGACCCCAACCCTCACCCCCATCCTCGAACACCACCCTCACCCCCACCCCCATCCTCACCCCCACCCTCACCCCCACCACCATCCTCACCCCCACCACCATCCTCACCCCCACCCCCAGCACACCTATTCCCCGCCAATGTCTCACCATCACAACCCACACATCCCAAAACCTAGGCCTGCATGCATCCACTAAGCATGGACACCCATCACCAAAGCATGCCCAATGCATATACACATCCCCCCCACAAGCCACCCTCACCAAAGCCCCCACACACGAATGCCAGCACTTGGGGACACGGGAACCCACAGATACACCCATATGCCACACATTGAAACTATAACCATACCTCTATACCCCTGCAGGACCCGACCGTCAACACACCGCGGCGGAGGGGCCAGAATTATCCACACCCCCCACCCAAGAGGCCGTCAGCGATGACAGCAGCTCTGTCGATCTGGACACCGATGACCAGCCCGGACCATCGGGGACCTCTGGACAGTCGGTTCCCCTCACACAGGCACAGGCCACTATAGACCCTAACCCCTCTGGGAACACCAGCACAGCTCCCACCCAGCGGGCCCATGCCTCTGTCTCCAGGGCGCGTCAATCTGCGGTGTGTCTACCACTACAGGGCACCCAGGATAACCCACCACCCCAACAACAACAGGGACCTGGGGGCAGTGGTAGTGGGCACACCGGCCAGGGGGCAGAGGCCCAGGGAAACAGGGCAACTCGGCGGGCAGCTGTGCGACAGGGGGGGGAGGAGAGGCCCAGGGAACCCACTCTCCACGAGGTCCTCACCACCATCATGGGAGCATACAACCGCTCCCAGGAGACGATGGCGACGGTACTGGCCCGGTTCCAGGAGATCCAGGTGCTGCAGGAGGAACACTATCGGGGGTACAGGGAGGACATCAGAGCCATCAACACCACCCTGGTTACCATGGTAGGGCTGCTGCAGGACCTCGTAAACAGCAGGGCGGACACTGAACAACACCCAAGGGCCCCTGCCACTAGCCTGGACCAAGAACAGCCATCCACCTCCGCCGGCGCTAGTGGACAGGAGGCCCCCGCACAGCAGCAGCCCACCAGACCCCCACCTCCTGCAGGAGAAGAACCACCCTGCAAGAGGGCCCTGAGATCTCGCAAGACAGAGTAGGATGTCAAGACCCCCGCCAGCAATGGATACCACCTGATGTCATCCCACTGTCCCACATTGTCACCCTGTCCATCCTCGAACTGCCCATGCTCCATCTCTCCACAGGCCTCTGGACAATGCACCTGTGTGACTGTTACTCTGGACTCTGCCATGGACATTCCTTCACCATAGCCCCCACCCACTTGAAACCACCCATCCCATTTTGAGCACTTCAATAAACACCTATTTTGAACCAAAATATCAGGAGTCTGGCTGTGATTTCAATAGATTGTAATTGACATGACAGTGCAAATATGTCCTTGTACATGGTGAAGTCAACAAACAGCTGCCACAAAGCTGTAGTCCATGGGGAAACGAAGCACAGGACTCGTAGTGGGGACCCCAGATCTGAAATAGGGAGGGAAAAGCCAAAACTCAGTCATCATACACTGGGGCAAATAGACAGGCAGCAGAGATGCTGCAGAGTAGTTAACATTTACTAAATTATCTTTGAAATGTTACCTGTGTCCTATTGGAAGTACTGTTCAATGATTCTGTCCCTGTTGTCTGTTTCAGCCCCGTCGTCTTCCTCCTCGTCACTCTCCTCAGGTTCCACCGCTGCCACAACACCACCGTCTCGACCATCCTCCTGCAGGAAAGGCACCTGGCGGCGCAAAGCCAGGTTGTGAAGCATGCAGCAGGCCACGATGATGTGACACACCTTCTTAGGTGAGTACATTAGGGATCCACCGGTCATATGCAGGCAGCGAAACCTGGCCTTTAGGAGGCCAAAGGTGCGTTCGATCACCCTCCTAGTACGCCCATGGGCCTCATTGTACTGTTCCTCTGCCCTGGTCCGGGGATTCCTTACTGGGGTCAGTAGCCACGACAGGTTGGGGTACCCAGAGTCCCCCACTAGCCATACACGGTGTCTCTGTAGCTGTTCCATCACGTAAGGGATGCTGCTATTCCTCAGGATGTAGGCGTCATGCACTGACCCTGGGAATTTGGCATTTACATGCGAGATGTACTGGTCAGCCAAACACACCACCTGGATGTTCATTGAATGGTAATTTTTTCTGTTCCTGTACACCTGCTCCCTGTCTCTTGGGGGAACCAAAGCCACATGGGTCCCATCAATGGCACCAATTACGTTGGGAATATGTCCAAGGGCGTAGAAATCACCCTTCACTGTAGCCAATTCGCCCACCTCAGGGAAAATGATGTAGTTCCTCACGGATTTCATCAGGGCAGACAACACTCTGGATAACACCTTTGAAAACATGGGCTGAGACATCCCGGAAGCAATTCCCACGGTTGTCTGAAATGACCCACTTGCCAAGAAATGTAGTACTGACATGACCTGCACCAGAGGGGGAATCCCTGTGGGTTGGCGGATGGGGGACATCAGGTCGGGCTCCAGCTGGGCACACAGTTCATGGATAGTGGCACGGTTAAGACGGTAGGTCAGGATAATGTGGCGTTCTTCCATTGTCGACAGGTCCACCAGCGGTCGGTACACGGGAGGATTCATCCGTCTCCTCGCCCAACCCAGCGGACGGTGCCTAGGAAGGACAACATGGAGCACACAGTCAGGCAACCCACAGGTACGTACTCACAGCTAGCACAGTATACGATTCTCTATGCAGTGAATGGCGTGTCTGAGTGGCTATGCAAGGCCTAGGCCTGTGTGACGCAGTTGAAATTGAGCCATGTGGGCCCTGGAAATGGCGGCTGCCTGACCTGTGAAGTGTGACAATGGGATGTGAGGTCAATGCGCTGGCGTGGCACACCGCGGCGGGCGGCGGGCGAAGACCGCGGCGCGAAGCCGCATTGGTTAACATTGAAGCCTATGGGTTTCAGGAGCCAATGGCGAAGGGCGCCGGCGGTGGCGGGACGCACCGCCGCGGTACGCACCGCCGCGGACGTGACCGCCATTTTCTATCTACTTATCCACTTGCGACTTGAACTTTCACAGGAGAGGACCTATACTGCAAGTGTTGCTGTGACCTCGGTCTGGAAGGGACAATGGCTGCTGCGACTGGGGAAAGGGCCCCTGCCTTCACTGGAGAGGAGTTGGAGAAACTTGTGGATGGGGTCCTCCCCCAGTATGCGCTACTCTACGGTCCTCCAGACCAACAAGTGAGTTTAATTCAATCTGGATTTGGGGCCACTGGCTGGCTTGGGGGCCTGGCGGGGATGGGGGGCATGTTGGGGCTGGCGGGGGGCCTGGCGGGGGCCTGGCGGGGATGGGGGGCATGTTGGGCCTGGCGGGGGGCCTGGCGGGGATGGGGGGCATGTTGGGCATGGCGGGGGGCCTGGCGGGGATGGGGGGCATGTTGGGCCTGGCGGGGGGCCTGGCGGGGATGGGGGGCATGTTGGGCCTGGCGGGGGGCCTGGTGGGGATGGGGGGCATGTTGGGCATGGCGGGGGGCCTGGCGGGGGGCCTGGCGGGGATGGGGGGCGTTGGGCCACTGGAAAGGAAAATGCTGAGTAACTTGAACGTGGTATTTCTCCCTCCCTGTACGTGTCACATAGGTCCGCGCCCATGAGAAGATCGGGATTTGGCGTGCCATCGCCAAGGAAGTCCGGGCCCTGGGGGTCCACCATCGACGGGGCACCCACTGCCGCAAGAGGTGGGAGGACATCCGCCGCGGGACCAAGAAGACCGCCGAGTCTATGCTGGGGATGGCCTCCCAACGTAGGCGGGGTGCCTGCCGTCAACTGAGCCCCCTGATGTTCCGGATCCTGGCGGTGGCCTACCCTGATTTGGATGGGCGCGTGAGGGCAGCACAGCAGACACAAGGGGGTGAGTCCAAGCATTATCTACTCTGTTGTCGCGCAGTGGAGGTGTCTGGGTGGGGGAGGAGGGCTGTGGGTCCCCCTAGGCCAGGGCGATATCTGTAGGCTGGGCACCCCCGTAAGCCCCTGTGTCCCCAGCCACCACCCTCAGTAGTTTGTCAGTACAGCCATCCCTGGGCCGTGTCATCCATGGGTGCAGTTGTCAACTCTAGGCGTGTAGGGCATGTTCCACGGAATGCGTAGCGGACCCCAAGTGCGCAACTTAGTGCAGGGGGCATCTGTGTCTGTCATGTCCGCTAACTGTACCGGAGATCCATGTAATCAATATCCCTTTATTTCTCTCTCCCCCCCCCTTTTTGTTTGTCTTTCTGTGCTTGTGTGCATCAGCATCATCAGGCGGAGGAGAAGTGGCATCGGGGCAGGAGGGAGCTGCATCTCACATGGCCCAGGAGGGCCATGCCACAGAGTCAGACTGGACCAGTGAGACGGAGGGCGAGGGGAGCTCCACGACGGGGACGACTGGACCCTGCAGCGACACGGACACGTCCTCGGAAGGGGGCTCCCTTGCGGGGGTGGCACCATCCGTGCCCCCCGCCATTACAGGTACAGCCGCCACCCAGCGCACCATCTCCGCCCTCCCAGCAGCCCCTCAGCGTTCACCCCGTGCCCGCTCTGCCAGGAAGCCGGGCATCTCCTTCGCCCCAGGCACCTCAGGCCCTGCCCCTGTTACCCCCGCTGCCCTCAGTGAGGAGGTCATTGACCTCCTCCGAACGCTCATTGTTGGGCAGACTACCCTTTTGAATGCCATCCAGGGGGTGGAGAGGGAGGTTCATCGCAGCAATGCGTACCTGGAGGGCATTCATTCGGGTCAGGCTGCCCATCAGCGATCGTTCCAGGCTCTGGCCTCAGCACTGACGGCAGCCATTGTCCCTGTCTCCTGCCTGCCTCTACTAACTCCCTCCTCCCAGTCTCCTGTTCCTCTGCCTGTCCCACCCACACCATCAGACCAGCCTGCACACACCTCAACACCCAAGAGAAGCTCATCCAAACATAAGCACCACAGATCACGCAGACATTCACACACGCAACATTCCGATGCAGACATGCCAACAGTCACTACCACCTCTGTGACCCCCACCTCCTCGTCTCCCTCCTCCCTCCCTGTGACGTCTACACTCACACCTCCATTCACCTCACCATCAGCCAGTGTTTCCATCACCAGTTTAATTCAATCTGGATTTGGGGCCACTGGCTGGCTTGGGGGCCTGGCGGGGATGGGGGGCATGTTGGGGCTGGCGGGGGGCCTGGCGGGGGGCCTGGCGGGGATGGGGGGCATGTTGGGCCTGGCGGGGGGCCTGGCGGGGATGGGGGGCATGTTGGGCATGGCGGGGGGCCTGGCGGGGGGCCTGGCGGGGATGGGGGGCATGTTGGGCATGGTGGGGGGCCTGGCGGGGATGGGGGGCATGTTGGGCATGGCGGGGGGCCTGGCGGGGGGCCTGGCGGGGATGGGGGGCATGTTGGGCCTGGCGGGGGGCCTGGCGGGGATGGGGGGCATGTTGGGCATGGCGGGGGGCCTGGCGGGGGGCCTGGCGGGGATGGGGGGCATGTTGGGCATGGCGGGGGGCCTGGCGGGGGGCCTGGCGGGGATGGGGGGCATGTTGGGCATGGCGGGGGGCCTGGCGGGGATGGGGGGCATGTTGGGCCTGGCGGGGGGCCTGGCGGGGATGGGGGGCATGTTGGGCCTGGCGGGGGGCCTGGCGGGGATGGGGGGCATGTTGGGCATGGCGGGGGGCCTGGCGGGGGGCCTGGCGGGGATGGGGGGCATTGGGCCACTGGAAAGGAAAATGCTGAGTAACTTGAACGTGGTATTTCTCCCTCCCTGTACGTGTCACATAGGTCCGCGCCCATGAGAAGATCGGGATTTGGCGTGCCATCGCCAAGGAAGTCCGGGCCCTGGGGGTCCACCATCGACGGGGCACCCACTGCCGCAAGAGGTGGGAGGACATCCGCCGCGGGACCAAGAAGACCGCCGAGTCTCTGCTGGGGATGGCCTCCCAACGTAGGCGGGGTGCCTGCCGTCAACTGAGCCCCCTGATGTTCCGGATCCTGGCGGTGGCCTACCCTGATTTGGATGGGCGCGTGAGGGCAGCACAGCAGACACAAGGGGGTGAGTCCAAGCATTATCTACTCTGTTGTCGCGCAGTGGAGGTGTCTGGGTGGGGGAGGAGGGCTGTGGGTCCCCCTAGGCCAGGGCGATATCTGTAGGCTGGGCACCCCCGTAAGCCCCTGTGTCCCCAGCCACCACCCTCAGTAGTTTGTCAGTACAGCCATCCCTGGGCCGTGTCATCCATGGGTGCAGTTGTCAACTCTAGGCGTGTAGGGCATGTTCCACGGAATGCGTAGCGGACCCCAAGTGCGCAACTTAGTGCAGGGGGCATCTGTGTCTGTCATGTCCGCTAACTGTACCGGAGATCCATGTAATCAATATCCCTTTATTTCTCTCTCCCCCCCCCTTTTTGTTTGTCTTTCTGTGCTTGTGTGCATCAGCATCATCAGGCGGAGGAGAAGTGGCATCGGGGCAGGAGGGAGCTGCATCTCACATGGCCCAGGAGGGCCATGCCACAGAGTCAGACTGGACCAGTGAGACGGAGGGCGAGGGGAGCTCCACGACGGGGACGACTGGACCCTGCAGCGACACGGACACGTCCTCGGAAGGGGGCTCCCTTGCGGGGGTGGCACCATCCGTGCCCCCCGCCATTACAGGTACAGCCGCCACCCAGCGCACCATCTCCGCCCTCCCAGCAGCCCCTCAGCGTTCGCCCCGTGCCCGCTCTGCCAGGAAGCCGGGCATCTCCTTCGCCCCAGGCACCTCAGGCCCTGCCCCTGTTACCCCCGCTGCCCTCAGTGAGGAGGTCATTGACCTCCTCCGAACGCTCATTGTTGGGCAGACTACCCTTTTGAATGCCATCCAGGGGGTGGAGAGGGAGGTTCATCGCAGCAATGCGTACCTGGAGGGCATTCATTCGGGTCAGGCTGCCCATCAGCGATCGTTCCAGGCTCTGGCCTCAGCACTGACGGCAGCCATTGTCCCTGTCTCCTGCCTGCCTCTACTAACTCCCTCCTCCCAGTCTCCTGTTCCTCTGCCTGTCCCACCCACACTATCAGACCAGCCTGCACACACCTCAACACCCAAGAGAAGCTCATCCAAACATAAGCACCACAGATCACGCAGACATTCACACACGCAACATTCCGATGCAGACATGCCAACAGTCACTACCACCTCTGTGACCCCCACCTCCTCGTCTCCCTCCTCCCTCCCTGTGACGTCTACACTCACACCTCCATTCACCTCACCATCAGCCAGTGTTTCCATCACCAGCACACCCTCCACTCCAGTCCGCACACGTGCAGTCACCACCCCCACTGCCATTTACACGTCCCCTGTGTCCTCTCCCACTGTGTCTGTCACCCCCTCTTCCACACCACACAAACGCAGCCACCCACCCACCCAACAGCCATCCACCTCACGACAGCCTATCCCTCCTGCACCTGCACCCAAAGACAGCAAACGTGACTCACCTACAACCACATCCTCTCCCTCCACTCCCATTCCCACTGTACCTACCACTCTCCATTGTCCCAAGAAGCTCTTCCTCGCCACTACTAACTTCTTTCCTGACCCTGAGCCCCCCCCTCCTTCTCGTCGGGGTAAGAAGAGCACCTCAGCCACCACCAGCCCTGCAGCCCCCTTGACAAGGGTGCAGGGGTATTGGAGCCCGCCAGCCCGCATGTCTGGATCTTCGCCCAGCAGCAAGGGGACAGCCAGCCCACCCCCTGGGAAGAGGAGCAGAAGGCGGAAGGGGCGCCGCAGGAGCCCGCCTTCTACATCCCCCCCGGACACCACCCAGAGACAGTCACCAGCCACAGCTCCAAAGGGAGGAAAGGGCCACAGGCCGACGACTAAGGAGGGCAAGGGCAGCAAGTTGGAGAGGTCAGGCAGCAGGCCTGCTGCCCAGGAGGAGCCCACAACCCCCATAGCCGCTGCCCCGGGAGGAACCGGCACAGCTGCCCCGGGAGAGCCCACCAGCCCCATAGCCGCTGCCCAGGGAGGACCCAGCCCAGCTGGCCAGGAGGGCCCCACCACCCACAGCCCAGGTGGGCAGTGAAGGAGCACCATCCCCGCTGCCCAGGAGGGCACCACCAGGCATTTAGCAGTTGGCCATAGACCGTCCGCCGTCTCAAGAACCGCTGAACTGGGCCCTTCAAGGCAAGAACCGCTGAACTGGGCCCTTCAAGGCAAGAACCGCTGAACTGGGCCCTTCAAGGCAAGAACCGCTGAACTGGGCCCCGCCGTCTCAAGAACCGCTGAACTGGGCCCCGCCGTCTCAAGAACCGCTGAACTGGGCCCTTCAAGGCAAGAACCGCTGAACTGGGCCCTTCAAGGCAAGAACCACTGAACTGGGCCCCGCCGTCTCAAGAACCGCTGAACTGGGCCCTTCAAGGCAAGAACCGCTGAACTGGGCCCTTCAAGGCAAGAACCGCTGAACTGGGCCCCGCCGTCTCAAGAACCGCTGAACTGGGCCCCGCCGTCTCAAGAACCGCTGAACTGGGCCCTTCAAGGCAAGAACCGCTGAACTGGGCCCTTCAAGGCAAGAACCGCTGAACTGGGCCCCGCCGTCTCAAGAACCGCTGAACTGGGCCCTTCAAGGCAAGAACCGCTGAACTGGGCCCTTCAAGGCAAGAACCGCTGAACTGGGCCCCGCCGTCTCAAGAACCGCTGAACTGGGCCCTTCAAGGCAAGAACCGCTGAACTGGGCCCCGCCGTCTCAAGAACCGCTGAACTGGGCCCTTCAAGGCAAGAACCGCTGAACTGGGCCCTTCAAGGCAAGAACCGCTGAACTGGGCCCTTCAAGGCAAGAACCACTGAACTGGGCCCCGCCGTCTCAAGAACCGCTGAACTGGGCCCTTCAAGGCAAGAACCGCTGAACTGGGCCCTTCAAGGCAAGAACCGCTGAACTGGGCCCCGCCGTCTCAAGAACCGCTGAACTGGGCCCCGCCGTCTCAAGAACCGCTGAACTGGGCCCTTCAAGGCAAGAACCGCTGAACTGGGCCCTTCAAGGCAAGAACCGCTGAACTGGGCCCTGCCGTCTCAAGAACCGCTGAACTGGGCCCTTCAAGGCAAGAACCGCTGAACTGGGCCCTTCAAGGCAAGAACTGCTGAACTGGGCCCCGCCGTCTCAAGAACCGCTGAACTGGGCCCTTCAAGGCAAGAACCGCTGAACTGGGCCCCGCCGTCTCAAGAACCGCTGAACTGGGCCCTTCAAGGCAAGAACCGCTGAACTGGGCCCTTCAAGGCAAGAACCGCTGAACTGGGCCCTTCAAGGCAAGAACCGCTGAACTGGGCCCCGCCGTCTCAAGAACCGCTGAACTGGGCCCTTCAAGGCAAGAACCGCTGAACTGGGCCCTTCAAGGCAAGAACCGCTGAACTGGGCCCCGCCGTCTCAAGAACCGCTGAACTGGGCCCTTCAAGGCAAGAACCGCTGAACTGGGCCCTTCAAGGCAAGAACCGCTGAACTGGGCCCCGCCGTCTCAAGAACCGCTGAACTGGGCCCTTCAAGGCAAGAACCGCTGAACTGGGCCCCGCCGTCTCAAGAACCGCTGAACTGGGCCCTTCAAGGCAAGAACCGCTGAACTGGGCCCTTCAAGGCAAGAACCGCTGAACTGGGCCCCGCCGTCTCAAGAACCGCTGAACTGGGCCCTTCAAGGCAAGAACCGCTGAACTGGGCCCTTCAAGGCAAGAACCGCTGAACTGGGCCCCGCCGTCTCAAGAACCGCTGAACTGGGCCCCGCCGTCTCAAGAACCGCTGAACTGGGCCCTTCAAGGCAAGAACCGCTGAACTGGGCCCCGCCGTCTCAAGAACCGCTGAACTGGGCCCTTCAAGGCAAGAACCGCTGAACTGGGCCCTTCAAGGCAAGAACCGCTGAACTGGGCCCCGCCGTCTCAAGAACCGCTGAACTGGGCCCCGCCGTCTCAAGAACCGCTGAACTGGGCCCTTCAAGGCAAGAACCGCTGAACTGGGCCCTTCAAGGCAAGAACCGTTGAACTGGGCCCCGCCGTCTCAAGAACCGCTGAACTGGGCCCCGCCGTCTCAAGAACCGCTGAACTGGGCCCTTCAGGGCAAGAACCGCTGGCCCTTTGGCAGACGTGGCAGGGCAGGATCTATCTCGGGCAGGGCTGCAGGATGTCCTCTGGCCAACTTGCCTCCTCCAGTGGCAGTGGGGTCTGTTATGGACTGTATGGACTGTGGCTTTGCTCTCCCCAGGATGGCCCAGTGGGCAGGCCACCCACTGTATGGACTGTATGGACTGTGGCTTTGCTCTCCCCAGGATGGCCCAGTGGGCAGGCCACCCACTGTATGGACTGTTTGGACTGTGGCTTTGCTCTCCCCAGGATGGCCCAGTGGGCAGGCCACCCACTGTATGGACTGTATGGACTGTGGCTTTGCTCTCCCCAGGATGGCCCAGTGGGCAGGCCACCCACTGTATGGACTGTATGGACTGTGGCTTTGCTCTCCCCAGGATGGCCCAGTGGGCAGGCCACCCACTGTATGGACTGTATGGACTGTGGCTTTGCTCTCCCCAGGATGGCCCAGTGGTCATGGAGTCCCCTCGTGGATCTGGCGTCGTGTACTCAAGTGGCTGAGGTGCCCCCCCTTCCCTTCCCCCTGAGGTGCCTGTCCTATTTTCTTTCTGATGCCCCTGCAGTGTTCTCTCCGTGGAGTTCTTGTCGTGGGACTGGGCCTTGCCCCTTTGCACAGGACCCCTGTGATCCACGGACAGTGGTTGGACTACATTTAGTAGCTGTATATATTTTGTACATAGTTTATTTATTTTTTGGGATTAATGGCGTACATATTTCAATATATCTGCCCGTTTATGATCTCTTCTTTTGGTCTTTGCATTATTTCGGAGGGGGGTGGTTTGTGGGTTGTGACAGTGATCTGTGGGAATGCATTGATGTGTGTGTTGTAGTGGGTGTGGGTGGGTGGGTGTGTGCCGGTAATCTTTTCCCTCCCCTGTGTCGTAGGTGCAGTACTCACCGATGTCTTCCGCGCTGCCGGGCGTGCTCCTGGTATATGAGGAGGAATAGGAGTGCGGGGATGACCTGTAACTCTGGCTCCATACTGCCGGAATCTCGCGTGGAGTGCGTAGAGGTGATCGTTTTCCCGTTCGTAGTCTGTTTCCGCCGTGTTCTTATCGGCGGTGCTCCCGCCCCGGAAAAGGTGGCAGATTGGTGGGTCGTAATAGGGTGGGCGGTACTTTGTCTGCCGCCGGGCTGTTGGCGGGAACCGCCGCGCTGTTTGTTTGTACCGCTGTGGCGGTCGGAGTGTTAAGTTGGCGGGCTGTGTTGGCGGTTCCCGCCAGGGTCAGAATTGCATATTTTAGACCGCCGGCCTGTTGGCGGCTTGGCCGCCGCTTTATCACCGACCGCCAGGGTCAGAATGAGGGCCTATATCCTCTAAGATACTTTTGGCATATTGTCACTAAAATAAAGTACCTTTATTTTTAGCAACTCCGAGTATTGTGTTTTCTTATGATATAGTGGTATAGTAGGAGCTTTGCATGTCTCCTAGTTCAGCCTAAGCTGCTCTGCTATAGCTACCTCTATCAGCCTAAGCTGCTAGAACACCTCTATTCTACTAATAAGGGATAACTGGACCTGGCACAAGGTGTAAGTACCACAAGGTAAGCCAGGCCAGCCTCCTACAATGACCCACACTTACAAAGCTCTGCACAACAAAGGAACAGCATATATTAACAAATGCCTGACCTTTCAACAACTGACCAGACTCCTGTGATAACCCCTTATGCTAACAGCTTAGAAACTTTCTCTTTGATGTTATCCCTAACCTTGTCAGTCACTCTGTAACCTTTATGTTTAACAGGAGGACTGTCCCTAGTGTCCCCATCTTGTATGCACACACGTGTGACCCCTGGGATTAAGGACAATAGAAGGTGAACTCACCCAGCACCTGGGTACAGTCCCTCTGTTGTTCTATGGTCAGGGAGGAGGAGAGGTTGATACCCTCCACAGACCCGTCCTTCTCCTTAGTAAACAGGAGGTCAGGAAGAGGCTCACTCTCTTCCTCCACACCATCATCCATTGCTGGGAGCATTGTTAACTCATTTCGCTCAAAGTGTGGCTTCAAGTTGTTCACATGCAGGACCCTCAAGGAGTTCCTGGGAGTCTGCATGTCCACCAGGTAGATGACTTTACTATTGCGCTCCACCACCTCAAATGGCCCAGTCAATTTGTCCTGGAGCGCCGTAGGCTCCACCACCCACACTTTCTGGCCAGGTTGAAACTCGACCAGAGTGGCATTCTGGTCATACCAGCATTTCATGTCCTCCTGGTTTGCTTCTAGTTTATCTTGTGCGAGACCCCTGAAGCGGGCAGTCTGGTTTCTAAGAGCCAGCATGTAGCTGAATGCATCCTGTGGGTTTACTGGGCTTCAAAGCCTCCAAAGCCTCTTTTACCAGACTCAAAGGTCCCCTGACAAGGTGGCCATACAATAGCTCAAAATGACTAAATCCCAGTAGGAAAACAGAAGGCATGGCAAGAGGACGTCCCACTTATGCCTCAAGGGCTCTGATAAGCCCATAATCATGCCCTTCAATGTGTGGTTGAACCTCTCAACCAGACCATTGCTTTGGGGTGGTAAGGAGTGGTGAACTTATACGTTACCCCACACTCCCTCCACAGAGACTTCATATATGTTGATATGAAGTTGGTACCCCTATCAGATACCACTTCCTTGGGGAACCCCATGTGGATAAAAACACCCATCAATGCACGTCCCACCACATGGAAGGTGATTGACCTCAGAGGAATGACTTCTGGGAACTGGGTGGCATGGTCCACCAAGACCAGGATAAACCTGTTACCCATTGCTGTCCTGTGATCCAGAGGCCCCACAATGTCAATACCAACCCTTTCAAAGGGGGTACTAACCACAGGAAAAGGTTGGAGGGGAGCCTTGGATTTCCCCCACTCTTTCAACTTGCCTGACAAGTTTGGCAAGACCTACAGTGAGCATCCGAGTGCTTGGGCATTTGGGGCCAGTAAAAGTAGGTGACAAGCCGCTCAAAGGTCTTGCCCTGCCCCAAAGGATCAGCTAAAGGCACATCATGAGCCAGACCCAGTAGGAAGGCTCTGAAGGACTGGGGTACTACCAGCACACAGGCCAACCCAGCAAAGCACAGTCACAGGCAATGGGACAGAACTCCTTCTGCCTGAAAGAGGACAAAAACTGACTTTTGTGTGACTTTTCACTGGTGAAGAATCGCCAAGGGCTTGAACTGAGCTTGCCTCCTGTTGTTGAAGTCTAAAGGACATCAAAGACTTCTCTCTGCCAGCACCTCGACTCTCTGCTGAGATTCCTGTCCTCACGGGTGGTGCCCTAACCTGTCTCTGGGCCCTTGAAAGGTGATTTGGTGAAAAAGGTCAAAAATCCACGCACAGACCGCCGTGTAGGGAAACTTTCGAAACACCATCCTCAATGCAGCTGATAAACGACGGGCCGCCAGCCTCGCGGCTAAAATCAATGCTCCACCTGCATCGCGGCTGGGAGGTCAATGCATAGGTGCTGGAGAAACAACACGCAACAACCGCTAGCAGCAGTTGATAACCAGGCAAGCCCGACGCAGCACAGTTTCCTGACACTGTGTGACCGGATTTCAAACGCAACATCGCTGGGTGTGAAAAGTCAATGCAAAGGCTGCCTGGACCGAGGTGCCCATCTGGGAATCAACGCATCGCTCTCTTGGGGGAGAGAGGAAAGACGCACGCTGACCGGACCTGAGAAGGAACAACACATGGTCTGGCTTGCGAGTAAGAAATTGATGCATCACTGGTCTTTTTCAACAGACGCCCACCTGTGCAGCTTTATTTTTGATTCTAACCAGGTACTTTGTGTAACAACAGCATTCTCACTGTTTTCTAAGGATTAAGAATCTTATTCTTTAGAAAATTCATATCTTGACTTGTGTTAGAAATGGGGTCTTTGGTTGGCAGTCAGGTTACCCCCTGTCCAAGCAAGGACCCTCTCTCTAGTCAGGGCAGGTCACAGACAATCCAAATTATCCTGTGCCTACTCTCTGGTAGCTTGGCACTGAGCAGTCAGGCTTAACATAGAAGGCAATGTGTAAAGTATTTGTGCAATAAATCATGCAATAATACAGTAGAACACCACAAAAATACACCACACAGTGTTTAGAAAAATATATAATATTTATCTGATAAGATGCAGGTCAAAACGATTAAGATGCAATAAGTATATTTTGAAATATCACTGTAAAAATGATATAAAGTGGCTTAAGTCTCTTAAAAGCAACAATTGTCTCTTGCAAGCACAAAGTACCTGCCGCAGAGGAGGAGAGGCATGAAAACAGGGGAGGGGTGCGTTGATTTCTCGGGCCGCACACGGCAGTGCGTTGTTTGCTTTTCACGCAGGGAAGGCTTTGCATCGATTTCCAGCGCTCGGACTTGGATCCTCTTCAGGTTGTGGTGTTTTCAGACACCCCGGGGACGATGCGTTGAAATCCGGCGCTGCCAGGACAAAGTCAAAGGGGCTGCGTCGATCTGCTGGGTGTTGCGTGGAAAATTCTACTGCACGGCAGGTGCTGTGATGATTCCTCTCAGTAAGTCGGGCTGCGTTGTTCCGGCTCAGTTGTGCATTGGTCCAGTGAGCCATGCGTCGAATTTCCGGTCGCTACGCTGGCACTACGTCAATCTTCTCCTTTCGAAGTCGGGCTGTGTAGTTCCGGTTCGGCGTGCAGTGATTTTCTCACCACAGTGCAGGCTGTGCATCGTTTCTGGCAGGCGGTGCATCAATTGTTGCCGAACCGGGATTTCTTCTTCCAGGAATGAAGTCTTTTTGGTCCTGAGTCTTCAGGGAGCAGGAAAAAAGCTCTATCCAAGCCCTTGGAGAGCACTTCTCAGCACAGCCAGGGAGAAGCATCGCAGCAGGGCAACAGCAAGGCAGCAGTTCTTCTCAGAAAGCGTGAGTCATTTGGGCAGCCAGGCAGTTCTTCTTGGTAGGTTCCAGGTTCTGGTTCAGGTTCTCTTCTTCAGGAAGTGTCTGTGACAAGAGTGTCTTATCAAGAAATGTCTAAGTTGGTACGGTCAGAGACCCTGCTTAAATACCCAAATGTGCCTTTGAAGTGGGGGAGACTTCAAAGAGTGGCTTAGAAGTGCACAAGGTCCCCTTTGAGTTCCATCTTGTCTGCCAGGGTCCCAGTAGGGGGTGTGGTGGTCCTTTGTGTGAGGGCAGGCTACTGCCCTTTGACATGTAAGTGTCAGGCCCTTCCCCCTCCCAGCCCAGGAAGACCCATTCAAAATGCAGATATGTGTGCAAGTGTGACTGAGCATCCTTGTTTGGGGTTTGTCTTAGTGAATGCACAAGGGAGCTGTCAACTAAACCTAGCCAGATGTGGACAGAAGGATTTAAGTGTAGAGAAATGCTCACTTTCTAAAAGTAGCATTTCTAAAATAGTAATATCAAATCCAACTTCACCATAAATCAGGATTTTGTATCACCATTCTGGCCATACTAAATATGACCTGGCTACTCCTTTCAGATCAGGATCTACCACTCAAACAGTATATGAGGGTAGCCCTAATGCTATCCTATGAAAGGAATTTAAAAGGAATTTAGGAGGTTTACACTACCAGGACACATAGAACACACATGTTCATGTCCTGCCTTCTACCTACATAACACCCTGCCCTATGGGCTACCTAGGGTGACTTATATGTAGAAAAAGAAGTGTTTTAAGCTTGGCAAGTACTTCTAAATGCCAAGTTGAAGTGGCAGTGAAACTGCACACACAGGCAGTGCAGTGGCAGGCCTGAAACATGGTTAGGGGGCGACGTATGTGGGTGGCATGACCAGTGCTGCAGCCCACTAGTAGCATTTAATTTACAGGCCCTGGGCACATGTAGTGCACTTGACTAGGGACTTAAAAGTAAATTAAATAAGCCAATTGGGTATGAGCCAATGTCACCATGTTTTAAGGAGCAAGCATATGCACTTTAGCTCTGATTAGCAGTCCTAAAGCCAGCGAAAATGAGGTCAGAAAAAGAAAAGGAGGAAGGCAAAAAGCTTGAGGGTGATCCTGCAGAAAGGCCATTTCCAACAACTTGTGTATGTTTGATTTTTGTCGTTTTGGTCTTGTTTGATTAGATATATATTACCTATTTTTCTAAACTGGTGTGTGGGCTATTCATTGAATTACTGTGTGTGTTGGTACAAATACTTGACACATTGCTCTTGGGTTAAGCCTTTCTGCTCCTGCCAAGCTACCAAGGGGGTGAGTGGGGGTTAACCAGGCGTGCCCTGACTAGAGCGAGAGTCCTTGCTTGGACAGGGGGCAACCTGACTACCAACCAAAGGTCCCATTTCTAACAGTAAACCTTCCTGCCCCCGGCATAACGAGGGGAAATATCATTATTTCTGGTTGTTACTTCTTGTTTCCATGTGTGCTAGATTCCGCATCACACATAGAAAAAGAAAATGATGTTGAGGATTGTTTTTATGTATGATGATGTCCCTTCCTGCACAAAAGCAACCCTCCCTGTAATGCAGGCACCTTTGCACCATGGTGCAAGAGTGCCTGGATTGGTGCTAGGCAGCACACAGTGAATCAGTGCAAGGAGGCAGCAGAAATGCGCCATATCTTTATAAAATTGGCACATTTCTGGTTATGGTCATTAATTTGTAACCCATTCCTACTGCTGACTTGCTTGTGCACAATTAGTCAACTCCCTGCCTTATGTCTGCTTTATTTAATGGAGATTCCACGTATTCCTAGGATCATCTGGTCAACCTCAGCACCTTGCTTTGTATGAAAGCTGTAGTACCTGCTCAGAGTCATTTCAAATTAGCTGCACATATGACTCCTGATTGAAAACCTACAATTTATGGATAATCACATATTTCTGATTAGCTTCTGGCTTACCTCCATCCCTTGTTCACCATCTAAGACACTCATAGCACTGTTTTGAAGCTCATGAAATAAAACTCTAAAAATTGCTTCAGCTGAAGCCAAAGACCTATTCATCACAGTCTTCCATGTGTCTCTTCTCTAAACTCTTAATTTCATCCTCAAGAGGCATTACACTAGGGAATATGTTCATCTTGACTCTTAGAATGCCAATGCAATTACCGTAGAATTACTTTCATCTTGTCCGAGAGCAAGATCCATCTCTAAAATGAATTTGTATCTTGTTCAATAAGTCAACAAATGGCTAAGAGATTGTCTAACAAAATGCCAATGCACTAAAAATGCGGCTTGCATGTGCAAGGCAGCCAGACAAAAATCAGCAGATGATGATCTGAAAACGTCTTTTCCAAGTACTCTTCCTTCAGAAGCTTATGTATATGATAGGTTTTTACTCTGACAAAATCAATACATGAAAATATGCCATGGTGAAGAAAATGAGGCACAGTTTGCCATCTGCTTCATCCATCTCCACATTATCCACAGGCTTGCCTGCATCACAATAGGAATTTAATGAAATAGAACCCATCTACATCCACATTGAAGATACATACAAAAATATCAGATGACCTCATAGGTTTCTTAGCACACCCACATTATAGCCCCATCCAAAAAGGTCTTATGAATATTTAGAGGAATATTTGGCTGATCCAAAGTATGAAAATTCTAGAAGAGAAAGTGAAAGAAGAATACTATCTCTCTCTACCATATTTTCCACTTAGTTTAGTCAAGTTTCACACCCACCCGATATGAATCTTAGTCAATGCTATTTTTGCACCTATACTAAATATGAGCAGCTGACACCATTGATGACCCTAAAATTCTAAGAAATTATATTGTAAGCCACAATTCCTAATGTACCGCAGCAAAGAAGGAAGGTCTTGTAGATCACTGTATCCTTCATGACTGAGGGAGAAACTTTGTTATAGCATAAACCAAATTGTCTCATTTGAAGACACAGCTTTGAAGACACAACTCACCACCATTCTCAATGCTTCCATCCCCACAGCCACCTTCCCTGACAGATGGAAGCACACAGAGGTCAGATACCCTGCTCAAGAAATCATCCGCTGACCCTACCAATCTCAAAAACGAATGCTCCATCTCTCTGCTCCTCTTTCCCGCCAAAATACTCAAGAAGGCCATTAATCACCAACTCATGGAATACCTGGAGAGAAACAACCTGCTAGACACCTCCCAATCCAGCTTCCACACCAACCACAGCATGAGACTGCCCCGAATGCCACAACAAGTGACATCAGAACCCTTCTTGACCAGGGAAGACACCGGCTCTGATCCTCCTTGATCTTTCAGCTGCATTCACCACCATATCCCACCACACACTCATCAAGAGACTCCACCACATTGGGATGAACCCAGAGAATCCACCTACCAACCACGCTTCACCTCAGAACCCAAGATAACATCTGTGGCATCTCTCAAGGGTCATCACTCAGCCCCACCCTGTTCAACAGTTGCATGATGCCTATGGCCTCAACATAATTTCTTATGCAGATGATACTCAGCTCATCCACTCACTCTCAGAAGACCTCACCACCACGAGGTCCAACTTCCATAACTGCACGAGTGTCGCCAACTGAATGAAGACCAACTGCCTGAAGCTCAACACAGACAAGAGTGAAGTGCTGAACTTTGAGAACAATACCTCTCCATGGAACAACACTTGGTGGCCTTCCAAACACAGACCCACACTTAGAGACCCCACCCAAAACATCATCCTGGACAGCAAACTCATCATGAAATGCTAGATGAACATAGTCTCTTCTGACTGCTTCCACACCTTCTGCTTCCTCTGAAAGATCTTTAGAGGGCTCCCCATCAACAGTAGAAAAACCATCACTCAAGCCCTAGTTACCAGCCTCCTGGACTACGGCAGCACGCTCTGCACAGGAATCACGACCCACCTCCTAAAGTGACTCCAGACTATTCAGAACACAATTGCTAGACTCATCCTTGACCTCCCCAAATGGACCCACATCACCCCTCCTCAGGAACCTCCAATGGTCCCCCATCCACATTAGATGCCACTTCAAGATGCTTACATACTCGTACCAGGCCCTCCATGACCTACGACCAGAATATATCAACCACCGCCTGAACTTTCACCAACCCTTCTGACACCTATGATCTGCCTCTCTTGCCCTTGCACTCACTCCCCACATCTGCATAGCTACATTGGAGGATGATCCTTCCCCTACCTCACCACCAAGCCCTGGAATTACCTCCCCCTCCACCTCAGAACATAATTTTCCCTACAAAAATTCATAAAGTGTCTCAAGACATGGCTTTTTGGCTGGGCCCAACAAGAACATATCACCTGAATACTCACACCTTATAAATCTGAGTTGAATTGAATTGAGTTCCTTTCATTTATGCAAGCCAATAGTATTCAAGAAAGATTGCAACTATCATGGTGGAAGGTAAGACAGAAATCTTCAATATACCCCATCCTCTGAATAGAAATAACACTGAGCTAAGGACACTAAAACAATGAACACGATGCACTGGGGCAATCTCCAGCACTGATCAGTGATCACACACATGTCCCTCAATGCTAATGTGTGAGAGAAAGACAATACCATCCAAATGAGAAAGAAAGTCCCCAAAAGCAAACCAGGTTATCCCAAACAACAAAAGAAGAAACAGAAATAGGTTAATCCAAAAAAACACACATATCAACTAATACTTTTCAATAACATAAGTTAAAGTTGGGAAATAGAGTCTGCCATGTTTCTAAGAGCATTCAGTGAGGCAGGTTTACCCATCTCAAGCAGTACATATATGCATTAGTTATGACACACAACCTTTTTTCTTCGCCACTGTTTCCACAAAATATGACCCATTCAAAGTAATGTATTTTACTTGTGCATTAATACTCAAGCAGGCCTGGGACATTGAGACATATGTTATTTTTCTCTTGTTCAGCATATGATTCATATGATTCATTGAAGGCTATGCAAATGCACTCTTAATTAGCCTTCCCTCCTCACTGATTTGCTGAACATCAGGTAGAAATCTGAGAGCAAATCTATTAGCTCACAAGATAAAAGCGCAGCATTGACTGTACCCCAGTGCACCAGTGAATTGCACAAGTCAATTAATAACTCAATACTATTGGAAATGCTTTCAGGGCTTAAACAGCACATTGCAACACTAATGGTTTAGGGAACATATGGATTCGAAGATCCTCATGTGTTATTAGAGGTCTTCTCTCTGATATTATGATATGTCTACACTAAAAGCCTCACCTACTCAGTCATTGATCAGTGTACACTTAGTTTTGGTTTTTACATCATAACCACTTTTTTCCTTTGTATACACTGCCAATCTCACAGCCAAACACTTTTTGAGGACTGACCGACACGTTGTTTTGTTTTATTTGCTTGGTTCATAATTAACAAATAATAAGCTTAAACATGTGAACATTACATGAAACACCAATAAAACTTTGATCCAAACTATCATTCAGAATCCAGCACAAAATAGGGGACTTGATTACGAGTTCCTTTGTATTTCCAATAGAGGTAGAAACAGGTTTTCCTCCGGCATTGGGATTGAAAGTTGTGCATTTATATCATGCTGCTGTTTTTCTTTCTTGAGGTGCATTTCTGTAGGAATAAACATACACAATGTGCATGTAGAAACATAACAGTATTGTGGGAAAGCCCGAGGCAACTGGTATGATTGTACCAATCCCCAAGGTTATTCCTCATGTATGAGTCCAAAACTTGGCCTGGTAATCCCGAGAGCGGGATGGATTGGAGTACAGTGGTGGACTGGAGTAGAGTGGGGCGGGTGGATTGGAGTAGAGTAGAGTGGAGAGGATTGATGTAGAATGAGTAGGATTGGATTAGAGTGGGGTGGATTGGAGTAGAGTGGGGTGAGGTGGATTGGAGTTGGTGGACTGAAGTGGGGTGGAGTAGAGTGTAGTGAGTTGGATGTGAGTGGGCTGAAGGGAAATGGGGTAGGATGGACTGGGTGGGTGGATTGGATTAGGGTGGATTGGGATGAATGGGGTAAATAGGTTGGATTGGAATGGAGTGTGGTAGGGTGGTCTGAAGTGGATTGGACTGGAGTGGGGTGGACAGTAATGGAATGAGGTAGATTGGATTGAGTGGGGTGGATTGGATTGGGGTGGGGTGGATTGGACTGGAGAGGGATGAATTGGATTGGAATGGGGTGGATTAGATTGGTGTGGAGTGCGGTGGAATGGATTGGTGTGGAGTGGGGTCGATTAAGGTAGTGTGGGGTGCATTGGTTTGGAGTGAAGTGGATTAAGGTGAACTGATTTTGGCTGAGACGATTAAGGTGGATTGCATTGGAATGAGATTGACTGAAGTGAGACAGGTGGATTGGAATAGGGTGGATTGGGTTAGACTGGATTGGATTAGAGTGGGATAGGTTGGACCAGAACAGGTTGTATTGGAGTGGGTTGTATTGGAATGTGGTGTTTCGGAGTGGGACGTGTTGGATTGGAGTGGGGTGTGTTGGAATGTAGTGGGGTGGGTTGGACTGGAATGGGGTGAGTTGGGCTGGAGTGGAGTAGATTGGATTGGATTGGAGTGAGGTGGATTGGATTGGGCTAGATTGGGGTGAATTTGATTGGTCTGGATTGGTGTGGAGTGGATTGGAGTGGGGTGAACTGGGATAGGAGTAGGTTGAATTGGGAAAGAGTGGGGTGGATTGGTCTGGGGCGAGGTGGACTGGATTGGAATGGGAGGTCTGGAGTGGGGCAGACTGGATTGGGGCAGATTGTTTTGGATTGGAGCGGGACAGACTGGAATGTGGTCGATTATCATGGATTGGTGTGTGGCAGATTGTTTTTGGGTTAAAATGGGGCAGATTGCTTTGAACTGGAGTGGAGCAGATTGTTTTGTAATGGAGTGGGGGCAGGAACTTTTGGATTGGAATGTGGCAGATTGAAGTGGGGCAGATTGTTTTGGACTGAAGTGGGACATATAGTTTTGGACTGGAGTCTGCCAGATTGGAGTGGGGCAGATTGTTTTGGATTCTACTGGGAAAGACTGGAGTAAGGCAGATTTTCATGACTGTAGTGGGGCACACTGTAGTGGAGCAGATTGTTTTGGATTGAAGTGGGGCAGACTGTTCTGGGTTGGAGAAGGACAGACTGTTTTTGATTGAAGTGGGACACATTGGAGAGGGCCACATTGTTTTGGATTGGAGTGTGGCAGATTATTTTGAATTGGAGGGGGGCACATTGGAGTTGGACAGATTGGAGTGAGATGGGGCAGATAGGGGTGAGGAGGACTGGAGTGAGGTGGATTGGATTAGAGTGGGGCAGATTGGAATAGAGTGGGATGGATTGTAGTGGGGTGGATTGTTTTTGGATTGGAGTGGAGCAGATTGTTTTAAAATGCAGTGGGACAGATCGATCTTGAATCGAGTGGGACAGATTGGTTTGGGGTAGATTGTTTTGGATTGGAGTGGGCAGACTGGGGTTGGGTAGTTTATCATGGATTGGAGTGGTGCAGATTATTTTGGATTCGACAGGGGAAGATTCTTTAGGATTGTACTGGGACAGACTGGAGTGGGGCAGATTGTTTTGAATTACAGTGAGGCAGATTGGTTTGAAACATAGAGAGGCAGCTTTTGGGATTGTAGCGGGGCAGCCTGGAGAGGGGTGAATTGTTTTGGATTGGAGTGGGGCAGATTGTTTTGGACTGAAGTGGGGCAGACTGTTTTGGGATGGAAAAGGACAGACTGTTTTGGATTGAAGTGGGACACATTGGAGTGGGGTAGATTATTTTGAATTGGAGTGTGGCAGATTATTTTGAATTGGAGTGGAGCAGATTGTTATGGATTGCAGTGGGGCAGATCTGAGTGAGGCACATTGGATTTGGACAGATTGGAGTGAAGGGGTGGAGCAGATAGGGGTGAGGTGGACTGGATTGGAGTGACGTGGATTGGCTTGGAGTGGGGAAGATTGGATGAGAGTGGTGCGGATTGTAGTGGGGAGGACTGCTTTGGATTGGAGTGGGGCAGATGGGGCAGATTGCTTTTGATTAAAGTGGGGGCACACCTTTTTGGTTAGCAGTGGGGCAGACTGATTTTGAATCGAATGGCACAGATTGGTTTGGGGCAGATTGTTTTGGATTGGAGTGGGCAGACTGGAGTAGGGCAGATTATCATGGATTGGAGTGGTGCAGATTGTTTTGGATTACCAAGGGGCAGATTGTTTTGGATTGGAGTGGGGCAGAAGTTTTGGATTGAAGTGGGGCAGATTTTTTGAATTGTAATGGGAAAGATTGGAGTGGGGCAGATTTGTTTGAATTGTAGTGGGGCAAATTGTCTGGGGTTGTAGTGAGCAGACTTTTGATATTGTAGTGGGGCAGAATGGAGTGGGGCAGATTCTTCTGAATTGGAGTAAAGCAGACTGTTTGGGATTGGAGTGGGACAGATTGGAGTGGGTCAGATCAGAGTGGGGCAGATTGGAGTGGGGCAGACTGGAGCGGGACAGAGTGGGGTGGATCGGAATGAGGTGGACTGGACTGGAGTGGGGGGTTTGGATTGGAGTGGGACGGATTGGTGTGGGGCAGATTATTTTGGATGGGAGTGGGGCAGATTGTTATGGATTGGAGTGGGGAAGATTGGAGTGGGGCAGATTGTTATGGATTGTACTGGAACAGATTGGAGTGGGGCAGATTGTTTTGAATTATAGTTGGACAAATTGTTTTGGATTTTAGTGGGGCAGATTTTTTGCACTGTAGTGGGGAAGACTGGAGTAGGCAGATTGTTTTGGATTGGAGTGGGGCAGATTGTTTTGGATTGAGGTGGGGCAGACTGTTTTAAATTGAGGTAGGGAAGACTGTTTTGGATTGGAGTGGGACGAATTGGAGTGGGGCAGATTGTTTTGGATTGGAGTGTGGCAGATTATTTTGGATTGGAATGGGACAGATTGTTGTCGATTGGAATGGGGCAGATCAGAGTGGGGCAGATTGGAGTGGGGGGCGTTGTTTTAGATTGGAGCTGGGCAAATTGTTTGATAATGGAGTATGGCAGATTGCTTTTGATTGGAGTGGGGCAGATCGTTTTGGATTGGAGTGGGGAAGATTAAAGTGGGTCAGACTGTATGGGTTGGAGTGGGACAGACTGTTTTGGATTGGGGTGGGGCAGGCTGTCTTAGAATGGAGCAGATTTGAGTGGGGCATATTGTTCTGGATTGAGAGGGGCAGATTGTTTTAGATTACAGTGTAGCAGATTTTTTGGGATTGGAATGGGGCAGGTTGTTTTGTATTGGAGTGCCGATTGTTTTGGATTGGGGTGGGGCAGCTTTGAGTGGGGCAGATTGTTTTGGTTTGTAATGGGGCAGATTGTTTTGGTTAACAGTGGAGCAGATTGTTTTTTTAACAGAGTGGGGCAGATTGGTTTGGATTGCAGTGGGGCAGATTGGGGTGGGGCAGATTGATCTGGATTACAATGGGGTAGATTCTTTTGGATTGTACTGTAGGAGATTGTTGTGCACTGAAGTGGGGCAGATGGTTTTGGATTGAGGTGTTGCAGACTGGAGTGGGGAAGATTGTTTTGGATTAGAGTGGGGCAGGTTATTTTGGGTTTTACTGGGGCAGACTGGAGTGGGGAAAATGGTTTTGGATTGAAGTGGGACTGATTGTTTTGGATTAGAGTGAGGCAGATTGTTTTGGATAGAAGTGGGGAACATTGTTTTGGTTAGCAGTGGGGCAGATTGTTTTTTAATAGAGTGGGGAAGATTGGTTTGGGGCAGATTGTTTTGGATTGCAGTGGGGCAGATTGGAGTGGGGCAGATTGATCTGGACTAGAATGGGGCGGATTGTTTTGGATTGTACTGGAGTAGATTGTTGTGGATTGAAGTAGGGCAGATGGTTTGGGGTTGAAGTGTGGCAGATTGGAGTGGGGAATGGTGTTTTGGATTGGAGTGGGGAAGATAGTTTTAGCTTGGTGTGGGGCAGTTTGTTTTGGGTTGTACTGGGGCAGACTGTAGTGCGGCAAATTGTTTTGGATTGAAGTGTGTCAGATTGTTTTGGATTGGAATGGGGCAGAGTGTTCTGGATGGAGTGGGTGAGATCGGAGTGATTCAGATCAGAGTGGTTCAGATCAGAGTGTGGCAGATTGGAGTGGGAAGATTGGAGTGAGTTGGGGTGGGGTACAGTGGGATGGACTGGGTTGAAGTAGGTTGGATTGGAGTGGGGCAGACTGGAGAGGGGTAGATTATCATGGATTGCAGTGTGTCAGACTGTTTTGGATTAGAAAGGGGCAGATTGTTTTGGATTGGAGCGGGGCAGATTGTTTTGGATCTGGGTGGGGGAAGATGGTTTTGGACTGGAGTGTGGCAGACTGGAGTGTGGCAGATTGTTTTGCAGTGGAGTGGGAGAGATTGGAGTGGGGCAGATTTTTTGAACTGTAGTGGGGCATATTGTCTTGGACTGTAGTGGGCAGATTTTTTGGATGGTAGAGGGGAACACTGGAATGGGGCAGATTGTTTTGGATTGGAGTAAGGCAGGCTGTTTTGGATTGGAGTGGGACTGACTGGAGTGGGCAGATTGTTCCGGATTGGAGTGGGTCAGATCGGAATGGGTCAGATCAAAGTGGGTCATATTGCAGTGGGGCGAATTGGAGTGGGGTAGGGCGCAGTGGGGTGGATCGGATTGAAGTGGATTGGACTGGAGTGGGGTGGATGGGATGGAAGTGGGGCAGATTGTTCTGGATTGTAGTGCGACAGATGGAGTGGGGCACATTGTTTTTGATTACATTGGGCTCATTGTTTTGGATTGGAGTGAGGCAGGCTTGACTGGGGCAGAATGTTTTGGATTGGGGTGGGGCAGATTGTTGTGGATTGAAGTGGGGTAGATTGTTTTGTATTGTTGTATTGGAGTGGGGCAGATTGGTTTGGATTGTTGTGCGGCAGATGGGAGTGAAGTGGGTTGGGAGGACTGGAGTGTGGTGGATTGGGATGAAGTGGGGATGACTGGAGTGGGGCAGATTGTTTGGACTGTAGTGCAGCAGATTGTTTTGGATTGGAGTGGAACAGAATATTTTGGAATGGATTGTGGTAGATTGGAGTGGGGCAGATTGCTTTGGATTGGCGTGGGGCAGATTGTATTGGATTGGAGGGGGACAGATTGTTTTGGATTGGAGTGGAGAAGATATTTTTGGGTTGGAGTGGGGCAGATTCGTTTAGAATGGAGCAGGGCAGATTGTTTTGGATTGGGGTGGGGCTGATTGTTGTGGTTTGGAGTAGAGCAGATTTTTTTGTATTGCTGTACTGGAGTGGGGCAGATTGTTTTGGATTGAGTGTGGCAGATTGGAGTGGGGTAGGCTCGGAGGATTGGAGTGTGGTGAATTGGAGTCGATTGGGGTGAGTGTTTTGGATTAGAGTAGAGTGGATTGTACTGGAATGGGGTAGACTAGGGTTATTTTGCAAGATTACATGTTGAAGCATAATTTTGAAAATTACACAATAAAACAATGTTGTTTTGCAAACTTTACAACAAGAAAATAGTCATCTTTTGAGAACAGCACTCACAGGGAAAAGAAATCAAAACAAGAGTGCAAAGTGAGAAAAGAAGACTTGGCAAAATAAAGCAAAAAGTTAACTGTAGAAAATAAAACTTAGCAATTTTGTTTGTCCTGATGAGAAAGTTTTTGCAAGTCATGCACCTGTTTGAATGGCATGAGAAGTTAAAAAGAAAAAAATAGTGCCTCAATCATGATGGGAGCAGCGCAAGTGCACTGATTAAGTTGCATCTACCAGTACTTTGTCTCTGAACCACGGATAAGAAGGGAAATTATGAAATGCCAGCCATTAACAATTACAAGGCTGTAAAGAAGGGTGCTGTGCAATTCAACAAATGATAAGCAACTGGCGAGCTCCCAGCCCTTTTCTAACTTCAACATCTTGCTAGGGATAGCAGGGGCTAGTGCATGCTATTGCAGGCTTGACCCTAAAAAACACATGTGCTCTCAAAGCCTGGAATTGATATCACTTAGACTGTAAGATTTCCACTTGACATCATCTTGCTATAACCTACACCTAGCCTTCTTATATCTGCAATTGTATCCCGTCTATTACTATATATATATGCCATATATGTCTGAAAGTTACTACCTTTGCCATAGTATGTATGATTTAGCATACCCATTCATCTCTTTTAACTAAAAGAGGCTTGCAGCGCATTTAGGGGGCTGGTAGCATGACAGAGCATTCAGATTGGTCGGAGAGCCAAGCCTGGGTGCCCCCAGGCAGACTGGGAGCCTGTGTCTGCTCTCTCTAACCCCGCAACACAGTGCCAAGTGGCAAGAGCCTAATGCACGTGAGTGTATGGCAGGCCCGAGATGGCAGACAAAACATACTTGTGCACTCCCCCTCAGTCCCTGTTATCGCCTGTGGCCCGCCCATTTTACAAGAAAATTATAATACACATAGTAAATGATAACAAAACATTGTTTATTATCGTTTTCTTCTAAACGTTTTGCTGCTGCTGGAGGGGCGGTGACGCCCCTTACCCTTAGCATAGGAGCTGCACCTGTTTTTAACATTTATTGCCTACTTGCCACCACTTGCATGGGATTTTGAACTGTGTTCATTTGACAGTTGTGTACGGTCACCTACCTGGTGGACCTGGGCACAAGCAGGAGCCCCAAGAGGGTGATCCATGTGAACCGCCTTAAACTCTTCCATGACAGGGCTGATGTGAATCTGTTGATGGTAACAGATGAGGATCAGGAGGCAGAGAGTGAACCTCTCCCTGATCTTCTGTCATCAGACCCAAAAGATGGCACAGTAGATGGAGTGATCTACTCAGACACCCTCTCTGGCCAACAGCAAGCTGATTGTAGGAGAGTCCTACAACAGTTTCCTGAACTCTTCTCCTTAACCCCTGGTCAGACACACCTGTGTACCCATGATGTGGACACAGGAGACAGCATGCCTGTCAAGAACAAAATCTTTAGACAGTCTGACCATGTTAAGGAAAGCATCAAGGTGGAAGTCCACAAGATGCTGGAATTGGGAGTAATTGAGCGCTCTGACAGCCCCTGGGCTAGCCCAGTGGTCTTAGTCCCCAAACCTCACACCAAAGATGGAAAGAAAGAGATGAGGTTTTGTGTGGACTACAGAGGGCTCAATTCTGTCACCAAGACAGATGCTCATCCAATTCCAAGAGCTGATGAGCTCATAGACAAATTAGGTGCTGCCAAATTTCTAAGTACCTTTGACTTGACAGCAGGGTACTGGCAAATAAAAATGGCACCTGGAGCAAAAGAAAAGACAGCATTCTCCACACCTGATGGGCATTATCAGTTTACTGTTATGCCCTTTGGTTTAAAGAATGCCCCTGCCACCTTCCAAAGGTTGGTGAATCAAGTCCTTGCTGGCTTGGAGTCCTTTAGCACAGCTTATCTTGATGATATTGCTGTCTTTAGCTCCACCTGGCAGGATCACCTGGTCCACCTGAGGAAGGTTTTGAAGGCTCTGCAATCTGCAGGCCTCTCTATCAAGGCATCCAAATGCCAGATAGGGCAGGGAACTGTGGTTTACTTGGGACACCTTGTAGGTGGAGGCCAAGTTCAGCCACTCCAACCCAAGATCCAGACTATTCTGGACTGGGTAGCTCCAAAAACCCAGACTCAAGTCAGGGCATTCCTTGGCTTGACTGGGTACTACAGGAGGTTTGTGAAGGGATATGGATCCATTGTGACAGCCCTCACTGAACTCACCTCCAAGAAAATGCCCAAGAAAGTAAACTGGACTGTGGAATGCCAACAGGCCTTTGACACCCTGAAACAGGCAATGTGCTCAGCACCAGTTCTCAAAGCTCCAGATTATTCTAAGCAGTTCATTGTGCAGACTGATGCCTCTGAACATGGGATAGGGGCAGTTTTGTCCCAAACAAATGATGATGGCCTTGACCAGCCTGTTGCTTTCATTAGCAGGAGGTTACTCCCCAGGGAGCAGCGTTGGAGTGCCATTGAGAGGGAGGCCTTTGCTGTGGTTTGGTCCCTGAAGAAGCTGAGACCATACCTCTTTGGGACTCACTTCCTAGTTCAAACTGACCACAGACCTCTCAAATGGCTGATGCAAATGAAAGGTGAAAATCCTAAACTGTTGAGGTGGTCCATCTCCCTACAGGGAATGGACTTTATAGTGGAACACAGACCTGGGACTGCCCATGCCAATGCAGATGGCCTTTCCAGGTTCTTCCACTTAGAAAATGAAGACTCTCTTGGGAAAGGTTAGTCTCATCCTCTTTCGTTTGGGGGGGGGTTGTGTAAGGAAATGCCTCCTTGGCATGGTTGCCCCCTGACTTTTTGCCTTTGCTGATGCTATGTTTACAATTGAAAGTGTGCTGAGGCCTGCTAACCAGGCCCCAGCACCAGTGTTCTTTCCCTAACCTGTACTTTTGTATCCACAATTGGCAGACCCTGGCATCCAGATAAGTCCCTTGTAACTGGTACTTCTAGTACCAAGGGCCCTGATGCCAAGGAAGGTCTCTAAGGGCTGCAGCATGTCTTATGCCACCCTGGAGACCTCTCACTCAGCACAGACACACTGCTTGCCAGCTTATGTGTGCTAGTGAGGACAAAACGAGTAAGTCGACATGGCACTCCCCTCAGGGTGCCATGCCAGCCTCTCACTGCCTATGCAGTATAGGTAAGACACCCCTCTAGCAGGCCTTACAGCCCTAAGGCAGGGTGCACTATACCATAGGTGAGGGTACCAGTGCATGAGCATGGTACCCCTACAGTGTCTAAACAAAACCTTAGACATTGTAAGTGCAGGGTAGCCATAAGAGTATATGGTCTGGGAGTTTGTCAAACACGAACTCCACAGCACCATAATGGCTACACTGAAAACTGGGAAGTTTGGTATCAAACTTCTCAGCACAATAAATGCACACTGATGCCAGTGTACATTTTATTGTAAAATACACCACAGAGGGCACCTTAGAGGTGCCCCCTGAAACTTAACCGACTATCTGTGTAGGCTGACTAGTTTTAGCAGCCTGCCACAAACCAAGACATGTTGCTGGCCCCATGGGGAGAGTGCCTTTGTCACTCTGAGGCCAGTAACAAAGCCTGCACTGGGTGGAGATGCTAACACCTCCCCCAGGCAGGAATTGTCACACCTGGCGGTGAGCCTCAAAGGCTCACCTCCTTTGTGCCAACCCAGCAGGACACTCCAGCTAGTGGAGTTGCCCGCCCCCTCCGGCCAGGCCCCACTTTTTGGCGGCAAGGCCGGAGAAAATAATGAGAAAAACAAGGAGGAGTCACTGGCCAGTCAGGACAGCCCCTAAGGTGTCCTGAGCTGAAGTGACTCTAACTTTTAGAAATCCTCCATCTTGCAGATGGAGGATTCCCCCAATAGGGTTAGGATTGTGACCCCCTCCCCTTGGGAGGAGGCACAAAGAGGGTGTACCCACCCTCAGGGCTAGTAGCCATTGGCTACTAACCCCCCAGACCTAAACACGCCCTTAAATTTAGTATTTAAGGGCTACCCTGAACCCTAGAAGTTTAGATTCCTGCAACTATAAGAAGAAGGACTGCCTAGCTGAAAATCCCTGCAGCGGAAGACCAGAAGACGACAACTGCCTTGGCTCCAGAAACTCACCGGCCTGTCTCCTGCCTTCCAAAGATCCTGCTCCAGCGACGCCTTCCAAAGGGACCAGCGACCTCGACATCCTCTGAGGACTGCCCCTGCTTCGAAAAGACAAGAAACTCCCGAGGACAGCGGACCTGCTCCAAGAAAAGCTGCAACTTTGTTTCCAGCAGCTTTAAAGAACCCTGCAAGCTCCCCGCAAGAAGCGTGAGACTTGCAACACTGCACCCGGCGACCCCGACTCGGCTGGTGGAGATCCGACGCCTCAGGAGGGACCCCAGGACTACTCTGATACTGTGAGTACCAAAACCTGTCCCCCCTGAGCACCCACAGCGCCGCCTGCAGAGGGAATCCCGAGGCTTCCCCTGACCGCGACTCCTTGAACCTAAAGTCCCGACGCCTGGGAGAGACCCTGCACCCGCAGCCCCCAGGACCCGAAGGACCGGACTTTCACTGGAGAAGTGACCCCCAGGAGTCCCTCTCCCTTACCCAAGTGGAGGTTTCCCCGAGGAATCCCCCCCTTGCCTGCCTGCAGCGCTGAAGAGATCCCGAGATCTCTCATAGACTAACATTGCAAACCCGACGCCTGTTCCTACACTGCACCCGGCCGCCCCCGCGCTGCTGAGGGTGAAATTTCTGTGTGGACTTGTGTCCCCCCCGGTGCCCTACAAAACCCCCCTGGTCTGCCCTCCGAAGACGCGGGTACTTACCTGCAAGCAGACCGGAACCGGGGCACCCCCTTCTCTCCATTCTAGCCTATGTGTTTTGGGCACCACTTTGAACTCTGCACCTGACCGGCCCTGAGCTGCTGGTGTGGTGACTTTGGGGTTGCTCTGAACCCCCAACGGTGGGCTACCTTGGACCAAGAACTAAGCCCTGTAAGTGTCTTACTTACCTGGTTAACCTAACAAATACTTACCTCCCCTAGGAACTGTGAAAATTGCACTAAGTATCCACTTTTAAAACAGCTATTTGCGAATAACTTGAAAAGTATACATGCAATTTTGATGATTTGAAGTTCCTAAAGTACTTACCTGCAATACCTTTCGAATGAGATATTACATGTAGAATTTGAACCTGTGGTTCCTAAAATAAACTAAGAAAAGATATTTTTCTATATAAAAACCTATTGGCTGGATTTGTCTCTGAGTGTGTGTACCTCATTTATTGTCTATGTGTATGTACAACAAATGCTTAACACTACTCCTTGGATAAGCCTACTGCTCGACCACACTACCACAAAATAGAGCATTAGTATTATCTCTTTTTACCCCTATTTTACCTCTAAGGGGAACCCTTGGACTCTGTGCATGCTATTCCTTACTTTGAAATAGCACATACAGAGCCAACTTCCTACACTCTTGATTTGTCTTTTGCATCCATGTAGGTCAACACCTATCATAAGGAATAGCTATGGAGAGCCATTACCAAGAAGGTGCAGATCTCGGGGGTCCACAGCCGGTAAAGTGCCCACTGTCAGAAGAGGTGGGAGGACCTAAGACACTGGGCCTGAAAGATCACTGAGGTCCAGCTAGGGATGTCCTTCCAACATGGGTGGTGTGCCCGTTGGAACATGACCCCCCTAATTTCCCGCATTCTGGCAGTACAGTACCTGCAAGGGGTAAGGTACAGGGCACATTCCTGCCTGTCACATTGCCAGGTGAATATTTTAGGTTCTGACAGCTCCCATTGATGATTAGGAATGAGCCATGTGTGTCACAGTAGAAAAGTGGTTGTTTGTGTAGACATGTCATTTGTTGCATACTGATGTGCCTTGCCTATTGGCCCAGGGACCTAGGACACAACTGTTTACAATCTGCAAACAATTTTAATCTCCAGGACAACATATGGCTGTGTACAGTAATTAATCAAGTACTGTTTGCTGTTGTAGTGGGTGTAATTTCTATGCAACAGACCACTACCTCTCATTGTTACAGGCCAAAATAAAGGTAGTGATGGATCACTGTCCTCAGCCATGTGTCTGGTTAAAGGAGTATATTGGCCTCTGCCACCCAAAGGCTACTTGTCTTCAGCATATGACGGGTGCTGGTGCCTCACTGCTGTCTGTAATGTGAAGATGGCCATCATACATGTGACAGTGCATACATTTTTTGGGGTGCAGCTATAGATCAATACTTTCCCTTGGTAAGTGGGGAATGTCCATTGATATGACTGATGTGCTATCACTGTTGTTAACATTCTTTGTGCCTATGTGTCAGCATGTGTCCCTTTCTCTTTAGAAAAACATTTGTAAGCTGCTGTTTCATTTCATGGTCTACCTGTGTTGAGGAGATAATTTCTGTATCCCCTCGCATATTTGTGCATGCCAACCTGTGTGTTGAATAGGACATTTACAATGGGGGTATATTTCATGTTGTTCCACAGACAGCAGTGCATCATCATTGATTATTGGCTGACATATTCCCTCCCCCGTCATAGCATGTAATTTGGTACTTACAACTGCAGTAGCAATCAGGAACATGATGGGTAGGCCCACAGCATTTACCCACAATGTGCATTTTCATGCCATTGATGTAGAATCATGTAGCAGAGTGCTTTGCACATGTCAAATGGGGAATGTAACCTGACTGTTGGCATGCATCATGGAGTGACCTGCAGTTATGTCGGAACATATGTGTTTGGGTACTTGCATTCATCCCCAGACATCTGGTTTTGCATGACCACAATGTAGACAATGATGTAGCTTTCAATTGGGAAACATGTAGAGGGCCTTCTAGAAGTACTTGCAAGTTCACAGACATATCTCCCTGACATTTTGTCTACGGTGTACGTTTCCATGCCAAATATGTGGCATATCTGAGCTACATTGATACTACTTCCATGACTCCATTGGGACAAATATCACTTGGTGAACTGTGCATTGTGGATGTGTTTCCAGTGTGACATGAGTATTTCCATATAACTTTCTCCAGGCTATTGCACTATTGTCAGCAACATGGCATGTTCTGGTAGCATCAGTTAGTATTGTTGTGTTATTGTGTATGTGACCAATAGATGTCTGCATGACCTTGTGTGGGATCTGTGGGAATGGAGTTGGCATTGGCCTACTATTGTATGACAACAGGTAAATGACTTATGCATATGAGGGAAAGCATTGAAGGTGATGTGGTCACCTACTTGTGCAATGATTACTATGATTGCACTTTAGCCAGGCAATTGTAGTTGTCTGAGATCCTGATTTTCCTGTGGGCAACTGTTGACAGTTCATATGGCATGCTGGTGTGTTACATGTATGGGCCACTTAGGTGGAGTTTGTGGCTGGGGCCTACTTGTCATCATGGTAATGTTTGCTAATCACAACTGTTGTTCAAGTGTGATCATGAACATGTTATGACCCTGTTTCTCTTTGTATTTGCAGCATCAGCCCAGGGAGGTGAAGGAGACAGGGCACAGCCAAGTGGGGAAGCATCTGCCCACAGGATCTCAGGTCAAGACTCCACCAACACAGAGGGATGCAGTGGCCCGGAGGGTGAGGGGAGTTCTACGGGGAGACTAGATCTATATCCTCACCATCACCCGATTCTTCCTCCAGTGGCCACTCCCTTGGGGTGCGGACCCATAGGGACATACCCCTGTACCATCTTTGTCCACCACCCCCAGTTCAATCACCACCCACCCTGTTGCTCCCTACCCAGTTGGCCGTGCCCGCTCACCCAAGAGGTTGGGGTCTCCTTTGCCACAGGCACCTCCGCCCCAGCCCGTTACCCCTCCTGCCCTCAGTGAGGAGGCTATTTTATTGATCTCCTGAGGGGTATCTCTGTGGGTCAGACAGCCATTGTGAATGCCATCCTGGGGTTGTCCACCCAACCGCAGCAGACAAATGCATTCCTGAAAGGCATTCATGGTGCAATGTCTGGCCTACAGAGACCTCTTCAGGCTCTGGCCTCCTCATTGATGACAGCCAATCACCCCCACCTTCTGTCCCCCTCCACCTCCCTCTTCCCAATCCAAATCCCTCATTCCCCTACCTATACCAAGAACACAGACCAATCTGCATGCACCCACCTCAGCACACAAGAGCAGCATACAAACACAAATACCATAAAACACATGCAAGCACTCAACAGACACCCAAACACACATCAGTCACCACTTCTCCAGGCACCCCCACTGTACCACGCACCACATTAAGAAAACTCACAGGCACCACCACAACAGTCAGTGGACACATCCACCACACCCACCATTCCCGCAGACAACACCCCAAAAGACATCCACCATACTTGCAGACACCACCCCAACAGACACACAGACACCCACCATATCCAGCATACCCGCAGATACCCCCAACAGACACACACACATATACCACTCCATCAACCATCACCTCCCAGCCCCCAAGACATACAGACGCTCACACTCACACACACAGCAGACACCACCCAAACATCAGCATACCTCACACACACACACACCCAAGACATCCACACTGACACAGCAGGCAACTAATCCCTCCAAATCCCCACTGTCTTCTGCTGACCATCCCCGTATTCATAAGACAGGTTTTTTTTTGTTTGAGCTTGCTCTTTCTGTCCCAAACCGAAGAGGCCTCCACCCACCTCCCAACCTATCCCTTCCACCTTCAGTCCTCCCCATCACACCTGCCCCCCTAGCAAGCACCCATACCTTGCCTCCAAGGAGAAGCGTACCACTCCTAAGAAGCAGTCCACCCCTCCCAAACCCACCCAACCCAAATCCAAACCCCCCAAAGGATAATCCCTGAGGTGCCTGCCCACTTGATGTCCCTTCCTGTGAAGGTTACCTGGCAGTAAAGGAGTCAAGTGAGAGCACAGTTATGTGCATGGACAATTGCATATGGGCTGGCCAATGGCCCTGGACAATTTAAATGTGTTTATGAACAATCCCAAAAGTTTTTTGGGGTTCAAATTTGTCCTGCAATTCCCTTGTGTTGTCTGCCTACAGTTGTGTTTGTTTCAGCCTGCTTGCTGATCCATTTGTTGTTGTTTGCAGTATCTGAATTCGTGGGCAGTGCTGGTGTCACCTAAGACAAAGGTGTATGCTGACTGTATGGATATGTGGGTGTTAATGAAATTGTGGTGTCATAGCATTGTGTTCAGTTTGGTATGGCAAGTATTTTGTCTTGTGTTGTCCAATGTGAGCATGTATGGTGTTAGACTTGTCCCCCTGGTATGGATTATAGATTCATCTCATGTGTGGCAGCTTGAAATTTGTTTGTGAAGACATGGAGTATGTTCAATTGTGCTACCTTTGTTTGCATTTGACTGTGCATTTGTCCATTTTGCTGTGTGTACCTTACAGCCACTTCATGTAGATGTATGCCCCATGCAGTTGGAGTTGTATGTGCTTTGTTGCCTTGCACTTCAACATTGGGCAGATTGGCATGTCACTTGACTCTAGCATTATTTGTCCAAGAGATAACTGAAGGGCTAGGTCCTGTGCAAATGTTGTTTAAGGGGCATGTGCAAAGTGATATGTGATCCAGTGCAGCCTCCTTCCCTGGGTGCGCCTGATGCCCTCATCCCTATTGTGCAGGTATTGTTTGCATAGTGAGCTTTGTATATTTGTCTCTCTGTCTATTTTGCATCCCATTGTCTTTCCATCCTATTGCAATGTGGGTGCCGTGTGTGTCCATTGCAGGGCTGTTTAATGGGAGTGGTGTTTGTGTTCCGTGTCACATCCATACATACGTGTGTTGAATATGACAACAGTCCATGGCATGTGTGCAATGTGAGTGTGTGAGTAGTATTTGTAGGGGTGATGTTGCTTTGTTGTTGGTCTTGTGTGCCACAATGGTGTGTAGACCACTCTGCCGCAGATGTGTGTTTTTTCATGTAATTTTGCAGTGCAGTGTGAGTGACCTGCCCAAAGGGGGCATTTTGTGACTGTGAATGTGTCCTTCTTTGTGTGTGATTCTAACCCGGAACACAATGACATGTGTACTTGGTTCCCGTAGAGTGACCCCCATGTGGTGTGGCTGAAGGCATGATGATCTATGACACAGATAAGTTTGTGTACTTACAGTTGGTTGCGTTTTGTGCACCTTCGATGATCAGCAGCAGCAGCAGGATGTTTGCGATGGGCTCCATGGGGGCACCGGATGTGTAAGTCTGCCTGCAGGTGAGTGCCTCCCTTTATTCTCCACCATTCCACCTGCTGAGACGGGGTGGTTGGACCACCACAGTCACATTGGAGGTGTACAACCTCATAATGTGTCTGGTGGAAACACAGGCTCCGCAGGCCTGTTTGCGCTGCCTCATGACCGAGGTGGTCTGTGCAGCCTAGAAGTGCCAGCGGGACCACGGTGGTCTTTGCTCCATGGGCCTGCATGACTTGCAATACAGCCGTACGATCGCCAACCAGACAGCAGTCGGACCGCCAACTGCACCATGTGGTCGGACAGCCAAAATCGGAACGGGCCCTAAGAGTTTTGCGGATGGGGTTACTCCATCACAAACATGAGGGATATCCCACCTGCATTTAAGAGCATGTGATTGAGAGGGCACACCTTTTCTTAACCTACAAAGCATAGAACCAACTCTAATCATACAGAATCTTATTTTCTTTACAAACATAAAGTTGAAAGCAGCATTTCAAAGCCCAGTCATGTCATACTGTGATGTGGGTAATAATCATTTGCTGTAGAGAGGAAATTGTTTTTTTAGCACCAAGAGGAAACTATGGTTCAGCAGAAATGCATTATTTGAGGACATCTTAATTCAGAAAGTACCATTACTTTGTTAAAGGAAATTTATGTAGATTTAATTACATAAACAAGCCAATTCATCTTACGAATGCCTGCACTTGTAATGGTTAGAACCCCGTTGCACGTTAATAGCATTTTTGCACCAGGCTCTCCTTTCCAGGACTGAAGAAGGTTGTTTAGAAATTAGAAGGAGGGAGGGCTCACAATTCAGTCTACAGTGACCTAAGAATAGCAACAAGTGACTGATGTCTTTAATGTTCCCCTTCTTACCTAGTCCTTAGGCTCTGGAGATTATGACCATCTAAATATGTTAGTCTTCATTAGAAAAGATAAATGAATTCCAGGGCCTTTTTGCCAAAGTGAGCACTTCATAAGAAAGACTCAAATATTCCATGATCTACCAAACAATGGCCAGGATCCACCCAGTTCTAAAATGGATTTGTTAAAAGCATACTCATTTGTTAAGAGCTTCAGCCTTACTTGAGCCTCTTAACAGGGCTATAGAGTTTCACGGGCTTTTAGTACAAACCTTAATACCAAATCTCTTACTGCAGTTCATTCTGATAGTTGCCACACTCACTTCTTTGTTAGTGCTGGTGCTACTTTTCAGTTCTTTATATTTTTTTTCTTTCTTTATTTAGGGAGAGTCACAGGTTAGGTTGAGGCCTTAAATATGAGCCCCATAAGATTTATTATGTATAGTTGTGATTCTATCATGTCTATACGGTGAGTATCAGGGTCCTGATTTCATTGGGTTATTCTATTGTTTGGATACTGACACGTTTTAATGAAGCATATATTTATATTAATTGGCACTATAGTGTGATAGAAAATAGCAAAATCACTGTGTTCATTATAGTCTGGGAGGGTAAGCAGAGACGATGGCCTGTGTAATTATAAGAATGTCAAAGGAAAATAAATCCTTCTTTTGAAAATTTTCAAAACAAATATTCTTATTTGAGACTGCCCTGCAAATTTTAACAAAGCAATCATAACAATGTTTCTACCACTGATCAATGTTTCTAGCATATGCCAATGCTGATGGTCACTTATATATATATATATATATATATATGTGGTTAGCTGGGTTTAAGGACGACACGAAGCTCTGGGTGAGATTTCGAATGTGCTTTATTGAAGGCTATAGTTGAATGACGAATAGATCTTTTCTCTGTATTTCTTGTATTTTTTTCAGGATAGCTTCTGTTTCGTCTCCCTGGCTCTTCACCTCTTGTATGTTCTTTTCTTCTATTTCAGGGCTCGCAGGAAGCGCATGCGTGGAAAAGAACAAGAGAAGTATCGGTAAGTGGTTTTATTCTCTATCTGTCTCTTTTCCTTTTCTACCTCTTCTTATCCTTCCTCCTCTGTTCTTTCATATGTCTGTCTCTCTCTCTCTCTTCCTTTTCTCTGGTCCGGTTGTTACTGTGTACTCTGCTTCTCTCTTTCTATTGTCTCTTTCCTCTCTGGGTTTTTGTGTCTCTTCTCTTTTGCTACTATCTTCTGCTATACTGGCTTTCCCTTCAGTCTCGTAGCCTTTACTGTCCTCTTTTACTGCACATCTCTATCTTTCATATTCATTCCTCTTACAGCTCCTTCTCCTTCCTTTGCTGCTCTTTAGGTGGTTTGCTGCTGAGGCCCTTCCTCTCGGTGCTGCAACTACCGTTTTGTTTTGTACGGTAGCAGTTTTATTCCCCGGTGCGTTCTTTCATTGAGTGTGTGCCCTTAAAGTGCCCTTAGTCCTTCTCGTTGTTCCCGCCACCCACTCCCCCTTGCTTATTTTAATCCTGCTCCTCCCGTCCTCCTGCCACCCTGGTTTCTCTCAGTTTGGGAGGGACACGCACCTGATTGTGCCACGCTTCTCCAGAAGCGTGGTGGGGATTCTCGCTCTGCCTCCCGGGGCCACCGTGGAGTTCGTTCTTCCGCCTGCCTCCTCCTCGTCTTCTTCTCTCCTGTAGTGAGATGTCTCCGATTGGCCCATCACAATATATATTTCTGTTACTTTATTACAATATGTATCAGCTACCGGTCCAATCTAATGATCACCCAATCACAGCCTTGAACTTAGATAAAACCTTTATATGTAAGTTTGGTAACTCAGTTGCTCTTAGGGAAATATTAACATCATTGCAGGTCTAAATATTAATGTCAAGTCTCTCCAGCCTTTCCATTCCAAGGTAATGAAGAAAGCAATCAACATGCAACTCTCCACCCACCTCAAAAAGAACCACCTTGTAGACATCACTCAGTTGAGAATCCACAGCAACCACAGCATGGAAACCACCCTTGTGACAGCTAATGATGAGGTCGAGGCCATCATGGATAGAGGGGAAACCACCACCTTCATCCTCCTCGACCTCTCAGCATCATTCAGTACTGTATCATGCCACCCTCATCTCAAGACTTAATGACTCCAGAATCCAAGGGCTTGCCCTCAGACTGATCACCTCCTTCCTCTCTAACAGATCCAATGGGTCAGACTCCCCCCCAAACACATCCAAACCCAAGCAGCTCATCTGTGGAGCTCCCCAAACATCTTCCCTGAGCCGGACCCTCTTCAACATGTGCATGACGTGCCTCACACGCATCATCAGAGCCCACAAGATCAACATGGTCTCCTATGCTGATGACACCCAGCTTATCCTCTCTCTCATCAACCAATATAGCACCACAAGATTCATTTAACAACCTGTATGATCAAAGTGGCTATAAGACCTGTCAGCTCTTGGCATGATTTTTTCTGTGTTTAGCTTCTCACCTCCCGTTTTTCATCTTGTGTTGAATTTCGTTTTTGCTGGCTTTAGCACTCTGGGCACTTTACCACTGCTGACCAGTGCTAAAGTGCAAGTGTTCCCTGTCTAAATGGTATTGGTGACTGGTTTATCAATGATTGGCATATATGATTTACTATTAAGTCCCTAGTACAGTGCACAGTGTGTGCACAGGGCCTGTAAATCACATGGTACTAGTGGGCCTGCAGCACTGATTATGCACACACATGAGTAGCCCTGTAACCATCTCAGACCTGCCACTGTAGTGTCTGTGTGTGCAGTTTTAACTGCCAGTTCGACCTGGCAAGTACACCCACTTGCCAGGCCCAAACTGTCCTTTTTACTACATGTAAGTCACCCATAAGATAGGCCAAAGATTTAAAAGGTAGGACATGTACTCATGTGTTTTACATGTCCTGATAGTGAAATACTGCTAAATTCGGTTTTCACTATTTCAAGGTTTATCTCTCCCATAGGTTAACATGGGATTGCCTAGAAATATCTGTAAAGTGTATTGTCCCACAATTTAAAAATACATCTTTTGGTGAAGTTGTTATTTAAATTATAAGTTTGAAAATGCCACTTTTAAAAAGTGGGCATTTTCTTGCTTAACCATTCTTTGCCTCTGCCTTTTTGTGGAATACACATCTGGGTCAGGATGACAGTTGGGCTGTATGTGAATTTGCTCTAGACAGTCACACAAAGGTAGCTGAGGTGTGCCCTGCATATCCTGATAGATCTTCCAGGGCTAAAGTGGTGGGAGGATCTGACAGTTGACCTGAATAGGGCTGTGCCTGTCCTTACACAAAGCAGTCTCCAACCCCTTGGAGTGAGTCTGGGGCCAGGGCAGAAAAAGCAGCGTCTTGTGCACTACAAAGACTTTCCTTTGAAGTTTACCTACTTCAAAGGCAGAAATGAATATAAGTACTGGACTTCTGAGAAAATAATTTTAGAATCCTTCTCTACTGAGGACATTCTGCTAGGAAGAAGAGCTAAATGTTTAAGGAGAGACTGTCACTCTGACTGTTGCTTTGCTGTGCTGGCCTTCTGCTTGCTGCTTCTGTCCTGGGAGTGAAATGACTGGACTTGGCTTTCTACATCCTGCTTCCAAAGGTTTTCCAAGGGCTTGGATTGAGCGTGCCTCCTATTAGAAGTCTCAGGGACATCAAAGACTTCAGCCCAGATTCTCAAAGGTTTAGTGTCAGTTTAGCATTGTTTTAGTAACACTAAACCGATGCTAAACCTTTTTTGACTTTCACAAACCAATTTGGTATTTGCATTGGTTTGTGTACCAAAAGTAACAAAAAGCAGAGTGAAACGTTGCTTTGCATTACTTTGCATCAAGGGGGCATTACATGGGTGGTACACGGGCGTACCTGTGCTACCACCCATGCCTTTTGACACTAAACCCTCTTCTGAAACATCAGAAGAAAGGGTTTAGTGCCAAAAATTAATACTTTTGAAAAGCAGGCACTAAACAGAGAAATGTTTTTATTTCTCCTTGCATTTTTGAACTATTCATGTGTGCTACACTGTACAGCACACATACAAAGTAGGAAAAGCATTTCCACTTGACTAGCCATAGTATTTTGTACAGAAAGGGTACCCTTCCTGTTCAAAACTTATTCTAAACTCCTGCAGACACCCCAACACTACGGCACTAAAGTGTGGGCGTGGCGCACTGCAGTTGAATTCAGGGGAGAACAGAGCCTTATCTCTGTGAATATGCTCTCCTGCTCTCTCCTTGTCATGCAGCGCAGCATTTGTAGGTGCTGCACTGAGCTGCGTGACACCTTTCAGAATTTAGGCCTCCATCAGCCAGCACCTGGGCTCTCTTGCTGAGAGTCCTGACTTGCCAAGTGGTGCCAAATCCATTTCCTGGGCCCTTGGGAGGGAGTTCTGGTGAAACCAAGAAGAAACCAAGTACATCGACTTCAGAGCTACTTCAGAACTGGTGCCGCTGTTTGACTCCGTGACACTTGACTCCAACTCTGCCACAGCACCAGTGGCCCTGTGGTGTGATTGCAACAGCGCAAAGTCGATGATCTACTGGATTAATTGACCATGCTGGATCGTAAAGGACACCTTGCCACTGACACTGATCCCCTCCCCTGCAACCGTAAGGAACCAACACCTCATCCCCCCTACCTAGCAGTAAGGAACTGATGTCTTTCCTCCCCAGTAGTAGTAAGGAACCACTTTGGCTCCAGTGACTCCTCACCCCCGACTCTGTGCAAAATCTTTGTTTCCTAGTTTTCCAAAGGTACTGTACATGGGGTCTGTGATGGGCCCGCACTCCTTCATGAATGGTGTTGGACTGTTGGGAACAACTCTGCCAAGACATTGACATTGACATTGTGAAAGTTCCAGTTGCAACTATTGTGTTTAAAAGAGCTTAATTGAGATTTAGAGGGTCATTATGAATCCCATCGGTTCAGACCGCCATGCCCTGCGGGTGCAAAGACCGCCACCGGCATGGCGGTCTGAACCACCATATAATGATGGCCTATGGTGGACCTCCTCCACCGCCAGGCTGCCTCCGACAGGCATCCTGACAGTGGAGGGAATCATTTTCCGACAGGGCAGCGCTGGAAGCAGCGCTGCACCTCGGATAATGATCTCTTCTGCCACCAGCCTTTCCCTGGCCATGGAAAGGCTGGCAGAAGGGGTGCTCGGCATCCCCCCTGGGGGCCCCTGCACTGCCCATGCCAAGCGCATGCAATTTACGGGCAGCGATCTGCGTGACGGGTGCAGCTGCACCCGTCGCACACCAACATTGGCCTCGGCTCCATTTGGAGCCGCTGTCAATGTTACGCCCCTTTTCCCCACTGGGCCGGTGGGCGGAAACACTGTTTCCGCCCGCCGGCCCAGTGGGGAAAACATTATATGGCTGGTGGGGAGGGGGGGTAGTCACCCTAGCGGTCATCTATTGACCACCAGAGCAGATCTCGGAGGTCATAATGAGGGCCTTAATCTTTAAAAATGTTTATCTTTGCTTGTGTATGTTGGATTCTTGTTGTTTTGATCTTGTTTCACTCAGAGAACTATTGGCTATATTTCTAAACTGGTGTGGAATACTTTTGTGGTGTTTTCACTGTGTTACTGTGTGTGTATACAAATGCCTGAGATAAGCCTTACTGCTCGTGCCAAAACGCCAAGACACCAAGCAGGTGATCAAGGGTTATCTTAGCTGTGTGGCTTCCTTACCCTGACTAGAGTGAGGGTCCCTACTAGGACAAGGTGCAAACCACTGCCAACTAGAGAGCCCATTTCTAACAGTGGCCAAATGGATGTAGGAGAACTGCCTGAAACGCAACATGGACAAGGCAGAAATGACGATATTCAGAAACAAGAACCCCCCCCCATGGAACTCTTGCTGATGGACAGCAAAACTAGGACCCACAGACCACACAAGAAACCTCATAATCATCTAGACAACAAATGTGAAAAGACCAAGTAGGTTAACACTGTGTCCCCATCCTGCTTCCTCATACTAAGAATGCTAAACAAGATCTTCAAGTATCTCCCCATGCACACAAGATAAACAGTAACCTAAGCCCTAATAACCAGCAGACTGGACTACGGCAATGAACTCTATGCCGGCATCTCCAATCAACTCTTTCAAAGTCTTCAAACGATCCACAGCGCCACCACCAGATTCCTCCTGGACATCCCATGCAGCGTTCACATCACCCCACACCTCAGAGAGCAACACCTGTTACCCATAAAGAAACAATGCTAATTCATGCTGCTCACCCAGCCCTATAAAACCCTAATCAAAGCTAGACCTGCCTTCCTTAACTACTGTCTTCGCTCCAACCTACATTCCAGACCACTATGCTCAGCCTCTCTTTCCCTTGCACGAGTTTCCTACATCTACAAAAGTTGCTCTGGTGGAAGGTCTTTCTCCTATATCATTACTATGACCCGGAATGACCTCCTGCAACATATAGGTACATCCCCATCTCTTCTAGAATTTCAGAGGAAGCTAAAGACCAGTCTGCTTGACTAGAAGTCCCATAAGGCCTGCACTCCTGCTTAGCACCTGGATAGGATACCCTCACAGATAGGAGAGTCACAGGTTAGGTTGAGGCCTTAAATATGAGCCCCATAAGATTTATTATGTATAGTTGTGATTCTATCATGTCTATACGGTGAGTATCAGGGTCCTGATTTCATTGGGTTATTCTATTGTTTGGATACTGACACGTTTTAATGAAGCATATATTTATATTAATTGGCACTATAGTGTGATAGAAAATAGCAAAATCACTGTGTTCATTATAGTCTGGGAGGGTAAGCAGAGACGATGGCCTGTGTAATTATAAGAATGTCAAAGGAAAATAAATCCTTCTTTTGAAAATTTTCAAAACAAATATTCTTATTTGAGACTGCCCTGCAAATTTTAACAAAGCAATCATAACAATGTTTCTACCACTGATCAATGTTTCTAGCATATGCCAATGCTGATGGTCACTTATATATATATATATATATATATATGTGGTTAGCTGGGTTTAAGGACGACACGAAGCTCTGGGTGAGATTTCGAATGTGCTTTATTGAAGGCTATAGTTGAATGACGAATAGATCTTTTCTCTGTATTTCTTGTATTTTTTTCAGGATAGCTTCTGTTTCGTCTCCCTGGCTCTTCACCTCTTGTATGTTCTTTTCTTCTATTTCAGGGCTCGCAGGAAGCGCATGCGTGGAAAAGAACAAGAGAAGTATCGGTAAGTGGTTTTATTCTCTATCTGTCTCTTTTCCTTTTCTACCTCTTCTTATCCTTCCTCCTCTGTTCTTTCATATGTCTGTCTCTCTCTCTCTCTTCCTTTTCTCTGGTCCGGTTGTTACTGTGTACTCTGCTTCTCTCTTTCTATTGTCTCTTTCCTCTCTGGGTTTTTGTGTCTCTTCTCTTTTGCTACTATCTTCTGCTATACTGGCTTTCCCTTCAGTCTCGTAGCCTTTACTGTCCTCTTTTACTGCACATCTCTATCTTTCATATTCATTCCTCTTACAGCTCCTTCTCCTTCCTTTGCTGCTCTTTAGGTGGTTTGCTGCTGAGGCCCTTCCTCTCGGTGCTGCAACTACCGTTTTGTTTTGTACGGTAGCAGTTTTATTCCCCGGTGCGTTCTTTCATTGAGTGTGTGCCCTTAAAGTGCCCTTAGTCCTTCTCCTTCTCGTTGTTCCCGCCACCCACTCCCCCTTGCTTATTTTAATCCTGCTCCTCCCGTCCTCCTGCCACCCTGGTTTCTCTCAGTTTGGGAGGGACACGCACCTGATTGTGCCACGCTTCTCCAGAAGCGTGGTGGGGATTCTCGCTCTGCCTCCCGGGGCCACCGTGGAGTTTGTTCTTCCGCCTGCCTCCTCCTCGTCTTCTTCTCTCCTGTAGTGAGATGTCTCCGATTGGCCCATCACAATATATATTTCTGTTACTTTATTACAATATGTATCAGCTACCGGTCCAATCTAATGATCACCCAATCACAGCCTTGAACTTAGATAAAACCTTTATATGTAAGTTTGGTAACTCAGTTGCTCTTAGGGAAATATTAACATCATTGCAGGTCTAAATATTAATGTCAAGTCTCACCAGCCTTTCCATTCCAAGGTAATGAAGAAAGCAATCAACATGCAACTCTCCACCCACCTCAAAAAGAACCACCTTGTAGACATCACTCAGTTGAGAATCCACAGCAACCACAGCATGGAAACCACCCTTGTGACAGCTAATGATGAGGTCGAGGCGTTCATGGATAGAGGGGAAACCACCACCTTCATCCTCCTCGACCTCTCAGCATCATTCAGTACTGTATCATGCCACCCTCATCTCAATACTTAATGACTCCAGAATCCAAGGGCTTGCCCTCAGACTGATCACCTCCTTCCTCTCTAACAGATCCAATAGGTCAGACTCCCCCCCAAACACATCCAAACCCAAGCAGCTCATCTGTGGAGCTCCCCAAACATCTTCCCTGAGCCGGACCCTCTTCAACATGTGCATGACGTGCCTCACACGCATCATCAGAGCCCACAAGATCAACATGGTCTCCTATGCTGATGACACCCAGCTTATCCTCTCTCTCATCAACCAATATAGCACCACAAGATTCATTTAACAACCTGTATGATCAAAGTGGCTGTTAGACCTGTCAGCTCTTGGCATGATTTTTTCTGTGTTTAGCTTCTCACCTCCCGTTTTTCATCTTGTGTTGAATTTCGTTTTTGCTGGCTTTAGCACTCTGGGCACTTTACCACTGCTGACCAGTGCTAAAGTGCAAGTGTTCCCTGTCTAAATGGTATTGGTGACTGGTTTATCAATGATTGGCATATATGATTTACTATTAAGTCCCTAGTACAGTGCACAGTGTGTGCACAGGGCCTGTAAATCACATGGTACTAGTGGGCCTGCAGCACTGATTATGCACACACATGAGTAGCCCTGTAACCATCTCAGACCTGCCACTGTAGTGTCTGTGTGTGCAGTTTTAACTGCCAGTTCGACCTGGCAAGTACACCCACTTGCCAGGCCCAAACTGTCCTTTTTACTACATGTAAGTCACCCATAAGATAGGCCAAAGATTTAAAAGGTAGGACATGTACTCATGTGTTTTACATGTCCTGATAGTGAAATACTGCTAAATTCGGTTTTCACTATTTCAAGGTTTATCTCTCCCATAGGTTAACATGGGATTGCCTAGAAATATCTGTAAAGTGTATTGTCCCACAATTTAAAAATACATCTTTTGGTGAAGTTGTTATTTAAATTATAAGTTTGAAAATGCCACTTTTAAAAAGTGGGCATTTTCTTGCTTAACCATTCTTTGCCTCTGCCTTTTTGTGGAATACACATCTGGGTCAGGATGACAGTTGGGCTGTATGTGAATTTGCTCTAGACAGTCACACAAAGGTAGCTGAGGTGTGCCCTGCATATCCTGATAGATCTTCCAGGGCTAAAGTGGTGGGAGGATCTGACAGTTGACCTGAATAGGGCTGTGCCTGTCCTTACACAAAGCAGTCTCCAACCCCTTGGAGTGAGTCTGGGGCCAGGGCAGAAAAAGCAGCGTCTTGTGCACTACAAAGACTTTCCTTTGAAGTTTACCTACTTCAAAGGCAGAAATGAATATAAGTACTGGACTTCTGAGAAAATAATTTTAGAATCCTTCTCTACTGAGGACATTCTGCTAGGAAGAAGAGCTAAATGTTTAAGGAGAGACTGTCACTCTGACTGTTGCTTTGCTGTGCTGGCCTTCTGCTTGCTGCTTCTGTCCTGGGAGTGAAATGACTGGACTTGGCTTTCTACATCCTGCTTCCAAAGGTTTTCCAAGGGCTTGGATTGAGCGTGCCTCCTATTAGAAGTCTCAGGGACATCAAAGACTTCAGCCCAGATTCTCAAAGGTTTAGTGTCAGTTTAGCATTGTTTTAGTAACACTAAACCGATGCTAAACCTTTTTTGACTTTCACAAACCAATTTGGTATTTGCATTGGTTTGTGTACCAAAAGTAACAAAAAGCAGAGTGAAACGTTGCTTTGCATTACTTTGCATCAAGGGGGCATTACATGGGTGGTACACGGGCGTACCTGTGCTACCACCCATGCCTTTTGACACTAAACCCTCTTCTGAAACATCAGAAGAAAGGGTTTAGTGCCAAAAATTAATACTTTTGAAAAGCAGGCACTAAACAGAGAAATGTTTTTATTTCTCCTTGCATTTTTGAACTATTCATGTGTGCTACACTGTACAGCACACATACAAAGTAGGAAAAGCATTTCCACTTGACTAGCCATAGTATTTTGTACAGAAAGGGTACCCTTCCTGTTCAAAACTTATTCTAAACTCCTGCAGACACCCCAACACTACGGCACTAAAGTGTGGGCGTGGCGCACTGCAGTTGAATTCAGGGGAGAACAGAGCCTTATCTCTGTGAATAAGCTCTCCTGCTCTCTCCTTGTCATGCAGCGCAGCATTTGTAGGTGCTGCACTGAGCTGCGTGACACCTTTCAGAATTTAGGTCTCCATCAGCCAGCACCTGGGCTCTCTTGCTGAGAGTCCTGACTTGCCAAGTGGTGCCAAATCCATTTCCTGGGCCCTTGGGAGGGAGTTCTGGTGAAACCAAGAAGAAACCAAGTACATCGACTTCAGAGCTACTTCAGAACTGGTGCCGCTGTTTGACTCCGTGACACTTGACTCCAACTCTGCCACAGCACCAGTGGCCCTGTGGTGTGATTGCAACAGCGCAAAGTCGATGATCTACTGGATTAATTGACCATGCTGGATCGTAAAGGACACCTTGCCACTGACACTGATCCCCTCCCCTGCAACCGTAAGGAACCAACACCTCATCCCCCCTACCTAGCAGTAAGGAACTGATGTCTTTCCTCCCCAGTAGTAGTAAGGAACCACTTTGGCTCCAGTGACTCCTCACCCCCGACTCTGTGCAAAATCTTTGTTTCCTAGTTTTCCAAAGGTACTGTACATGGGGTCTGTGATGGGCCCGCACTCCTTCATGAATGGTGTTGGACTGTTGGGAACAACTCTGCCAAGACATTGACATTGACATTGTGAAAGTTCCAGTTGCAACTATTGTGTTTAAAAGAGCTTAATTGAGATTTAGAGGGTCATTATGAATCCCATCGGTTCAGACCGCCATGCCCTGCGGGTGCAAAGACCGCCACCGGCATGGCGGTCTGAACCACCATATAATGATGGCCTATGGTGGACCTCCTCCACCGCCAGGCTGCCTCCGACAGGCATCCTGACAGTGGAGGGAATCATTTTCCGACAGGGCAGCGCTGGAAGCAGCGCTGCACCTCGGATAATGATCCCTTCTGCCACCAGCCTTTCCCTGGCCATGGAAAGGCTGGCAGAAGGGGTGCTCGGCATCCCCCCTGGGGGCCCCTGCACTGCCCATGCCAAGCGCATGCAATTTACGGGCAGCGATCTGCGTGATGGGTGCAGCTGCACCCGTCGCACACCAACATTGGCCTCGGCTCCATTTGGAGCCGCTGTCAATGTTACGCCCCTTTTCCCCACTGGGCCGGTGGGCGGAAACACTGTTTCCGCCCGCCGGCCCAGTGGGGAAAACATTATATGGCTGGTGGGGAGGGGGGGTAGTCACCCTAGCGGTCATCTATTGACCACCAGAGCGGATCTCGGAGGTCATAATGAGGGCCTTAATCTTTAAAAATGTTTATCTTTGCTTGTGTATGTTGGATTCTTGTTGTTTTGATCTTGTTTCACTCAGAGAACTATTGGCTATATTTCTAAACTGGTGTGGAATACTTTTGTGGTGTTTTCACTGTGTTACTGTGTGTGTATACAAATGCCTGAGATAAGCCTTACTGCTCGTGCCAAAACGCCAAGACACCAAGCAGGTGATCAAGGGTTATCTTAGCTGTGTGGCTTCCTTACCCTGACTAGAGTGAGGGTCCCTACTAGGACAAGGTGCAAACCACTGCCAACTAGAGAGCCCATTTCTAACAGTGGCCAAATGGATGTAGGAGAACTGCCTGAAACGCAACATGGACAAGGCAGAAATGACGATATTCAGAAACAAGAACCCCCCCCATGGAACTCTTGCTGATGGACAGCAAAACTAGGACCCACAGACCACACAAGAAACCTCATAATCATCTAGACAACAAATGTGAAAAGACCAAGTAGGTTAACACTGTGTCCCCATCCTGCTTCCTCATACTAAGAATGCTAAACAAGATCTTCAAGTATCTCCCCATGCACACAAGATAAACAGTAACCTAAGCCCTAATAACCAGCAGACTGGACTACGGCAATGAACTCTATGCCGGCATCTCCAATCAACTCTTTCAAAGTCTTCAAACGATCCACAGCGCCACCACCAGATTCCTCCTGGACATCCCATGCAGCGTTCACATCACCCCACACCTCAGAGAGCAACACCTGTTACCCATAAAGAAACAATGCTAATTCATGCTGCTCACCCAGCCCTATAAAACCCTAATCAAAGCTAGACCTGCCTTCCTTAACTACTGTCTTCGCTCCAACCTACATTCCAGACCACTATGCTCAGCCTCTCTTTCCCTTGCACGAGTTTCCTACATCTACAAAAGTTGCTCTGGTGGAAGGTCTTTCTCCTATATCATTACTATGACCCGGAATGACCTCCTGCAACATATAGGTACATCCCCATCTCTTCTAGAATTTCAGAGGAAGCTAAAGACCAGTCTGCTTGACTAGAAGTCCCATAAGGCCTGCACTCCTGCTTAGCACCTGGATAGGATACCCTCACACGTGATTAAATATGGTCTACAAATCGAAATGCCATAACATATCATAACTGGTATTACTCATTGTTGTGTGAAAATATTAACAAGCAGTTAGAAAAGAGTGCTATCTGTGATAGTAATGTCGAAAAAGCACTTCAGCTGATGAACCTGGAATTTTTGCAGCTTGTGTTCTAACAAATGGCAATACATTTTTAATTCACCAGCCAATATTGAATTGAGCTCAAGTTTGTTACTTGTTGCTAATATAATGTAAATTAAATTAATATGAGGATAGGTGCCTGCAAGGCTTGCCCAATTTCCCATTATTTCACCTTATATTTAGAACCGATTACCGTTAGAATGAGTGACAACTTTAAGGTAGGGGAAACATTCTAGGTCTTGAACAAGATTTCATCCTAATGCCACTCTCCTTTACTTGAAACAACGGAAACAAGAAGTAAGCGGATCAATGTCACCAGTTAGAAAATTGTTCAAGCCATACAGATATTAAATCAATGTTTCAAAACAGAGAATGTTGTAATACACAGAAATAAGAAGGTCTTTCCTGATGAAATCTGAGAGTATATTCTGTTCAAACAAAAGCATATTTACATATAAATGTCTATAATGCCTCATTTTGTCTAAATTGTACCCTTGTATATAATGACCCAGATACTGCTGCTATAAATAATGATACAGCTACAGCTGCTGAAGATAGTTAACATTTCTCAATGTTTCTTTGTTTTTAAAGTGGGCACTTTTTAAATATCCAAATGGACCATCTTGATAGTCTTGAAGGTCTTTGATTAATGGTGAGAAGTCTATACCAGAAATGTAATGCAGGGTCATAATTACCATGGCTGGTTTGATAAATTAAAGTATACAGATTTTTTATTTAGCTGCGAACCTACAGTATTGCTGAATGAGCATGCAGAATTATCACCATTTGCCTTGCCACTCACTCCACACCTACACATAACTACCATTTCCAAACGTAGGACTGATCACAGGTTTTATTAAAAAAATACTGCTTGAAAGATAGGGATACTCAGCAGTGAAGTTATAGTCAACATGAGCTAAAATTAATACTGAGCTGTTATAAAGTACGCCCTGTTTTAATTCTTTTTTGTACACTTTTATGTATACTTTACTGTGTCGCCCTAAGGGGGATGGGTATGCCCAGACATGGGTTCCATGCATGCTGTGTCACTGGAACCAAGCTGAACCCAGCTGATGAGCCAATAACGAGGATGCAACCAGTCTTAGGATGCTTGTGTTCAAGTACAGAGAGGACCTGGCAGGACTGTTCAGATTGGAGCATGGTCAAGACTGATTTGTGTATAGCTGGGTCCAAACTGAGGTTATTTGGTGTGCAAAATAACAATGGATTGGGATGGAGCCCTAAGTAATTACAGAGGCTGAGATTAATTCAAGCATTCCACCCATCACATTTTTGTATTATTTAGTGTGTCACCCTAAGTGGGACTGGTATGCGCAGATGTGGGTCCTATGCACACTGTGTTACTGGAACCAAGTTGTACCTGGTTAATGAGCACATAAAAAGGTGAAACCAGTCCTCTGTTGCCTGTGTTCCCACTCAGGGAGGACTTGGCTTGGCAGTTTGGGCTGGACTGTTCTGACTGGAGAAGGATCAAGACTCATTTGCATATGGGTGGGTCCAAACTGAGGTGACATGGTGACATTGTATGCTAATTATTGATGGAGGTGGGTGCTGCCCTGAGTAATTACCTGTGGCTGAGTTTAATTCAAGCATTCGATCCATCACTTTTTTGTCACCCTGAGTGGGACAAAGTATGCACAGACGTGGGTCCCATGCACACTTTGTCACTCGAACCAGGCTATATCTGGGTGATGAGCCTATAATTAAGGAAGCACTGGTCCTGGGTTCCTTGTGTTACAGTTCGAGGAGGACCTAGCTTGGCAGTTTGGGCTGGACTTTTCCAATAGGGGCACGGTTGTGGCAGTGAAACTTCATACACAGGCCTTGCAATGACAAGCCTGAGACATGGTTAGGGGGCTACTTATGTGGGTGGCACAACCAGTGCTGCAGGCCCACTAATAGCATTTTATTTACAGCCCTTGGGCACATGTAGTGCACTTTACAAGGGACTTACAAGTAAATTAAATATGCCAATTGGGTATGAGCCAATGTCACCATATTTTTAGGGAGAGAGCACATGCACCTCAGCACTGGTTAGCAGTGGTAAAGTGCCCAGAGTCCTAAAGCCAACGAAAATGAGGTCAGAAAACGAGAATGAGGAAGGCAAAAGGTTTGGGGTGACTCTGCAGAAAGGCTATTTCCAACAATGGGCAAGAATGACTTGCTATTAGCCGTGTCAAAGCTGAGGTGGCATGGTGTGCAAATTAACAATTGATTTGGATGCAGCTACATTAATTACCAGTGGCTGAGATTAATTCAAGCATTCCATCCATCACTTTTTTGAACACTTTACTGTTTGATATCTTAGCACTGCAGTAACGTTATTGAGAAATAGAAATATTGCCTCCTTCCAGGAAACCCCTTTAATTAGCTTCCTCTAGTCATTCAAACTACATCCTACCGATTGAGACCCAATCAAAATTTGAAAGTTGACCCGAAACAAAATCATAATCACTCAACTACTTTGAAACACTCATTTCCTAAAACTCTATGTTCATACAGACTGAATATATGTTAACATTTTTACCAGCATTCCTATAATGATGACACAATCAAGGACGCAGTTCAATAGTTTTTTGATCCTCAACATTCTCGCTATACCTTTGGAACGATTTGTTGAAAGACAAAATTAAAAGGACCATCTCATCACTCAAAAATCAACTCACCTCATCAAGAGGAGGATGAGTCCCACTTGAAACTATCCTAGGACGTATAAACATGGAAATTAAACCCTCATACCATGTACACAGGACTACCCACATGTTAACAAGGCCTCAGTTCACTTTAATTCAAGCCCACACTACTTTAATTCTAAAACTCAATAGTACCTGTCAATTGTACATCTTAATTATCTTGTATTATTTCTGTCACCAAGAATAATCTTAGTACCTCCCCGAACATCCTTCCTCTGATTTTCAATGCTCATTCTCTCACTTAACACTTTCCCCAACCTTCCTCCTTCACACACCTGCTCATCTGAAATCATTTGATGCTTCAATCCACTGGACCCATGTGCATCACCCCTGACTAATTGCACCTTTAAATAATCAAGCTTGTAGCACCTTCTTTCAGGGTATTCTCCTGCCTTCTATTCTTTATTCATCCCTTTCCCTTTGATACACATCTCTAGTGATTTTAGTTTTTAATGATATTCCACTACTTAACAAAACGCTTCTCTCCTTTCAATAATTGTCCTGTATTTAACTCCCTTTTGTCTCTAAAATGTGATACCTGTGAACACCTGTGACTCAACCAGTTCACACTGTCCATAATTCCATTAGGGCATTCTACTCATTGCACTATTGATTCAAACAACTTCACTGTACTGAGTCCAGAAGGTAAATTTATTCTTTCATCTGTCCACCATAATAATCGTTTTCTAGCTTTATCATCATTCTCCCCTCAGCAGCATTTGATTGGGACAGCAGCCACACTGCTAGCTACTACACTATCACATCCCTAGACAACACTTGAAATGGTCTCTTTTGGTCATCCTTAGCAACTCTTTCTTTTTGTATTCCTTTTTTGTTTCTTGGTGCACCATACTTGGCTCTACATGTTCTTAACATTGGGACTTTTCCTTTTCCCCTCTATACCAACTGATATGATGGTATTCATTCTTCATTCATTTTTTTCTATCCCCTTCTTGTCAAGTATCTAAGGAACACCTCAGTCATAAGCATGCTTCATGACTGCATCATCTTAATGTTCATCCTCTCCTTGTATTTCCTTTTTTTTTAAATAAAACTACCTACTTCAAAGACAACACACTTGTAATCACTCCTAACATATACACTAGTAGTGCTTTGGTTGGCTCTCTGTCAAACAAAGGACACTCAACAAACTCTTAATTTTTATGTTTAATACAATACATATGACTTTACAGTTTCTTCTAGAACCCCTCTCGGTGCATGCCAGCATAAGCAGCATGCTATGCAACCTTATCCACCATTCTGTCCACTAGCACCCTGCTCTTGTCCCTGCCCCTTCCTCACCACTAAACTGTGGGATGAATCCTTTCTTCTCGCTCTTAAATCTGCATTAAAACCCACCTCTTTATTTCTGTTGTCTCCCTAGAGATGACCACCTCCATTTCATAGGCATTTTCATTGTACCTCCCAAATCTGTTAAATATTTTGCATATGAACAATATGTATTATTCACATAACATTATATGTACTATTCCACACTAATCAGCAGCAGCACGAGTAAATTGTCTGTAACAGATACCTACAATTAAACAAAATTCACTGTACCATTCCACTTCAATCATTCCCAGAACCCATCAATTGTGCGTAAGGTCTTATATAAGGTTATGATACTAAGTAGAGCATTTCTACACACTGTAATTAATTTGTAAAACATCATACATTATAAAATAAAAATACATAAGTAATTCCCTTTAGGGGTAATACAACAACTAGTGATAATAATATTGATTACATTCCCTTTTATAGTCACTGACCAACAGTACAATGTATAGTGTACACTGGGGGTGGGGGGCATTTTGTCATAAATTATGATATAACAAAAATATAATGCATCAAACTTATAACAGTAACATATGTACCTTAGAGGTTTTTTGTATCTTCTACCTGATGTAATCCATGAACATGTATCACTTCCATGTAATTATTCCTATAGATTATTCTAAAATGATCCCATCTTAATTAGTCTCCTACATGCCGTAGTAAATCCAAAGATAGAGTAGCTCCTAGTATGCATAAACCTTCTCACAAATGCCAATAGAGAAAGTGAATTTGCAATTAAAAGTGTACCACACGATTTCCAAGATGGCCAATTTGATGAGTGCATTGTCCAGTCATTTATCGAGGCCTAAGCATATTTTTTCCTGTTCCAAAAGATTCTTTTTTTACATCCAACAAATGTGTGATTCAAGTATTTTTAGTCATGTCCAATATAACCTATGAGACAGATTTTGCTTGGCTATTCATGTAAACATGTTCATCTGTAATGTTGGTATTGAAGTTAGTATTCCCTCTCTTTCCTTCTCTAAAATCTAATGCGTCTAATTTATTAGCCCCGTATTCTTGACACTTCCAAACCACATCCAAAGCAGTCAATCCTATGTACTTATATAAAAGAGGACAAACATAGAGCCTCATTTACAAGAATCTGACGCAACGGCCTGATGCGTCAGATGTCTTGCATTTCCCTACAATCCCCCAACAATGCCATGGATGCACTTTATTTACAATACAGAGCTCCATGGAGCACATTTTCACAGAGGCATCAGAAACTCTGACACATCTGTTGGCGCTAAACGTACGCTTTGCTAGACTAGCATAAACAAAAATAATGCTACTCCAGCAATGCGAGGAGGTCTCCATAGAGAAAAGCAGCCCTGTGTCACTTTTAAGCCTGCTTGGTGCAGGTGGTAAAATTCTGACACAGTGAAGTCGCAGAATGAGACAGTGAAATGTTGAAAATTTCACTGCATCAATTCTGCGTGGCTTTTACCATGGTAATGCCTACCCTGCATACAGTATACCTGGCGCAGGTATAATGCGATGCCGGGGTATACAAATTGACACATTGGGCTGAATGTGTCAGTTTGTAAATCTGGAGCAGCGTAGAGTACTGCTAGACCCACCACTGAATCAAAAAAAGGCAACAGTGGCACAAAGGCCTTGTAAATGAGGACCACAGTTTTGCCTTGTCCTTAAATGTTCCACCTTAGATTAAACTAATGTTGTTGTCTCACCAGTTCACCCACACAATGACAGAAAATTCATCACTGAACACTCAGGAATAATGAAAATTGACCTTTGTGATTAAGGGGGTCATTCAGACCCCGGCGGGCGGCGGGAGCCGGCCGCCTGGTGGGAACCGCCGAATGACCGCACCCATTCTGTGTTTCCCGCTGGGCTGGCGGCCGACCGCCAGAAGGCCGCCCGCCAGCCCAGCGGGAAACCCCTTCCCACGAGGACGCCGGCTCCGAATGGAGCCGGCGTAGTGGGAAGGGTGCGACGGGTGCAGTTGCACCCGTCGCGAATTTCAGTGTCTGCAATGCAGACACTGAAATTCTATGTGGGGCCCGCTTACGGGGGCCCCTGCAGTGCCCATGCCATTGGCATGGGCACTGCAGGGGCCCCCAGGGGCCCCACGACACCCCTCACCGCCATCCGGTTCCTGGCGGTCGGAACCGCCAGGAACAGGATGGCGGTGAGGGGGTCGGAATCCCCCATGGCGGCGCAGCAAGCTGCGCCGCAATGGGGGATTCCTCAGGGCATCGGAAAACCGGCGGGACACCGCCGGTTTTCCTGTTCTGACCGCGGCCAAACCGCCGCGGTCAGAATGCCCTGCGGGGCACCGCCAGCCTGTTGGCGGTGCTCCCGCCAACCCCGGCCCCGGCGGTCCTTGATCGCCGGGGTCGGAATGACCCCCTAAATGCCCTATACTAATCTGCCCTTTGTCAATCCAGACCAGGAAGGGCTTCCAGAATAGTGTCTCTTAGTTCATGTTCAATTCTAGGTTATTCAACATCAGTGAATATTTGTTCATTAGGTCGAGTGCACAAGCGCTTTGAATTATGGGCTTTTAACCATGCCCATCTCTTTTGCTAGTTCGTGGGCTTGCCTTTCAAAAGACCTTTGTTATCAATGGTAAATTCTTTATGTTTGTCCCTCCTTGGGGAGGTTTTGTTACCGCCTTTCAGAATGACCCTGTTACATGGAAAATTGCATGATTGCCAATATGTCTGACTGTGAGCGAATTTCTTTTATATTTTGGTTCTGTCCTTCACGCTCATGCTCATGGCAGCCACTGCGTTTTGAATCGGCTTGCTTCAGTCAACTAATGTTTTACTTTTCACTTTCAATGTATGTGGCAAGAAAAGTCCAGTTAAGAATTTACAACGCCAATAGCTCTAACTGGCTCTCAGTAAGTCGCTACTATGTAGATTTATACTCTAAAAACCCTTTCTGGTTAACATCGAGTTTGAGACTGCCATTAAAATTGCTAAAGTTAATTTTCTAAACACAAATGATCTCTTCTTTACTGGAGTCTGTGAATGAGAAACTGATATCTGCTCTTCCTTCCCAGTTCAAAAGAGATCCTCTAACACATCTCTTTCAAATTTCAAATTGAAACATGAACTTTTATACTTATGTTATTTTAGGGAGAAGTTAAACATTTTTATTTACAAATCCCCTGTTTAATCTCACATCGGGGAGAAAATCGTTTTCTTACTGTCTCTCTTTATTGTCATTCTAAGAAAAGTTATTCTCTTTTTTTCCCTGTACCATAATTGGCCATTTAGTACTCTCCGATCTCTAGCTAATTTTAGAAACGGCAATTACTGAAATCCTACTTTAATTTAACATGTAGCCATATATTTTGCTAAACTTGTGAGCCACCTCCAAACTCTCTGGCACTGAGCTGCCTGGATGGGATAGAGGCCTATAACCTGCATATAATAGTATGGTGAAATGCTTTTTACCATACAAAGCACCTTGATCATCTTCAAAGTCTCAAATCAGTCCCCATAGGCTCCATTCTAATGTTCAACCATCATGGGGACAATGAGCAGCCACACTTATACTTTTTTTTGTGCTGACAACAAAGCGGCACAAACATACAAAATACAATAGTAAAAATGACGCACATGTGGTGCAAAAAAAGTATAAATTTGGGCCTTGGTGCTTTTTTTTTACTTCAATCTACTGTGCAACTACACCTTTTCTTTAATCCAAATATAAAGACATGGAGCATTCAAATAATGTCAGTGTATGTCAGCAAAATCCTTTTCAGCATTACTTGAGATTGAAATAGATTTGTATCCGATTTCTTATTCTCTCTGAAAACATTGGGAAGTAATATGATGTTATCATGGCTACATTTCTCCTAATAAAATCTATTTAACCTTTGTAGACTACTTTCCTTATAATTGTTTACAGAACGTATTTTCATGCCCATTTAACACATACGTTATTACAGACACAGACAGACAGACAGATAAATTAACTTTAAGTCTGCGAACTAACACTTATTTAAATGTTGACTGTTAAGGTACCTCGTTCCACACAATCGATTAAGTGCATTTATCACATCAACACAATGTAAACATAAATTTTGAAAACACAATGAAAAATGAACAATACTTACAACCATACCATTTAGGGACACCCAGCAATCTGGTGGGAAGTCTTGAAGCAATGGTACTAGGAATTGAAGACAGCCATCCCAGTGACAAAGCAGAAGCATCATTCCAATCAGATTAAAAATTCTCACCACTGCGCTGGCTAGGTCATACGTCATGTGGAAAATCTAGGAATTAAATAATAGATTGGAAATATTAACATTTGATTGCATCTTCAAACGTGTCGTTTATGTTACGGTTTTACTGATTGAGAAGCAAATAATTTCAAACATCACATCATGGTACAACGCACGCAGATTTGGACTGAGAGCTAAACTCCATGTTGCTTCAGTTCCAGTGATCTTTGAGGATCCTGCATTCTTCTCTTATGTACTAGGAGATTTCTCCTACTGAATTTTTATTTTAAAATAGCCAAATCATTATTTTTATAGTACAACTGACCAAATATATTTACCTATAATTTAATTTTCAGCAATTTCTGAAGAGTAACTCATGACATACCTCAATATTGCTATGTCGGCACAGCAACAGAAACGATTTTCTCTGCAGTCACAATCATGTATGTGCCTGACAAAAATTACGTCTTTCCATCTAAACCACTTTCAGCCCTGTCAGCAGCCCTCCACCCAGCAGCCTCCTAGGACGGAAACCTGTGTCTTTTCATGGACGTCATTTAGGTAGCCGTGGCCGGCCTTTAGGGCGGAGGCGCCAGGTCCCCCACCTTTTTCCCCTCATGAAGAATGGCTGTCAGGCTGAGCAAAGGTCAGCCTGACAGACAATCTTCATGTTCAGCTCAGCCAGCCAGGAGCCAGACATTCGTGATTTGCGCAGACTCCTGGCTGCCTGAGATGAACTTTGCTGGGCTGAAGAGGTCACAGCTCCTATGAGTGTGACCTCCTCGACTCAGCAAAGGTGCCTTGAGGCCCACCCCCTCAGTGACGAGGGGAAGTGTCACCCCTTGACTCCGACCTGGGCGCTTCAGGTTTAAGCCCTGAAGCGCCCAGTGCGAGTGTTAATCAGTGACGCCTCGTCACAGAGTGGGATGGGGTCAGAAGTCTCACTGACCCCATCCCACTCTGTGACAAAGTTGGGACTGCTGCCTTCCCTCGTTGGCTGACCTAAGATATGTTTGAATGTTGATGAGTGTTGTGAATGGATGTGCGTGCATGTGTGAATGAGTGTGAGTGTGCTTCCCGCCAGCCCCCTCTCTACTGAAATTACCAGCCGCCACTGCATTTAGAGGTCACCAAGGGTAGCATTTGTGACCCGTCACTTGCCCCTTGCAACCCTTGGCACTCCGTTGGAGTGGGGCAAGCCTGAGACTGTGCACTTATCTGCTTTCCGTCACGTGGCCCTCCTACATGGTGACAGCGACCACTGATTTGCAGGCTGAGGATTGGCCCTGCCTCATTGAGGTGCTGACAAGGAATAGAGGGAACGTGTTGTGGGCGGACGGAGTTCACATTGTACTGCTTGACAGGGCGTGGCTGCTGCTCCTCCCTGGGGCTCTTAGCCGCATTGGGACATAAGGACTGGCTCAGATGGGCTTACACATGGGCCCTACCTGGTGATGCACTTTGCCAGCCTGGTTGGTAGTGCAACGGTCCTAACTGGCTTCTTCCTCATACCAAAGGCTCTGCCTTCTCCTCCTTGCACCAGCATACTCCTGATTACCTGCAGTACTGAGTCCCTATTCTCTCCTGGCCAATGTTTTGGGGTCCTCCAAGTCAGTGGCCTCTCAAGCCAATGAACTCAGCGATTACTTTGCCCTATGTCTCAGACTCTGAGCCTCTGCTGGCACTGTGGTTTTTGAGTACTGAGCTTGTTTGAGGGGGACCCTACTTCTATTACTGGGATCCCCGCTCTGACTCTTGTGGTGCAGGAGTGCTCTACTTTGGTCTTGGGGACTGGATCATCGCTCCCCCTGCCCGTGGTATACTGGGATTGATAGCTACTGCCTGTGGTGCATTGTTTTGCAGCACACTGTGCTCCAGAGGGGGATGGCCCTGCAGTGGACGGCCTAGTGAGCAGAATGCCTGCAGATGAGGCGAGATGCTGACACAAGTCATGGCATGAAGTGTGGGGCCCTGCTGCTCGACTTGTCCTGGACTGTCAGGCCTATTGAGAAGTACAACAGGTAAGAATGGTGCTTGGTCTTGATGATGATCAGATGCTCCCCTGGACATTATAGTTCGCAGCCATGGGGAGCACTAGACCCAAGCCTGTTACACAGGTCCTGCATTCGCACTCCAGATCTACACCCTTGGAAAGCTCAGGCACGCAGACACCTGAGGACGTTGTCTCCTCCCATCACCCTGCCCGCCCATCAGACAAGCTGGATATCATCCTTCAGACAATACGTGAATCACAGGAGGCAATTGAGCAGATCGTGGGGCAATCACTATGGGCATCAGTATTCACAAAGACGATCAGCATAAATTGTACAACAGAGTCAAAATGGATGAGTTGACTCTCTCCGCCTTATCCCCATGTCAGGCAGACCATTCTGCCCAGCTTACTCACCTGCGATAGCAAATGCATCAGCTCCAGAACCATGTAGATGACACGGAAGGAAGGGCTTGTAGGAATAACTTCCCAATAGTGGGGGCACCGGAGCGTGTAGAAGGCTCCAATGCAACCCAATTTGTTGAAGACTGGTTCTGCACAGTGGTGGCCCCATCCGGATTATCCGAGCTGTTTACAGTAGAGAGGGCACACCTGGTCACCACAAGGCGGCCCATCTCTGGCCCGCCACCCCAGCTCATAATGGCTAAGATCCTCAACTTTAAGGACTGGACACTGCTGCTCCAGTTTGTCGTAAGGCAGTATCTCCAATTCAGACTTTGCAGGCAGCATGGTGCTGTTCCCAGCAATCACCCCGCATATGATTCATGACTTGAAAAGCTGATGGCCGTGGGTAGGATGTACAGTATGCCTTGTATTCTTTCTTTTTAGGTACTGACACTACTAATGGGGCCCTGAACTGCCAGTTCGCGGCCCACAAACTTTCACTAACTTCATTCATAAGGAATATACCTTTACAGAGTACTGGCCAGTCTGCTTACGGCCTGGATCCTGATAATGTATGACCTCTATATGCATGGAAGTGGGTGCTGTTACTTTGATATATTCTTTTGCTTCACAATCAGGACTCGGCTCTGGGTGACCTCTCATGGTGGGTATGGTTCCACCCCCTTATTTGGATTCATCTGAATGGTATAGCAAACCGCACTCCCTTTCCAAAGGCACATGTTTTTTCCCCAGTTGATATGCTACTGCTGGTTCTAATGTTAGGTCTAGTTGTTGCTAAAAGCTGGACCAAGTAATTAGGGTTGGGTGTTTGGAGCTTGCCACTGTAACCTATTGCACTAATTGAGGGAGACAAGATATGTCACTTGGGGATGGCTATCAGGTCTGGGCACTGTATTTATGACGCCTATTGCCACGATCTTCAATGCCTATAACATCGTCACCTGGAATGTGCGTGGTCTAGGGTCAGTATATAAGCAGCACAGGATTTTGGCACAACTCAATAGACATCCTTCCCACATTACACTTCTGCAGAAGACCCACCTTTCCACTCATGAGGGCTGGAAATTGCATAACACATGCAGGGGGCAATCGTTTCACACTTCCTATTCGTTTTTTGCCAGGGGCACAGTGATATGGCTCAGAGCTGGGGTCCCCTTTGCAGTCCTTGTCCCTAAGAAAGTTACACAGGGGCACTATGTTGTGCTCAGGGGTATGACAGATGGAGCTCCACTCGTGTTGGGGTGCATATATGCACCCAATTTGGAGCAAGATATTTTCCTGTCACATTTCTCCTTCTTCCTGTTAGAGTGGACAGAGTATCCCTGGGTGATGGGTAGAGATTTTAATGCAGTGCTGGATACCACATTAGATAGATCACATCCTCCCCTGTTTGGCACTGAACTAAGGCCCTGAAACAATGGATGGAAGGCTGGAGCCTTTCAGACATCTGGCGCAGCCAGAATGTTACAATGTGAGAATACACTTTCTACTCATACCCCAACACATTGCATTCCCGCCTCTACAGGTTCATCTGCCCCACAACACTCCTACCCAATATGACACTGGCATTCACTTGGAAGAGATGATTTCTGATCACAATCTCATGGAAATAACATCATCTTGGGGGCATGTGTCGACCCTGATACCCACCTGCAGCCAGCCCTCCTGGAGGATGTAGTTTTTACAGAGACACTTGACTCAAATATTGACGCCTATTTTAAGAGAACAATGGTACAGCCTCTTTTCTGTTTATGGAATGAGAGGCCTTTAAGGTCGTAGTTCGTGGGGCCTCTATTAGCCTGGTGGTGGGAGCTAGGCAGGAGGTTGTGAGGGAAATTACACAACTGGAGAGCAAGTTAGGCCCCCTGCAAATGAAGGTGCTGAATGACACCGAAGATGCAGGTGCGCTGCAGGAGGCTCGTATTGTTTATGCTGTGCTGTTTGAGTGTCTCTGCATGAGAGACTATAAAGCCTATGCCTGAAAAATACATACAGAGATGGTCAAGCGTGGCCATTGCTGGCTTGTCTGATTTGAATTGACCCCGCACCTATTTTATCCATACACAACCGGGTCCATGGCTTGGTCAAAACCCAGCAGGCTATTAATGGGACGTTCTGTGTTTTCTATAATCTTCTCTATACAGCCCTATCTTCCCCAGATCCTGAGGTGGTCAATGCATTCTTATGGTGGGCAACACTTCCCAGAGTGCTGCCAGATGGGAAGGAAACCTTAGGTGCACCAATATCATTGGGAGAGATATGTGCGGCCATTAGGGAACTCACCAGGAACAAAACACTAGTATCGGACGGACTTCGGATTTTACTCTACATACACCTCTAAGTTAGTGCCACACTTAGAAAACTTATATAATTCCTCTTTAGAGGAAGATTTGTTTCCTTCCTCTACTAGAGAGGCAGTGGTGACATCACTGTGGAACTTACTTTGTACCAGTCCCTTTCCCTCTTAAATACAGAAAATAAGATTTTAAGTACGATCCTTGCCTACAAACTTCTCCCATTGCTCCGGTGGTAATTACATAAGGACCAATGTGGCTTAGTATCCCATTACAATACCTTGCTGAATATTCATCAGTTGTTCCATGTGATGACCACATGCTGTGATCATTACCCATTTGCAGGTTGCGTCTCATTAGATGTTTGCAAAGCCTTTGACACCTTGAGGTGGGACTTTAGGATGGCAGTGCTAGCCCGATATGGAATCCCGCAGGCATACATTTGATGAGTCGCTCTCTTGATACAGGCCCGATATGAAATCCCGCAGGCATACATTTGATGGATCGCTCTCTTGTATACAGGACCTATGGCCAGAGCTAGAACAGGACCTCACATTTCAGACACATATCAGGTTGCACATGGGACTAGACAGGGTTGCCCCTTGTCACTGCTTTTATGTGTTCTGATGCTAAAACCTCTAGCACAGCTTATTCGTCAGGAATCTGGTGGATGGGATATACAGGTAGGTCAGGCAAAGCACTAGGTGTCCTTGTACACAAATTATATAATCTTTTACTTTTGAGACCTCTGTACCGGGTTACAGGGCATAACCTCACTTACTGACATTCATCGGGGCATTTTATGGCCTTCATACCAACACTGGAAAATCCTGTGCTTTTCAATTTGTTCACAATCCTATCAGCCCAGCTTTGTGATTCGTTGAAGAGAAGCTAACTGTACTTGCTCACATTTTCTACTACTTAGGTATTCATATCTATCAGGATACAGAGGACTTGCTTGATCTAAATCACAAATTACTTTTTGGGTCACTCTACCCCTCTCGGTTGTGGGCCAGCTGGCCTTGGTGAAAATGGACATGTTACTGTGCCTCCTGTATTATTTTGTGACCCTTCTAGTGGTTGTGCCAGCTTGGGTGTTCTGATTACTGAATACTTTATTAGGGGAACTCGTCTGGGGTATTGGGTGCCGCAGGGTGGGCCTTACTAAATCTCAGCTTCCCAGGACTAAGGGTGGCCTTGAGGACCCCACCTTTAAGCCTTACTGCATACTGGGGCAGTAACAGTGGATGTCTTTTTGGACAGCTGGTCATAATTTGTCAGAGATAGCTTAGAATGTTATGCCCTGGTGTGACCCCCCACAAATGTGTCTTCACCTGCTTCAGGTAGCCCTTGCCTACTGGAAACTAGCATTGAGCAATACTGTGATAGCCTCAACGTATGCACCCAATATTCCTCTCAGCGGTCTCCCTACATCCGCAGTCACACTCACAGTGCGAAGTCTGGTTCTCCCGGAACTGGAGGGGGTGTTGATAGTGGGAACTCTATTTCAGGATGGTACACTATTATCACACACAGATTTTGTGCACATGTACATGCTCCCCAGGACATTATTTTTGACACATGCCAGCATAGTCCGGTATGTGCAACAGCATTGGGTCCCAGATGGGAGAGAATTTGACATGCATGAATTGCTTCAGGCAGTGCACACCATTGGGAATGGAAGGCACCTTATTCACTAGCTCTATTGTGGTGCTTTGGGAGCATCTAGAGGCATTGCTAATTCCTTTAAAACAGACTTGGGAAGCAGACCTAATCGGGAATTCTAGGTTAAAGACTGGGTACATATACTTGAATATCTCAAACACATCTCCTACGATTCTAGATTTAAATTTTACATTCATTAGGTTTTCTATTCTGCACATGGCGTATCTAACACCACATAGGCTCGCTATGATGTTCCCCAATGCCTCCCCTGGCTGCTCCCAATATAAGGCTCTAGAGTCCGACCTCGTACATATGCTATGGACTTGTCCTCATTTATCCACGTACTGGGCAGGGGTAGCATTGGCCTTATTGGATGTTACAGGTTGGATCATTGTGGTACGCTGGCTCAGTGTCTTCTTCAGTTTTAGACTGCCATGTTTACTTGGCACTTAAACCCTTTTGCCAAGCTTTAAACTCTCCTGTTATTACATATAAGTAACCTGTAAGGTAGGCCCTAAATAACCCATAAAGGAGGGTACTGTATAATTGAAAGGTAGGGCATGTTCGTTTAAGTTTTACATGTCCTGGTAGAAAAAAACTCCCAAATGTGTTTTTCACTACTATAGGTCTACCCCTCCTATAGGACAGCATTAAGGATTTCTTAATGCATTTTATAAGCTATCATTTCCAATTGGTAACTGGTAGCTATACCATGTTTGGTGTCTTTGGACCTGTGTTGTAAAGCCCTTTTTAATAGTAAAGTCAGGATTTTGCTCAGACTTTTAAAAATGCCATTTTTAGAAAGTTGGTATTTTTCTGTCTTTATCCCTTTAGTGCCTATAGCCTGGTCTGGGTCGCAAATTTGAATGGAACTGACAAACTTTGAGAATTCCTCCCAACATGCACACAGTAGAGGGATTAAGTGGTGAAACTTTTCAAACACTCACCCCCAGTCACAGATCTGGATTTAATCCATTGTTCTTTTGCTCACCCTGTCACCCCAGTTTGGATCTTGCCATATGCAAATCAGTCTTGACCCGGTTCCCCATGGGAACAGTCTAGCCCAAACTGCCAGGCCAGGTCCTCCCTAGACCAAACACAAGCATCCTGGGACCAGTTTCAGGGTATCACCCTTCATCAGTCAGGCTAGCTTTTATCCAGTGGCACAGTGAGCACGGGACTCAAATGAACATACCCTTCCCACTTAGGGCAACTTTAGCAACACAAAAGGATGATGGACAGAGTGCTGAAACTATTCAAACACTCACCCCCAGTAACAGATCTGGGTTTAATCCATTGGCTTCAGAGTATCACCCTTCATAAACCAGGTTAGCTTAATTCCAGTGGGACAGTGAGCACGGGACTCAAATGAACATACCCTTCCAACTTAGGGCAACTTTAGCAATACAAAAGGATGACAGACAGAGTGCTGAAACTATTCAAACACTCACCCCAAGTAACAGATCTGTGTTTAATCCATCGTTATTTAGCTCACCAAACTGCTCTGAGAACCAGGAGAAGAACAGGGACCAACCTACTCGCCCATCCGCCTGAGGTGCATTGCTAATCGGATTGACTTTGTGGCTTTTTCCAATACATTCTTCTGACCAGCAGCAAATGCTTTTCAGTAGTCCTTCACCAACAGGGCATCCCACCTCATGGAACTGTCTACAGCAATAGCCCTCTGCTTTGTCCCGCTGGAGTTTTTCTATTTCCATTTCGATGACTAAGTCAAACTTAGAAAGCTTCAGAGCTGCTTCAGCCCAAGTTTTTTTTACGCTGATGCTCCCACCTTGGACACCTCTTGCAGGCTTGCCCCACTGAACTTTACCTTCTCAGAACTTTTTCTTCAAGAATTTTTCTTAGTCCAAAAGTAAGCACTGACCAGGCCTAAACCAGTTCTTGTATGTAACCATGCTCCATTGCGGTAGTCCTTAACTTTTGACATTGACATGGTTTTGCATGACTGGATGTCCGCAGTTGGGACTTTGATCTTTTAGGAGCTAGTTTTCACTAACAATTTTAAAAATGTGTAAGTCCGGTTCTACTGATAGGATTTTTGTTATTTTGGTGTCAAATAATGTATTGAAATGTACTCTATTTTTCTAAATTGGTTTGGGATTCTTCTTGTGTTGTTTTCATTTTATTACTTTTTTTTTCAACATAAATACTTAACACATTGGGGGTCATTCTGACCCTGGCGGTCAGACGACTGAAGCACCGCCAACAGGCTGGCGGTGCTTCATTGCCCATTCCGACCGTGGCTGTAAAGCCGCAGTCGGAAAACCGGGTCCGGCGGTTTCCCGCCGGATTAGCCTCGGCTGGGCGAATCCTCCATGGCGGCGCTGCAAGCAGCGCCGCCATGGGGATTCCGACCCCCTTCCCGCCAGCCTGTTTCTGGCGGTTTTCACCGCCAGAAACAGGATGGCGGGAACGGGTGTCCTGGGGACCCTGGGGGCCCCTGCACTGCCCATGCCACTGGCATGGGCAGTGCAGGGGCCCCCTAACAGGGCCACAGTATGCTTTTCACTGTCTGCTTAGCAGACAGTGAAAAGCGCGACGGGTGCAACTGCACCCGTCGCACACCTGCAACACCGCCGGCTCCATTCGGAGCCGGCTTCAGTGTTGCAGACCCTTTCCCGCTGGCCCGGCGGGCGCTCCCTTGGCGGGCTCCCGCCAGCCCAGCGGGAAAGTCAGAATGGCCCCCGTGGTCTTCTGACCGCGGAGCGGCCAATTGGCGGTTCCTGCTTGGCGGGCGGCAACCGCCGCCCGCCAAACTCGGAATGACCCCCATTGTCTTTAAAGTAAGCACTTGTTAATCTAACTCTTTGAAGTTCACACTGCAAAGGATTATGGCTGTTGCTTGACAAGGGCTCACCCCCCAATCAACCAATAGCACAATTTCTCACAGTATGTGATGTCACTTCCGCTACCTCTGGCATTTTTTTAAAATTATGTCTATGTGTCTTTTATGATCTGTGCGGCACTGAGGCAGGTGCATGAGCCACATTACTTCATAGGAAAAGTGGGTGTAGATGCTCACATTTTAAAGATAGGCTTAGAGTCACACAGCAAATGCTTGCTCCTTTTTTAACTTTACGAATCTTCAGAACTGGCTTAGAACAGAAACGTAGCAGCCCTCCTCTCTGCTGAAGTTGGTTCTCCCTAAGGGAACACCAAAAGGGTATCCCCCTTGCCTTAAATTTTTGGGTCACCAACCTGCTTTGAAAATGGGAAACTCGTTTTTCTGAATAGTTCAACATGGCTATTTGAATCTTTCTCCTCCGAGAGCACTGCTTGCCCAAAGGATGCTGCTTTAAGGAGCTGAGTTGTTCAGCTGCAAGTGTTGGGCTAAAATAAAAGGCTGATTGTTGGGCACTTTTAATCGGTCTGCTTGATGAACATCCAGTCATGAACAATTCTGAGTTTTGATCTAGGTAGTGATGATAAAATGCAGCTCTGTTGTCCTGTAAGCATTATGTGCTGACTCACGAAGTGCTAGGAAAAATTGAACAGACCTGCATAGTTGTGGAGTTAGACCATCCATTTTACAAAGAAGACTGAGTTCTGTAGCACTTGAATATTGTTAAAAGTGTAGAATTCTTTGTTGGAAACACCTGATAAGAAGAGCAGTGTGCATCAAATAAAGGCAATGCATGGTATCCTGCCCATTCTGGTATAGAGCATGCCTGCCTGTAACTGGATTATTCTCCCCTCAATTCCTTCTATTACCTTTTAACTATAGCATCAATAAATGTTGATACTGTGGTTCTATTGTTAAGGCGTATAGTCAATTAACTTTGTTATCTGTAAAACTGAACACTTTTTGGTTAAACATAACATTGGAAACACTTTCTTGTTAATTTGCCTTGTCATTCAGCAAAGTTCTCAAAAGTGAACAATGGCTGTATTAACTGAAGCCTGTTCACTTCCGTGGATTTTACTGTAAATTATTGGCCAACAAACTAGTTTCGCACAATAATATGTCAGTGCTAAATAATCATGAAATGAGATCAGGCACCACAGTCATTAATGATCATGTTAGAACAATTAATACCTAATACTGTTACATCAGCATGTTGCTTCCTTTCCCGAGCTGCCCAGCAACCCAAATACCTAAAACATTAAAAATGTAGGTATCAGATTCATATTTTACCCCTCAAGTGCACCATACAGTCCATCAAGTTCCGTGCAGTTTTTAGCACACTGACCAAGAAAGCAGCCCCTCTCATAACAATCACTCCAGATGATTAACTTTATGAACTCCTTTCTGTGCAGCGGTGGTCTTCTTTACTAGAAAGGCTTTCTTCTATAGGGGCATAATTCCAGCACCAATTTCACAGTGAGCGGGCCTCCTCTCTCAAGGCAGATGTAGCAACACCAGCATGGTTAAGACAACAAATTTTCAAAACCTTCTGAAAGGAGAGATCGGCCATTTACTATTATCCATGGCGAGAGAGCTCTAGTGCTAAGGATGAAGAAAGAGAAAGCTAAAGTTTTGCTTTTTCAAGTTTGAGGATTTTCAAGATCATTTTGATCGTTATGCAATGGGTCCTGCAAGTGAGGCAGATGCAAATATAGCTTGGTTACTTAAAGTGAAGAGCTTTAAATATAATCTGATCTACCTTAAACGCAAACCACACAGAAGTCAGAGAAGAATCTTCAGAAGAAGACTGGCGTAGTGTGACTTTTTTGGTCCGGAGACAAGACACAATCTATAGAGTGGACAGACATAAATAGTGCAAAAGTAGATTCAATGTATGCAGGCGGTCGACTAAAATAGCATCACCCCTTTAATGTACAATAAAAAAGTTAATATATTATTCTGTCGGGCTTTCGAATCAGGGGGTTGGCGTCCTATCTGAGGCACAAGTGGTAAAGAAGCCAATGTGCAGATTTTGTCAATGTGCAGATGCAAGCGTTGCTGGGAATATTTTAAGAACAGCCTACACATTTTACAGTGATCATGATGTTAGAAGACATCCTAAGCAGCTTAATGGAGTCAAGCTATACCTGAATCTGAGAATCATATGGTAGAGAATGCAAGAGGTGAAATAGTTCCTTTAAAATTGTAAGAATTTTAGAAAAGCCATCTAACATTGCATGGTATTCAGGAAGGTGTTGAAGGCCTAAATAGAGTGACACACAGAGATTATCAGGTACAGTTCAGTGCAAACAACACTGTTGAGAAGGTACAGAAGGGCCACAGTGTTTCCAAAAATATGATAAGAAGTGCGAGAAAAACTGTAAAACCACATAGCACCTCATGCAAAGAGGATGGCTAGGCGACCTGTGTGTCTCTAAGTTTACAAATTATGATTTGGTCTTATAAAGAAGATAAATCATTCGAGAACCTTCCCAGCACAATCTCCCCAAATATTTAGCGGTGTAACCAGGAAATATTGTTCTACAGTATCAATGTGGTCAAGATGCACCACCAGAAAGGCTTAGCAGCCATTCATAACATAAAGTGCATCACCTCTGACTAGTATGGGTTGATTGAATTGAATTTCAACGGGTAGGATGCAATTGTGTAGTTTTCACATTTATATTTGTTTGTTTTGGTACCACTGAGCAGTTTGTTAGTGTCGCTGCAACATAAATCATAGTTGGAATAAAAATGTATGTTAATAAAGCATCTAAGGGCAAATTGAGACAGAAAACCTTATTTTTTTAAATAAATTGTTATTGTTTGTATCTACATTAAAAAATACTTCAAGAAATGCACCTGACCAGTGTTGACCCCAGGATTTGAAAGCTAATTGTGCCCTCTTTGTGAACTCCCCTGAGGACCGATGACTGTAACATGTATTCATTTGACAGGTGTTTACACATTTCCAAATGTATTCAACGCTTGTGGAAAATTGAAAATGCATGATACGTGGAGGAAGACAACAATGAATAATTGAAGGTTTAATCAAATCAAAATTATTTAAAATAAATCAATATAATTAATTTTAATAGAAAAGCTGAATCAGTGTCTCAATTAATAAGAGAGTCATTTACACCCTGGAGAACAGTTTGCCACCCCACAAGGTCAGTGGAGGCCATACATTCTCCTTCCTGGCACAGCCTCGCCTGCTGGATCATAACCGAATTGCCTTTTTTACATATGTCAATGTGGTGGTTGCATAGAAGGCAAACAAGTTTGCAGAGTGTGTGCTATATTGTTTTAGATTTGCTCCAAAAAATGTTTTGCATTTCAGAGCAAGCCCCTAGAGCAAGGATTTGTTTATGAAACGATAACAGCCCACATGCCTGGGAGTCATTTGTATTTTTGCCTGTTTGAGGCTGCCAAGATTTTCCAGTCAGTACCAAAAAGAAAAAAAATATTCATCATAAAGATTGCCGTAGGTGGACTTTTCTGACTTTCTGAAATAAGTGACTGACAGCTCTATGGCAAGCCAGCTGAGGCTGGAACGTGAGAAGTAGTGAATGTATATGTAAAGTAGGTACACTTAAGACTCTGGTTGGATGGTAACTCTGCCTATTTACAGTGGAAATCCCACTCCTCAAACTCTAAATGAGGCACACAATTACTTGTGAATGAAAGATAAAACAGCGTTCAATGTAAGAGGAAAGGAGGGTGAACATAACATTAGAAGAAAATTGTTGTAACAAGTATTTACCATTTGAGAAACCAGAATACATTTCAACTATGTCAAGACAGTGTAAGACACCGAGATCTATTTAAAGGCAAACATATGTTTGGTATTTTGTGGATGGAGGGTGTTTGGATAGCACTTTCTTAATATGTTCTTATAAATGACCTGCAGAACAGAGTTGAAGATGGAAAAATGGTTCTGGAAGATTTTCCATTCCGAACATTATGATAATGCAATCAATCTTCAACATGAATTGAAGTGAATTAGATACAAATTCTTCAGATTGCTCTATTTGCAGCTCAACCTTATTCTTCAAGTATGTGTTAAGATTTTATTCTCACAGAGCAGACGAAAAGCGTTACATGCCATGGGAAGGGTCCCTCGCGTAAATTTCTGAATCACCAGACTCCGACAGAGAAAGACTCTTTGGACGACTAGGCAATGGCCAGGAAGCAAGACCACTAACCATTGTGGGAGTGTGAACTTTCAGGTTGCAGGACATTTCTGGGTCAATATTGGCAGAGGTCATTATACCACCATACACACAAGACTCTTTGCCGGGCAATGATTTGTAGTTGTATTGGCTCTACAGTTTGTTAAGTTAATTCACCTTATCCTGTAAACCCCCCCCTTGTTATTTTCACCCTTTTTCGTTCCCAGTTTACCTTCTTTGTCTTTCAGTGTTTGCCTTGTTTACTTGTGTTTGGAGCAAACCACCTGCTGATGTTCTTTAGTCTACAATTCCTGGGGAGCATGCCCGTATTCTGATTATTATCTGTAGTCATAACAGACCCATCTACCCAGCATTTGGGTAAGATTATGGCCTTTGTTGGGGCTGATGTCTCTATAGATTTGACGTACCTAAATACTATCCATTTACTGACTACTACCACTTTCTCTCACTTATTAAGACTTTGCTCTCTCCACCATTTAGTGTCAAGAAACTGGGCCTATCTACAAGTAGATGCTATTCCACCCTGGATTTTGTCTACCTCAACCTCTGATAGCAAGTGTTCCCATGTCTTTTTTTATTTCCACGTTTTTCTCTTTCATCTTTTGTGAGGTATTCGAGTAGTAAATATCTCTAGAGAGATAAAAACATTTTCAAATCTGCAGAACATGCTGCAGTTAATGAATTATATGGCAAAGCACAGCAAATAAATATTGTCTCAGAAAATGCCGCTGCTGCAGATTTAAATACTTACAGTGATTCTGAATATGCTGTGTCATTTCTACAAACATTCCAAGATTATAGTTATGAACAGTAAATTATCCGGTCATTGAATATACTTGGGAGGGACAAATTAAAAGTCTCTAAAGATTTAGAAATACTGTAATTTTGGAATCATAACATCAGTTTTCTTGCTACTCAGCATTGTTGATTGTGCTGTGTATGGGTTGCAGGACAACTGAATTTTTAATCCGTATTGGAACATTGACATTGACTGAAGCCCTTGCACCAGTGAGATAAAAATCTGATCCTTGTGACTGTGGTGAAGTACCACCAGAAAATGTTTCAGGGAAATGGAGGTTCTTGCCATGCTTGACGCTGTTTGGGGAGAGAATTATCAAGAGCTGCACTGTTCAACTCCTTATAGCAAAAGCCCCTACAGAATGAAATAGAGGTTTGGTGTCTTCAGGCCCAGAATAATCGGGTAAAAAGTGTGCAGAATAGACAATTTCAGGCCAGAAGACATTCAAAATTAAGGGTGGTCAAATTGCATTTGGTGTTATCCTTGTTGATGAAGTTCCGCCACTCACAATGAGGGTCTTTAAAGTCAAGAAATGGCAAATTAAACTGTTTTGATCGCCTAGCTAGTTGCTACAATTTCAAAGCTAGCTAAATTCATTCAGTTGCCACTCATCTTTTATCACATTTGTCAGTCATCTACACCTACTCAGCAGTCAAAGAGCAGTGTTAGATTTTTCATCCTTGGCGTGGTTTCCCTTAACCTTTTGCATCTGTTTCCCAGGTTGTTGATGTGTGCTGGACTCTGATTTTACTGTTTTTGTTACTCTGGGCACTTTAGCACTGTGCTAAACCAGTGCTAAAGTGCAAGTGCTCCTTTACAAAATGTGTATGTAATTGGCTTATCCACGAATGGCATATTTGATGTATTAGTAAGTCCCTAGTATAGTGCACTGGAGGTGCCCAGGGCCTGTAAATCAAATGCTACAAGTGGGCCTGCAGCACTGTTTGTGCCAACCACATAAGAAGCTCTGTAATCATGTCTCAGACCTGCCACTGCATTGTCTGTGAGTGCAGTTTTTAACTGTAAATTCGACTTGGCAAGTGTACCCACTTGCCAGGGCTAAACCTTCCCTTTTCTTACATGTAAAGCACCCCTAAGGTAGGCCCTAGGTAGCCCCAAGGGCAGGGTGCAGTGTGTGGTTAAGGTAGGACATATAGTAATGTGTTTTATATGTCCTGATAGTGAAATATTGCTAAATTCGTTTTTCACTGTTGCAAGGCCTGTCCCTCTCATAGGTTAACATGGGGGCTACCTTTAAAGCTGGTTAAAGTGTAGATTCCCTTTGGGAGCGGATGGACATGGGGAGTTTGGGGTCTCTGAGCTCACAATTTAAAAATACATCTTTTAGTATAGTTGGTTTTCAAATTGTGTGTTTGAAAATGCCACTTTTGGAAAGTGAGCATTTTCTTGCCTATACCTTTTCTGTGACTCTGCCTGATTGTGGATTCCCTGTCTGGGTCAGTTTGACAGTTGGGCTGGTTGCACCACACACTAGGCAGTGACAGAAAGGGAGCTGGGGTGTAGTCTGCATTTCCTGATGAGACATCTTCACTAGGAGGGAGGGGAGGAGTGGTCACTTACACCTGAAAGGGCTGTGCCTGCCCTTACACAATGTAGTCTCCAACCCACTGGTGAGTGTCTGGGGCTGGCCTGGGCAGGCAGGATTTCACATTCAAAAGAGAGTTTACTTTGAAGTAGGCTTACTTCAAAGGAGAAATTGGGTATAAGAAGGGCACCCAATACCACATACTTTAGAACACTTCTGAAAACCAAGAGGAACCTCTGCCTGGAGAAGAGCTGAAGAGCTGAGGAAGAAGAGCAGCCCTGCCTGTGACTGTGCTTTGTGGAGCTATCCTGCAGTTGCTGCTTCTGCCAGAGTAAGAGGGCAAAGACTTGACTGTGTTCCTCTCCAAGGGCTTGATTTAGAGCTTGCCTCCTGTTGTTTAAAGTCTCAGGGACAGCAAAGACTTCTCTCTGCCAGCACCTGGAGTCTCTTGAGAGACTCCTACTCTGCCACATGGTGCCCATCCAGTTCCTGGGACCCTGAAAGGAGAAGCTGGCAGCCCAAGAGGAGGAAATCCACTGACAGAGCGCTGTGCGGGTAAAAGATCGATGCAACTCTGATCGGCGACTGAAGAAACGACGTGGCGCCGGCTCCGCGGCTAAAAATCAACGCTCGCCAGAAACGCAACTGAATAATCAACGCACGGAGCTGGAGAAAAGACATGCAGAATCACTGACGGAGGCTGGGAGATTGCAACTCGCGCTGTGTGGTTTTCGGATCATCATGCGGCTGGATTTCTGACGCAAGCACCACTGGGCATGTAAAAACAACGCAAGGCCTGCCCGGACCCGAGAGTGCTGACCGGATCAACGCATCGATCTCCTGTGGAGAGAAGAAACGACGCACCCCGACCCAACGAAAGGTGAAACAACGCAAGGTCTCGCTCATGAGTGAAATCGACGCATCGCAAGCCCTTTTTGATGCACACTCGCCCGTGCGGGGTTATTTTTGACACACCCAAAGCACATTTTCACGCTAACAGTGTTAGTGCGTGTTTTAAACTACATAAAGACTCTTTTTACTTTTCAATTGATAACTTGACCTGTGTATTGTGGATTTTTGTCGTTTTGGTCTTGTTTTGTTTAGATAAATATTTCCTATTTTTCTAAACCTGTGTTGTGTCATTTTGTAGTGTTTGCATTAAGTTACTGTGTGTGTTGGTACAAATACTTTACACCTAGCACTCTGAAGTTAAGCCTACTGCTTGTGCCAAGATACCAAGGGGGTAAGCAGGGGTTAGCTGAGGATGATTCTATTTTACCCTGACTATACTGAGGGTCCTTGCTTGGACAGAGGGTAACCTGACTGCCAACCAAAGACCCCATTTCTAACATGCATCAAACTAGGTCTCCTGAGTAAATGTTTTTATCATAGGCTATTTGTAGCCCTTCACACAACATATCTGGCTTCTAATTGAAAATTCATGCTTTCTGACCCATTTCCTCAGCCTATGATTATCCTTTTCGAATACCACTCTGTGCTGTGAGGTATTTTATTGTTTGACAGAAAATAGTGTTGTTCAATCTTTTGCAACAAAAAAATATATATTTCTTGAATATTGTTTGGTTGTTTGCCAGGTTTGTGTGAGAAAGACAGTGGCGGCAACAAGCCAAAGAACAAACTGTGGACTTGTGGTAGCGGACTTTTGGATTGCACAGAGGGAAGCAAAGATTTACAAACAAACAAAAAATAAGTGAAAAGGGGTAGGCACCTACATTCACCCGAGAGTCAGAAGACCACAAACAATAGATTCCTTTGAGGGGATCATCCTGACCCAGTTAGGGTAGAGAGTAAGTACACACAGAAAACCACAAACGTTGTTTAAAACACTACGGGCCAGATACACTAAAATGCAATTTTGCATTTCCTAAATAGCGACTTCAAAGTAATCACTATTTAGGAAATGCAAAATGCTATGTATAGAGATAATGATTTCCTCATAGCTACTCCTACAAAGTAGGAATCACTATTAGGAAATCGCAAATAAGGAATCCCATTGCATTTGTATCAATGAGCCGACTTTGCATTTCCCAAATAGAGATTTCCTATTAGGAAATCCTGTATGGGAAATTCAAAATCAGGGATGGCTGTGGGCAAAATGCTCCCCCTTGATCCACCCCATGCACATGTAGAGCACACATATGCCCAAGGGGCATGCATGTGTTCTATTGCTATTAAGAAATAAGCAATTTGGGGTGCTTTTTCATAAATTGCACATGGTTTCCATCGACTTCAAGTTGATGGTATTTGCATTTCCTAAAAGCCCAAATCGCATTTAGGAAATGCTTTGTAATCCCTATTTGCGATTTCCTATTCTGGGAATCGCAAATTGCGATTTCTACAGGGTAGAAATCACATTTTGCAATTTCCTAAAGGCCTTTGTACATCAGAAAAGGCTGTTTTGCATTTCTCAACGGCCTGAAATACCGATTCAGACCATTAACAAATTCAAAAGGGCTTTTTACATCTGGCGGTACAAGTGGAAAGAACTGGGTAAGGGAGTAGGAAGAGGAGTCTGGCAACCGAAGATGAAATTATTCCATAAAGGGGAAAACGTATGTAAAAATCACAAGGACAACTGTGAAACTTAATTGCGAAGTAAAAATGTAACTACTAGAATATGTATTTTCAAAATTAATGCATGGAATCCTCTTCTAAATAGACGCTCCTTGTGAAAATAGACTGTCTTGAGCGGTAACTATTGAACCAGACTTTCAAATTTGTAAGACCCAGGAAATATACCAAAAGTATTTACTAGTAGATCACTATTTTTAGCCAGTAAGTGTATTCACTGCAGGAAACAAATGTCAGATGTATACATCTGGTAACTTAGAAAGCACAACAGACTGGCACTGGTGAATGACTTCAGTTGCATGAGTCAGCTCACAACACAACGTTTTCGCACAATTATATTTTTAGACGTTAAAACGACCTACCTATGCAATTTATTTTTCTGTTATGGAACAGCTGGCAGTAAAGATAGTTTCTCTTACCATACCATGTCAAGTAGCTTCCGGCTTTTTATTTTATGACCTTTTCAAATGTGTTACTTTACTTCAGCGGCGAAGCTGATATTTTCTTTTGTCAGGCTGGCAATTGATTGATTTCCGGGGGCCTTTGAATCAGGAAGCGTCCATATTACTTAAGTACACTATATAGTACAGTGTATGCAAAAGCGTATAAAGACAATTAATAAAACACAATCAAGAATTCTTAAATGTATCAGCAAAGGAAACATCATATCTGCAATAATTACAGGTAGTTTTTGAATTTTGAAGGATATGATATTAAAGCCCATCCTTCAAAGTGTTCATTTATCAATAATATGGGCGGAAGTATTGGGGTCTGTTCATGCCAGCAGACCCCCATTCCTCCACACACATGGACGTTTCAGCAACCCTCTAACCCTTCCACACATAGGTGCTTCAACAGGCCCCTACCCCTTCCACAGGCGGCTATCTCAGCAGATCCCCAGTCAGCCACACAACTGAATGCTCCAGCAGACCCAGCCCTCCTCACTCATGGACCCTCCACAGCCCTCGACACATACGGATGCTCAAGCAGGCCCCCCTGCCATGAATGGACGTCATTTAGGGGTCGCCAGGGGTGCAACCCTGGTTTGCACCTTGCAAACCCTAGCACTGCCTTTGCGTTCTTAGAAATGCATGTTGTGTGCATGCTTGCAGGTGAGAGTGTGTTTATGTAAGAGAGTCTGTGAATGTATGTGTGAGCATGTGTGTGCGAGTCAAAGTAAAGGTTAACCCCTTTGGTGCGGGCGTCGGCCACTGGCCGACGCCCACACACCCTCCCTGGTGCGGGTCACGACCAGTGGCCGACACCAGGGAGGGGGTTAAAAATCCTCCGGTGCAATGCACCGGAGGATTTTTTTTTTTTTTTTTGTACCGTAGGAGACGCAGAAGAGCTTCCGCGTCTCCATCCCACCCCCCTCCCGCCCCCTTATGACGTCAGCGCGCCGCGAGGCGTGCTGACGTCACAGTTTTTCCCCACCGGAGAAGGAGAGAAGCAGGTAAGCGTTCTCTCTTTCTCCGGTGGGGAAAAAAAGGCCAAAACGGCCTCCCCAGATGCCAGGGAGGCATCGATGGAAAGGGGAGGCTCTCCCCTTTCCATCGATGCCTCCCTGGCACCGTTTCCTGGCCGTGGATCGCAGCGTGGCTGCGATCCACGGCCAGGAAACACCCCTAGGCACCAGGGATCTTCTTTGGGGGGTCGGCCCCCTCGTAAACGGGCCGTCCCCCCCCGGGGGCAATATTAAATATATTACACAGTTTTGGGGGGCGATCGCGCCCCCCACAATAAAAAAAAACGAAAAAATAAAATAAAATGGCGGGGTCGGCCCTTGGAACACGGGCCGACCCCAGGGGGGAAAAAAAAACATGTAGTTTTGCCTGGGGGGGCCGATCGCCCCCCCAGGTTAAAAAAGAAAGAAAAAAAAAAAAAGTTGGTGGTCAGCCCTTAGGGTGACCATCAATGGGGCCATTTTGTTTTTTATACATGTGTGCTTTTCCAAGGGCAAGCACACATGTATAAAAAAAAAAAGATTTGTGACTTCACTGTCTTGTTTTCTTTCTCTCTCTCTCTCTCTCATATATATGTGTATATATGTATACACATATATATATATAGATATATATATATATATATAGACATATATATATATATCTATATATATATATATATATATATTTTTTTTTTTTCAGGACAAGCATTGCAGCGTCCATGTGCAGTTTTTCCCCACGGAGAAGGAGAGAAGCAGGTAAGCGTTCTCTCTTTCTCCGGTGGGGAAAAAAAGGCCAAAACGGCCTCCCCAGATGCCAGGGAGGCATCGATGGAAAGGGGAGGCTCTCCCCTTTCCATCAATGCCTCCCTGGCACTGTTTCCTGGCCGTGGATCGCAGCGCGGCTGCGATCCACGGCCAGGAAACGCCCCTAGGCACCAGGGATCTTCTTTGGGGGGGTCGGCCCCCTCGTAAACGGGCCGACCCCCCCCCCCCCCGGGGGCAATATTTAATAATTTACACAGTTTTGGGGGGCGATCGCGCCCCCCACAATTAAAAAAATAATAATAATAAAATGCCGGGGTCGGCCCTTGGAACACGGGCCGACCCCAGGGGGGGGGGGGAAAAACATGTAGTTTTGCCTGGGGGGGCCAATCGCCCCCCCCCCCCAGGGTAAAAAAGAAAAAAAAAAAAATTGTTGGTCAGCCCTTAGGGTGACCATCAATGGGGCCAATATTTTTTTTATACATGTGTGCTTTGCCAAGGAAGCTCCAGAAATCACAGAGTACTGCATTGCGTTCTAACGAACTGCTCGCAGTCAAGTTCCTAGATAGACGTGATGTATACGTGCTCACTACAATTCATGATGAGAGCACTTCTCCCATCACGGTTTGGGGTCAGATGGCCAAAGTCCACAAGCCCATCTGTATACTCGATTACAATAAGTACATGGGTGGAGTGGACAAGAACGACCAGGTTCTTCAACCATACAATGCATGTCGTAAAACTCGCACTTGGTACAAGAAACTGTTTACCCACCTGATTCAGATGGCAACATATAATGCGTATGTTGTTTACCGTCAGACAACAACAGGAAGTCTCATGACTTTCCTTGACTTCCAGTTGTCTGTAATTGAAAGCCTCACTGCTGTTACAGAAGAAGCAGCAGCCTCCACCTCATATGTTCTGGAGGATGTGGCAAGGCTGCAGGAGCGACACTTTGCTGATCGCATACCTAAAACACCCAAAAAGGATCGTCCATGTCGTCGCTGTAAAGTGTGCTCAAAGCATGGAAAGCGGCAGGAGAGTCGGTATTACTGTCCCCAGTGTCCATCACAACCAGGCCTCTGTATCCCTACTTGCTTTACGTTGTATCATACTAAAGCATAGTTCTGGGAAATCGACTGAGGTTGAGCTGCTGTTGGGTAATCCTTTCAGTGGCAGTGCATGGATACCGAACGTCCATGGGCCACTGCTTCGTTAGGCAAGGAGCCACAGAATTTTACTTCATCATGGACTTCCTTTTGGCGTGGTCGGTGTTCTGTTCAATTAACATGCATTTTCTTCTCCCTACTGCATATACTAGTGGACAGAACATATGCCACATTGCCATGGAGTACCCTTTCTTCACCTGCATGTCTACCTTACTTTCAACGGTAGATATGCTCTCTCAGTTCGAGGAATCACTTTGTAGGGCATACTTGGAAGCCCCCAACTTGCTTCCACAAACTAGTATAGGTTCACTTGGCTATTATACAGGATTAGCCAGGACTCTGATGAGAACAGAGACATGGATGGGTAAGGAAAGCTTATGGTAGGAGTGCCTTCACAGGGTTATTGCACAGGTAGAAGGCAGATAGTAAAGGTAGTACAGATGTACATCATCTACACCTATGGATTCAAACCCATTGGTGCCATCCCAGCACTGAAGGAGAATGACTTGTATAGGTCAGTGTTTGACCTGCTTTTCATGTTCATCCTCCATCAGAACTTAGTAGATGTTCAGTTTGCTGTATAAGTGCATTACAGTCACATCACTGCACATAATGTTGGCTGGGACATATGCTACGTTCTCATGGACTCCCCTATGTACCAAACACTACCCTTTTCCATAGCCTATGACCTTCTCTTTAGGGAACATCATGAGAAATCCCCAGCATGTCTCCCTTAGTTTCAAAGGTAGATATGCTCACTCAGTTCGAGGAATCGCTTTGTACGGCATACTCGGACACCCCCAACTTGCATCCACAAACTGGAAGGAGTTGGATTTAGCGCAGAGAGTGCGTTAAAGGCGCATGAAAAACATGTCTTCCTGAGCCTCAGGTGGCTGTCACAGGAGTCATTAGTAAAGGTTTGTTACGCATGCATTTTTTGTAATGTTAAGGAAGAAGGAGGCAGTTACTTGACAGGTGGTAAAATGTAGTCAAACTTATTCCGTTCTGTGGCGTGTGAATGTGATGGGCCCTTGTCTGGCAGCGGTAAGTTAATGTGAGTGGAGTGATTGATTGGATTGGGCCCGTGGCTGGCGATATGAAAGGGTTGTTTGTTGTGCGTGAATGGCGTGTGAATGGACCATAAAGAGGTTGGTGCCTGGACGCGGCTTTATGGCCCACCTTCAGAAGGCTTGGTTTCAATATTCAGATACTTTGATAAGTAATCATGCTTTGAAACCATAATTTCTGGTGGTGCTAAAACCAACCAGTGTGAGTGGTGGGTTAACTTTAACAAACTAGTACCAGGGGAGTCCAAGGGTGCAGGACTTGCATGGCTCTCACCAGTTTTCCTTCACCCAGAATCCCCTTGAAATTACATTATGTGCTTAAAAAAAACATTTCCTTGCATTTCAATGAGCAGAAGTCCAGGGATCTGCAGGGATCCTCAAAATTCCTACCACCCAGTGTTTCCCCACTTGTCCTGATAAAAACACAACCCCGCTTGTGTGCCTGCGCCTAGTGCATGCTTCAGGAATGAATCACTCCAGGGTTAACAGTAGACCTCAAGCAATGACTACCATTGACCCTTGTGTGATCCATTCCTGTCGCGGGCGCTAGGCCTACCCACACAAGTGAGGTATCATTTTTATCGGGAGGCTTGGGGGAACGCTGGGTGGAAGGAAATTTGTGGCTCCTCTCAGATTCCAGAACTTTCTGTCACCGAAATGTGAGGAAAAATTGTTTTTTTAGCCACTTTTTGAGGTTTGCAAAGGATTCTGGGTAACAGAACCTGGTCCGAGCCCCGCAAGTCACCCCTCCTTGGATTCCCCAAGGTCTCTAGTTTTCAGAAATGCACAGGTTTGGTAGGTTTCCCTAGGTGCCGGCTGAGCTAGAGGCCAAAATCTACAGGTAGGCACTTCGCAAAAAACACCTCTGTTTTCTTCCAAAAATTTGTAGGTATCCACGTTGCGCTTTGGGGCTTTTCCTGTCGCGGGCGCTAGGCCTACCCACACAAGTGAGGTATCATTTTTATCGGGAGACTTGGGGGAACGCTGGGTGGAAGGAAATTTGTGGCTCCTCTCAGATTCCAGAACTTTCTGTCACCGAAATGTGAGGAAAACTTGTTTTTTTAGCCACTTTTTGAGGTTTGCAAAGGATTCTGGGTAACAGAACCTGGTCCGAGCCCCGCAAGTCACCCCTCCTTGGAATCCCCTAGGTCTCTAGTTTTCAGAAATGCACAGGTTTGGTAGGTTTCCCTAGGTGCCGGCTGAGCTAGAGGCCAAAATCTACAGGTAGGCACTTCGCAAAAAACACCTCTGTTTTCTTCCAAAAATGTGTATGTGTCCACGTTGCGCTTTGGGGCGTTTCCTGTCGCGGGCGCTAGGCCTACCCACAAAAGTGAGGTATCATTTTTATCGGGAGACTTGGGGGAATGCTGGGTGGAAGGAAGTTTGTGGCTCCTCTCAGATTCCAGAACTTTCTGTCACCGAAATGTGAGGAAAACTTGTTTTTTTAGCCACTTTTTGAGGTTTGCAAAGGATTCTGGGTAACAGAACCTGGTCGGAGCCCCGCAAGTCACCCCTCCTTGGATTCCCCAAGGTCTCTAGCTTTCAGAAATGCACAGGTTTGGTAGGTTTCCCTAGGTGCCGGCTGAGCTAGAGGCCAAAATCTACAGGTAGGCACTTCGCAAAAAACACCTCTGTTTTCTTCCAAAAATTTGTATGTGTCCACGTTGCGCTTTGGGGCGTTTCCTGTCGCGGGCGCTAGGCCTACCCACACAAGTGAGGTATCATTTTTATCGGGAGACTTGGGGGAACGCTGGGTGGAAGGAAGTTTGTGGCTCCTCTCAGATTCCAGAACTTTCTGTCACCGAAATGTGAGGAAAACTTGTTTTTTTAGCCACTTTTTGAGGTTTGCAAAGGATTCTGGGTAACAGAACCTGGTCCGAGCCCCGCAAGTCACCCCTCCTTGGATTCCCCAAGGTCTCTAGTTTTCAGAAATGCACAGGTTTGGTAGGTTTTCCTAGGTGCCGGCTGAGCTAGAGGCCAAAATCTACAGGTAGGCACTTCGCAAAAAACACCTCTGTTTTCTTCCAAAAATTTGTATGTGTCCACGTTGCGCTTTGGGGCGTTTCCTGTCGCGGGCGCTAGGCCTACCCACACAAGTGAGGTATAATTTTTATCGGGAGACTTGGGGGAACGCTGGGTGGAAGGAAATTTGTGGCTCCTCTCAGATTCCAGAACTTTCTGTCACCGAAATGTGAGGAAAACTTGTTTTTTTAGCCACTTTTTGAGGTTTGCAAAGGATTCTGGGTAACAGAACCTGGTCCGAGCCCCGCAAGTCACCCCTCCTTGGATTCCCCAAGGTCTCTAGTTTTCAGAAATGCACAGGTTTGGTAGGTTTCCATAGGTGCCGGCTGAGCTAGAGGCCAAGATCTACAGGTAGGCACTTCGCAAAAAACACCTCTGTTTTCTTCCAAAGATTTGAATGTGTCCACGTTGCGCTTTGGGGCGTTTCCTGTCGCGGGCGCTAGGCCTACCCACACAAGTGAGGTATCATTTTTATCGGGAGACTTGGGGGAACGCTGGGTGGAAGGAAATTTGTGGCTCCTCTCAGATTCCAGAACTTTCTGTCACCGAAATGTGAGGAAAACTTGTTTTTTTAGCCCCTTTTTGAGGTTTGCAAAGGATTCTGGGTAACAGAACCTGGTCCGAGCCCCGCAAGTCAACCCTCCTTGGAATCCCCTAGGTCTCTAGTTTTCAGAAATGCACAGGTTTGGTAGGTTTCCCTAGGTGCCGGCTGAGCTAGAGGCCAAAATCTACAGGTAGGCACTTCGCAAAAAACACCTCTGTTTTCTTCCAAAAATTTGTATGTGTCCACGTTGCGCTTTGGGGCGTTTCCTGTCGCGGGCGCTAGGCCTACCCACACAAGTGAGGTATCATTTTTATCGGGAGACTTGGGGGAACGCTGGGTGGAAGGAAGTTTGTGGCTCCTCTCAGATTCCAGAACTTTCTGTCACCGAAATGTGAGGAAAACTTGTTTTTTTAGCCACTTTTTGAGGTTTGCAAAGGATTCTGGGTAACAGAACCTGGTCCGAGCCCCGCAAGTCACCCCTCCTTGGATTCCCCAAGGTCTCTAGTTTTCAGAAATGCACAGGTTTGGTAAGTTTCCCTAGGTGCCGGCTGAGCTAGAGGACAAAATCTACAGGTAGGCACTTCGCAAAAAACACCTCTGTTTTCTTCCAAAAATTTGTATGTGTCCACGTTGCGCTTTGGGGCGTTTCCTGTCGCGGGCGGTAGGCCTACCCACACAAGTGAGGTATCATTTTTATCGGGAGACTTGGGGGAACGCTGGGTGGAAGGAAATTTGTGGCTCCTCTCAGATTCCAGAACTTTCTGTCACCGAAATGTGAGGAAAACTTGTTTTTTTAGCCACTTTTTGAGGTTTGCAAAGGATTCTGGGTAACAGAACCTGGTCGGAGCCCCGCAAGTCAACCCTCCTTGGAATCCCCTAGGTCTCTAGTTTTCAGAAATGCACAGGTTTGGTAGGTTTCCCTAGGTGCCGGCTGAGCTAGAGGCCAAAATCTACAGGTAGGCACTTCGCAAAAAACACCTCTGTTTTCTTCCACAAATTTGTATGTGTCCACATTGCGCTTTGGAGCGTTTCCTGTCGCGGGCGCTAGGCCTACCCACACAAGTGAGGTATCATTTTTATCGGGAGACTTGGGGGAACGCTGGGTGGAAGGAAGTTTGTGGCTCCTCTCAGATTCCAGAACTTTCTGTCACCGAAATGTGAGGAAAACTTGTTTTTTTAGCCACTTTTTGAGGTTTGCAAAGGATTCTGGGTAACAGAACCTGGTCCGAGCCCCGCAAGTCACCCCTCCTTGGAATCCCCTAGATCTCTAGTTTTCAGAAATGCACAGGTTGAGTAGGTTTCCCTAGGTGCTGGCTGAGCTAGAGGCCAAAATCTACAGGTAGGCACTTCGCAAAAAACACCTCTGTTTTCTTCCACAAATTTGTATGTGTCCACGTTGCGCTTTGGGGCGTTTCCTGTCACGGGCGCTAGGCCTACCCACACAAGTGAGGTATCATTTTTATCGGGAGACTTGGGGGAACGCTGGATGGAAGGAAATTTGTGGCTTCTCTCAGATTCCAGAACTTTCTGCCACAGAAATGTGAGGAACATGTGTTTTTTTAGCCAAATTTTGAGGTTTGCAAAGGATTCTGGGTAACAGAACCTGGTCCGAGCCCCGCAAGTCACCCCTCCTTGGATTCCCCTAGGTCTCTAGTTTTCAGAAATGCACAGGTTTGGTAGGTTTGCCTAGGTGCCGGCTGAGCTAGAGGCCAAAATCTACAGGTAGGCACTTTGGAAAAAACAGCTCTGTTTTCTATAAAAAAAATAGGATGTGTCTATGTTGTGTTTTGGGGCATTTCCTGTCGCGGGCACTAGGCCTACCCACACAAGTGAGGTATCATTTTTATCGGGAGACTTGGGGAAACATAGAATAGTAAAACAAGTGTTATTGCCCCTTATCTTTCTCTACATTTTTTCCTTCCAAATATAAGAGAGTGTGTAAAAAAGACGTCTATTTGAGAAATGCCCTGCAATTCACATGCTAGTATGGGCACCTCGGAATTCAGCGATGTGCAAATAACCACTGCTCCTCAAAACCTTATCTTGATCCCATTTTGGAAATGCAAAGGTTTTCTTGATACCTATTTTTCACTCTTCATATTTCAGCAAATGAATTGCTGTATACCCAGTATAGAATGAAAACCAACTGCAGGGTGCAGCTCATTTATTGGCTCTGGGTACCTAGGGTTCTTGATGAACCTACAAGCCCTTTATATCCCCGCAACCAGAAGAGTCCAGCAGACAAAATGGTATATTGCTTTCAGAAATCTGACATCGCAGGAAAAAGTTACAGAGTTAAACATAAAGAAAAATGGCTGTTGTTTTCAGCTCAATTTCAATATTTTTTAATTTCAGCTGTTATTTTCTGTAGGAAAACCTTGTAGGATCTACACAAATGACCCCTTGCTGAATTCAGAATTTTGTCTAGTTTTCAGAAATGTTTAGCATTCTGGGATCCAGCATTGGTTTCACACCCATTCCTGTCCCTAACTGGAAGGAGGCTGAAAGCACCAAATATAGTAAAAATGGGGTATGTCCCAGTAAAATGCCAAATTTGTGTTGAAAAATGTGGTTTTCTGATTCAAGTCTGCCCGTTCCTGAAAGGTGGGAAGTTAGTGATTTCAGCACCAGAAACCCTTTGTTGATGGCATTTTCAGGGAAAAAACCACAAGTCTTCTTCGGCAGCCCTTTTTTCCCATTTGTTTGGAAAAAACAAATTTTTCACTGTATTTTGGCTATTTTCTTGGTCTCCTCCAGGGGAAACCACAAACTCTGGGTACCATTAGAATCCCTAGGATGTTGGAAAAAAAGGACGCAAATTTGGCGTGGTTAGCTTATGTGGACAAAAAGTTATGAAGCCCTAAGCGCGAACTACCCCAAATAGCCAAAAAAGGGCTCAGCACTGGGGGGGGAAAAGGCCCAGCAGCTAAGAGGTTAAATGGCATGTGATTTTACTTACGCTACCCCTGGCATTTTACTGAATTGACGCCCATGCACCCATCCGATACTCAAGTATGGTTAAGACAATGCCTAAGTATTGATCATGCACCTGTTAGTTATATAAGCAGGATGGACAAGTACAGCTGTGTATTCACTGTCTGGGGTGTTTGCAACAGATTGCAACTATTGTGTGTGCCCATCATAAGTTTATGATGGCAGTGTGTGATCATAGACATGTGACCAGATCTTTGAAAGAAGGACCATGATACAAAGAATTATTTAATGAGAATCCTTTTGGATAAAAAATAAAAAATACTCCCAATGAAATAAAACAGCGTCAACCATTCAATATTATGCTCCAATACTGTATTGATGATGCCTACTGAAGGGTATAGCGATACTCAGAATATGGTACGTGTCTATATTAGTTTTTAAAGCACGACTCAGGGCTAAACAGCAAATAGTCAGAACTGCAGTAGCAGTTGGCCTACTGGGGACCAAACAAATTTACACTTGATAAATCATAGAGAAAAGTTATTTAACATGAGAGGTGATCGAGAGGAGTCTGACAAAATTGCAACTTCTCTTGATTTAAACAATGGATATCACTGGTCCTAATACAGATGATTCAAGCAGTAGCAGGTGTAAATGGAGAACAAATGAGGATAAAAGGTGCACACATCGATGCTGCAGTTGTCCTCGAATTATGTTGTGTTAATTTAAACAGGCCATGTTTCCATTGTTCCCAATGAACCTTACGACTTTTCCATGCATACACCAAAATGAGCACTAAAATAATTAGACGAGATGGAAACAAGTCTTATGCTTAACATTACAGTATGACAGTTCAGTTCTCAATTTATTTTTCTCACAGCTCTGGCCAGAAACCCACCATATAATGAGGTTAACTAGTCACATGTAGACAGAATCATTTCTCTTACAAAAGCCATAGTCTATGCTGCCTCAGTAAAGGAGCAGCGTTCCTTTATAAGTAATCAAGATACCTAACTCATCAACATCAACTACAATCAGGCAATGATCAAAGTACACTCACTGTGTTTATTTACCTTCAATGTTGTGCATGCTACTTGGTCCTAACTTTGAAGGAAGTAAAGTTCTCAACAAAGGTACTAGGCTGGAGTATCAGGGTACTATTTTAGTCTGAAGGATTGAGGACATTCCCAGTGACAGGATAGACACATCTTTCATTTGCAACTTCTTCAATACACTGTTTGCTTTTGGAACAGTTACCCCGGGCTGGGGAGCCTCAGGATCCTTCTACAATGTCTTGATCCAACTTGAAAAAGGTTATGGATCTAAAGTTGAAGATACTGTTTTCCATGGTGATCCTGATTGCCTAACTAGTTTACAAGAAGGCAACTCTGGAACAGTGTCCTTTGACATGTTCCTCACTCAACTGAATATAGTTTTAGGTGATAATCATGTCCTATACTTTGTGTTTTTGGGCTTGAGAATACATAACATCCTCTGTCTTGTAAGGCTTTGTAAGAACCATTTTCCTATTTATTCAATTGAGCTGGACCCATTGTTAACAAGCGCCCTGGGTAAGGGCTTACAAAAGTCCTTTCCAATGATGGTACAGAGACAAGCTAGTTAAAAAAAAACCATCAGAGCCACTAAAATGGAACAGCCAATGCATGCACCAAGGAAGTAGAAAAAGAGGGGAGAGAGCAAAATAACGAAAATTTAGGTTTCTCACTTTGTCCAAAATAGTTTTTCACATTTGTGACTACCAACCCTGAACAAAAAAGAAATTAGGACAGTGGTAAAGATTCAATTCCCTCCGTCCATCCATCCATCCATCCATCCATCCATCCATCCATCCATCCATCCATCCATCCATCTTTACCTCTGCCCACCTGTAAATCTGTTCATCTGTAACTCCTGGCCATCTCTCATCCACTGCATGACTATGGGCCTGACCCAGATGTTAGCAGTAACAGTCATGCCGCCTTGGCGGTCCGGCCACCATATTTAGATGATGGCGGTCCCCTAGATTTTAACCTGCCCAATTCCCACTGACTCCAACAAGCATTCCTATTGTCCACCACAGTGCCATAGGAAAAAGTGGCTGGAAGCGGGACTCCAGCCACACTTACCGCCAAGCAGATTTGGATGTGCCCTACCAGCAAGCAAAAAGTGGCAGTCTGACCTCCAATTCTGACTGCTGATTCTCCTTTAGTTTCCAGCTGGACACAACATGACAGGATCCTCTGTTACTGCTGAAATTGGACCCCAGAGTAAACACGACCCCTGTCACTAGACACGAAGATAGGCAACCCGCACTGGCTGTGTAAGTGGGGTGTCATTACACATGGACCAGGACCACTGCAGACATATACATGTTACAGTCATTCTTTTTTTAATTACTGTGACATGAATATGTAGGGAACGTGGGTGGGCTAGACATGGGCGGGGACACACTGATACACAACACATATCAAACACATGCACAACTGCCATTATGGTGTTGGTATTTATTGCCAAATGGATGCTTGCATCACAATGATGGTACAATTACACTTGCCAACTGTACCGATGTGTGCACATTGCAAGAGGACATGTACCTGTTATGTTGTGCTTGAGATGTGTGTGTGAGTCAGAACATGTATTTGTGTGTACAATGCGACCAGCTGGGTGAGGTGGAGGAAGGTGTAGTGGGTAATGTGCTTGTGTCAGGATGTTTACCACTTGCATATGGTGTGGATGTTGTGTGTATTTTGTGTTGTGTGTTGTGTTGCTTCATGCAACATTCAGATGAATGATGTTGCGTGGCAGTCACTGTCATGATGTGTGTAGTTGTGCTTGTGTGTGCGTGCGTTTGAGTGGATGAGTGTGCTGGTTGTTGTGTTTGTGTTGTATGTGGATGAAGTGTCACTAGTGTTTGTATATTGTGTGATGGATGTATGTGTATGTGAGTTTGCGGCACATAGGTGTTGTGGTGTCATGGCAATGAATAATGGTTTGTTGTGTCATGTGTGATGTAGGGGGACGCATATGTGAAGGGTAGAGGTGTGTGTGTGTGTGGCTTACCTCTATACCACGGCTACTGGCATTGTCTGATGTCTATTGGGTCCAGCTATGTCATCCCTCTGTCAGAAAATGCCTGTGTCAGTCTTTAGCTCAGCCACAATACATCTAAATATGTCGGCAGAATACTCTCTACTTGGCGGTCTTCTCTGGTCTGCCACCGATGCAGCTTGGTTGTGCGACCACCAAGATCTAAATCAGGCCCTATTTTTTGATACCTTATTATCCTTTAATATTTTATTTCATCAATGACTTTTTTCAATCAAGCAGAAGATACAGAATATAAACTCAGATCATTAAGAAGAAAAACCCAATAAAGTACTTTTATCACTAGAGTGGATAGAGGGTGTTTTCTGTAAATTGCATGGTGAGCTCAAAATGTATTTTTGAAGGTTTAGTAGTTGCAGGTATTTTCAGTAAGTGCTGGCAATATCCATAGCAGATGACATAGCAGAGTGGATGATTTACTACTAATTGATGCACTCATTTAGAACAACCAGTAGCAAAACCTGCATTTATATAGCAATAGAAAGTACATTGCTTGTTGGGAAAATGTATCCGAGTCATTCAAGGACAGGCATAATTTGTTGACTTGGGATTGGAAAGAAGGTCAACAGCTGCTTTTGGATTGGTCTGTCAGCAAATTTATGATGTGTTTCATTGCTCATATTATTTATTATTTGTGATTGAATACACTAAACACATTCACAACATATCTTTGTATTTTCCTTCATTTGCTTATTTTAACTCTAAATTTACAACACAACCCTGGAAAAAATATTACACATCATATTGCATGCTTAAGCGTGTCTCTCTATAACATTTAGGACTAATAAACAACTATTTACAATTGGAGACATAATATGCAGCTATCATTTATTAAAAATAGATATTCTTTCTCAAGACACCATTATATATAGTAAGCAACAAATGTGAGAGTGTGCTAAGCTGGGATACTCTGCATTTGGAAGGTTGAAGGAGGAACATGGGGCAGAGTGTTCTGTTAATGGAAATCTACATATTGTTAGATGAGGTGTAGTGTAAAATATGTATATTTTCTTACATACTCTGCTCCTTCAATCCCAAAACATTTACATACAGAATTTAAAAAAGCATACTAAACCTATGTGATGTATTACTAAACAGAGGTTTATGTTACCACTTTAAAAGATGTAATGTGACATATACGTATTGTATTTATATGTCCTTGAAAACAAAATACATAGGCTTTCCTTATGAGAGCAGTTGAATTTAGTGTGCAGTATTATCACTCAACGGTAAATCTGTGGGAAATAATGAGCGAATCCAGTTTCGCCACTCAAATATACAGGGAGTGCAGAATTATTAGGCAAGTTGTATTTTTGAGGATTAATTTTATTATTGAACAACAACTATGTTCTCAATGAACCCAAAAAACTCATTAATATCAAAGCTGAATATTTTTGGAAGTAGTTTTTAGTTTGTTTTTAGTTTTAGCTATGTTAGGGGGATATCTGTGTGTGCAGGTGACTATTACTGTGCATAATTATTAGGCAACTTAACAAAAAAAATTATATACCCATTTCAATTATTTATTATTACCAGTGAAACCAATATAACATCTCAACATTCACAAATATACATTTCTGACATTCAAAAACAAAACAAAAACAAATCAGTGACCAATATAGCCACCTTTCTTTGCAAGGACACTCAAAAGCCTGCCATCCATGGATTCTGTCAGTGTTTTGATCTGTTCACCATCAACATTGCGTGCAGCAGCAACCACAGCTTCCCAGACACTGTTCAGAGAGGTGTACTGTTTTCCCTCCTTGTAAATCTCACATTTGATGATGGACCACAGGTTCTCAATGGGGTTCAGATCAGGTGAACAAGGAGGCCATGTCATTAGATTTCCTTCTTTTATACCCTTTCTTGCCAGCCACGCTGTGGAGTACTTGGACGCGTGTGATGGAGCATTGTCCTGCATGAAAACCATGTTTTTCTTGAAGGATGCAGACTTCTTCCTGTACCACTGCTTGAAGAAGGTGTCTTCCAGGAACTGGCAGTAGGACTGGGAGTTGAGCTTGACTCCATCCTCAACCCGAAAAGGCCCCACAAGCTCATCTTTGATGATACCAGCCCAAACCAGTACTCCACCTCCACCTTGCTGGCGTCTGAGTCGGACTGGAGCTCTCTGCCCTTTACCAATCCAGCCACGGGCCCATCCATCTGGCCCATCAAGACTCACTCTCATTTCATCAGTCCATAAAACCTTAGAAAAATCAGTCTTGAGATATTTCTTGGCCCAGTCTTGACGTTTCAGCTTGTGTGTCTTGTTCAGTGGTGGTCGTCTTTCAGCCTTTCTTACCTTGGCCATGTCTCTGAGTATTGCACACCTTGTGCTTTTGGGCACTCCAGTGATGTTGCAGCTCTGAAATATGGCCAAACTGGTGGCAAGTGGCATCGTGGCAGCTGCACGCTTGACTTTTCTCAGTTCATGGGCAGTTATTTTGCGCCTTGGTTTTTCCACACGCTTCTTGCGACCCTGTTGACTAATTTGAATGAAACGCTTGATTGTTCGATGATCACGCTTCAGAAGCTTTGCAATTTTAAGAGTGCTGCATCCCTCTGCAAGATATCTCACTATTTCTGACTTTTCTGAGCCTGTCAAGTCCTTCTTTTGACCCATTTTGCCAAAGGAAAGGAAGTTGCCTAATAATTATGCACACCTGATATAGGGTGTTGATGTCATTACACCACACCCCTTCTCATTACAGAGATGCACATCACCTAATATGCTTAATTGGTAGTAGGCTTTCGAGCCTATACAGCTTGGAGTAAGACAACATGCATAAAGAGGATGATGTGGTCAAAATAATCATTTGCCTAATAATTCTGCACTCCCTGTACATACTGTTTCTTATTCATGGCTTCTTTTGCCAGGTTATTACTATGACCTCTAGGATTTTTGCAGAGATAAACTACAAAGTGTGCTTGAGTCCAGATTTGCATCACTTCTTATTTTGAGGGCCTTACGTCCTCATTACTAGTTTGGCGGTTGGACTGCCAGACCGCCATTTTGGTGGTCCTGAAAAGACCACCATGTTGGCAGTCTCCCAGAGTGCCCTGTTACGAGTTGCACAGGCAGGACCAAAGACTGCCAGCGGCATGGAGGCCCTGACATAGGCAGTTCAAACTCCAGCATCAACAGGCCCACAGCCAACCACTGACTGTATTATAATAAGTGGTTTACAAGTGCAAAGTCGCAGTGGCGGGCACCCATGGCAGTCTGAACCACAGCAGTCCGTGGTCACCAAAGTAATACACAACAGCACATTTGATGAATTTGAAACAAACACAGCTGACACACATTGCCACCCTTGACACACTTGCACATCAAACTATAAAACAACTACTTCACACACCGCAATCCTCTGCATTTTCACAGCAAGACACAGCAGGACAGATCGACTTTTTCCCACAATGCACAGATACCAGGCACCATTTTCTTTACTTCACCATCCAATACAACGCCCTGAACACACTTTTGTCTAGACACACCCTTTGGCACAACCCCTCTTTAGTAAGTCACTGTCACTGTAATATATATATATATTATTTTTTTTTTTCCACCATGGCATGTATTAAACATCCCTGTTTCACTGATGAAGCGTTAAGAGTCATGGTGGATGAAATCATAAGATTAGAGCCACAATTGTTCATAGCCCAAGTCCAGCACACTACCCTCAATAGGACAATGGAAATATGGGGCAAGATTGTCAACAGAGTGAGTGATGTAGGCATTACCCTGTGCAAAAAGGAGGACATCAAGAAGAGGTGGAATGTCCTCAGGGACAAGGTCCGTTCCCTGGTCTCCGGGCACCAGATGTGGGCCAAGAAGGCTGGCGATGGCACTCCCACTCAACTGCATCACTGGGAGGAGAAGGTCTAAGCCTTCTTGCATCCGGAGGGCTTGACAGGAATATCTGGGGGAGTGGAGTCTAGTAATTCACAACACAAAAATATGTCACAACAATGTTGTTTAATGCATGCTCACTGCACAACTTGTGCCACTTTCACTGTCACTCCACTCACCAGCCCAGTGTCCTCTGCTCCAAATACCCTTGTTTTCAACTCCCAATTGGAGTGTACTCACCTGGGAGGATAACATGTGTATAATCTGTGTAATACAGGGACTGACATGACTTCTAAGGCCTGGAGGCTCTGTTACTGTTACTCTACTCAGCCAGCCCAGTGTCCTCTTCTCCGAATACCCTCTTTTGTCAATTCCCATTTGAAGTGTCCATACCTGGGAGTACAACATTTGCATAGTCTGTGTAGAACAGGGACTGACATGACTACAACTCCCACCAAGCACTGTTACTGTTACTCTACTCAGCCAGCCCTGTGTCCTCTTCTCTAAAAATCCTTGTCGGTCAACTCCCAATTGCAGCATACTCACGTGGGAGGATAACATTTTTATACTGTTGGACTTTTTCCCTTACGCAGGGTCATCCCCAGTCTTTTTGGCTACTTCCTCCTATTTTTTCTGACCTCTCGCTGTTGGCTCTAGGACTCTGAGCACTTTATCACTGCTGACCAGTGCTAAAGTGCAGGTGCTCTCCCATCTAAAGTTGGTATGATTGGCTTATACCTAATTGGCATATTTAATTTGCCTATAAGTCCCTTGTACAGTGGCAGCTCTATACCCAGGGCCTGTAAATTAGATACTACTAGTGGGGCTGCAGCGCTGCTTGCGCCACCCACTGAAGTAGACTTTCAAACCTGTCTCAGGCCTGCTAGCGCAGGGCCTGTGTGCACAGTTTTCTGCCACAGGGACCTGGCATCTAAATTTAATTGGCAGGCCAAGAACTCCACTTTTACTACATGTAAGTCACCCCGAAGGTACGCCCTAGCTAGACCTATGGGCAGGGTGCCATGTATGTAGAAGGCAGGACATGTGCCAGGTTGCGTGGCCTGTCCTGGTAGTGACAAACAGCCTAACTTGGTGTCTCACTGCTGTGAGTGCTGCCTTCTCATAGGATTGCATTAGAAATGCCCTGCCTTATGTGTAAGGGGTATTGCCTGATTTATGAGGGTTAGCGTAGGTGTGTTTGGTATGGTTGTGATGGTGCTAATAAATGCTGCTTACTGGTGTAGGTGTAATTTTTTATTACTATTACAGGAATTACACTTCTAGAAAGTGCGCATTTATCTGTGTTTATGACTCTGGTGTTTTGCAGCTTGACTCCAATCCATGTCTGGTCAGAGTGACAGTTGGGGCTTTGTGCATACTTTTCAGACAGCCTGTACACAGGGAGGGTGGAGTTGTCACAGAGGTGCATCTGCATACTGAATAGTCTTCCTGGGCTGAGAGAAGGGAGAGGCGGAGCTCACCTACATTTGTAAAGGCTGTGCCCTGGCCTCACACAATAGAGTCGTTAACCCCCCACTGATGTTTGCAGCCTGTGCTGAAGGACAGAGGGGGCACTTCCAGAACCAGTTGTAACTGTCTGGAACCTCCTCTCCCTGCCATTGCAGACTCTTAGGGCCGTATTTATACTCCGTTTGCGCCGAATTTGCGTCGTTTTTTTCGACGCAAATTCGACGCTAAACTAACGCCAACTAACGCCATATTTATACTATGGCGTTAGAGGCGAATAGCGCCAAAGTTCCCGGAATGTGCGTCATTTTTTAGCGTGAACCCCTTCCTTGCGTTAATGATATGCAAGGGAGGCGTTCCCGTCTAAAAAATGACTCCCAGGCCTTTACGTGGTATTTATACTCCCGGGCAAAAGAGACGCCCGGGAGTGGGCGTGGCTAAAAACGGCGCATTTGCGCCGCTTTTTAACGCCTGGGTCAGGCATGGCGTTAAGGGACAAGTGGGCTCCAAATGAGCCCAGAGTGCCCTCCCCTGCCCCCAGGGACCCCCCCTGCCACCCTTGCCCACCCCAGGAGGACACCCAAGGCTGGAGGGACCCACCCCAGGGACATTCAGGTAAGTATTTTTTTATTTTTTTTTATACTTTTTTTTGGCATAGGGGGGCCTGATTTGTGCCCCCCTACATGCCACTATGCCCAATGACCATGCCCAGGGGACAGAAGTCCCCTGGGCATGGCCATTGGGCAAGGGGGCATGACTCCTATCTTTACAATGATAGGAGTCATGTTGATGGGGGATGGGCGTCGTTAAAAAATGGCGCAAGTCGGGTTAAGACGATTTTTTCGACGTAACCTGACTTGCCCCATTTTAAGACGCCCATGCGCCATTTTCCCCCTACGCCGGCGCTGCCTGGTGTACGTGGTTTTTCTCGCGCACACCAGGCAGCGCCGGTCTGCTTGCGCCGGCTAACGCCATTCAATAAATACGGCGCCCGCATGGCGCTTCAGAATGGCGTTAGCCGGCGCAAAACTTTTTGACGCTAAACTGCGTTAGCGCAGTTTAGCGTCAAAAAGTATAAATATGGGCCTTAATCTTCTTTGAACTGGACACAGAAATGCTGGAAGAACTCACCAGGAACCGCCATGGACTACTGCTGCTGTGCTGACCTGTGACCTGCTTGGTCACTGAAGGGGACCTGCCACTTGCTGCATACTCCTTGTGCTGGCCTGTTGCCGGGCCCTTCACCTGTGAGCCTTTTCTTACAACTTTGCTCCCCAGTGGCAGGGTGTTGTGGCCCCTGACTCCTACATTTCACCCTGAAGCAAGAAGGGTGCTTCCCCTTGTTGACAAGCTAAGCACTCTTAGGGGATTTCCTTGGCGCTTGAAAGCGCTTCCCCTTGCTGGTGCTGCGTGCTGCTGTCTGCGTTTATTCATCTTTTTTTGGGCAAAAAGAAACCACCGCCGCAGCCGGGCCCTGTGAATTACTGAAGCGCCTCGGAGCGCGCTGTGTTTTAGCCCCAGGGAACTTCAGGAGAAAGAGAGGAGCCGATGCGCTCCTTTCAGTGCCCCCAGGGACCCGCCGATTCGAGCAGTGCCCCCGGGGTCCACGCCGGCTCCCCTGTTACCAAGGGGATCACCGCCGCGACCCAGGAAGGCACAGGTTCGGCACCGGAGAGGAGCCCAGCACGTGAGAAGAGGCATGGCCTCTATCTGCTTTTCACGGCTAGCCGCTCCGGGGATGAGGGCGGCTGCCTCCAACCTTGCAGGACTCGGGGAAGGCGCGGGGAGCGCCCCCCTTCCCCGGTCTCTGCAGTAGGAGCCGGACGCTCCAGTTTTCCTTAATAAACAGTGGGCAATTTGGAGACCGAGAAGGGAGACCTCAACGGAGGCCCTCACCGCTGACTATTGTTGGGCCTCGCCTGGCCCACACCCCGAGGACAGGGTGTGAGGAGGCCGAGGCAGGCCCCCATCTAACTTGCGGGTCCCTGGAGGGGCCCGTTTTCTGCAAGGAAAGGGTGCCTACCTCCCCTCTCCCTCAGGAGCACAGTGTGACCCCTGTGGTGTGCGCAGAAATGCTGGGGGCCCCCCCATGCTCTCCTAGGCACTAGAGGTGCCTGCATCATCAAAACGAGGTATTTCCTAGGAAATAAGATATATCCTAAGTTCTTTTTACAGACTGGAGTATATATATTGCCTACCTGCTTGATGATGTGCTTTAGTGTAATAATGTGTTTCCTGACTACTGCTTATGTTGCAGAATACTGAGTAACCTGTGTGTTATATGTGACTAGTGCTAGTTTGCAGATTAACTAATGTGTAATGTTCTGACAACTGCTAAGGTAGCAGGATAGTACTGATATGTGATGTTTGGTCTAATAATGGTGTTGTGTACAATACAGTATATTTTCATATAATCTGGTGTTGTGTTTCCTTTGTGGTGGGGATAGTGCGTCACGTGTGTTGTGTGTGTTGTGCAAATGCTTTCCACATTGCCTCTGGGATAGGCCTGACTGCTCGTGCCAAGCTACCGAGGGGGTGAGCAGGGGTTATCTTGTACGTGTAACTCCCTTGCCCTGACTACAGTGGGTAGGTTCTGCCTGGCTGAGGTGCATACCCTAGCCAACCAGAAACCCCATTTATAACATATACTGTATGCAGTACAGGGGCTGTCATGCCTGCTAAGGCCAGAAGGCTCAGTTACTGTTACTCCGCTCAGCCAGCCCAGTGTCCTCTTCTCCAAATACCCTTAGTTATCAACTCCCAATTGAAATGCACTCCCCAGGGAGGATAACATGTGTATGCTGTATGTAGTACAGGGGCCTGTCATGACTGCTAAGGCCAGGAGGCTCGGTTACTGTTACTACTCTCAGCCAGCCCAGAGTCCAAACACCCTTGTCTGTCAAATCCCAATTGAAGTGTACTCACCTGGGAGGATAATATTTGTATAGTCTGTGTAGTACAGGGACTGACATGACATGCTCCTGGCCAGGACACCATCAGCCAATTCTTTGGGGTCTATCAGGAGTCCCAAGCCGTGATAGGCAAGGTAGTAACCAAACTCTGGAAGATCAAGCAGCTGCAGAGGGACATCCACAGAGATAGCTTTAACAGTGGGAGGGAACCAACACCAACCTGGCTTCCCTAAAAGGGATGTTGAGGGACATTAGCCATGCCCTGATCAGGAATCATCAGCAACACTCTACCTCTTCCTTTGGTGCAGTGATACCAGGCCTTTCTTCATCGACCGCCACAAAAATCCCTGCCTCTGTAGCAGCTCCCTTTCACACATGCTGGGACGTCCAGCTAAAAATTCAGGAGGTGCAGATGGCCAGGCACCAACCACTGCCAGCAAGTGACCTCTTCTGAAGGAACTCATTTGACTGTCCTCCAACCACCCTCCATTTCCTATGGGAGGAGTAAAAGTGGATTTTCAACTTGCAATGCTGTGGCATCTACTACAATGATTGCATCCAGCATAACTGAACCCTTTACTATTCTGTGTCGTCATGTCCCTTATATGGATACTATGTGCAAATCCACAAGAAATATCACCTATCACAAAGTTTGTGTTTGCTTGCTTCTGTTTCATTTGTTGCTATGTAGAAATGCAAGACCACATAAAGCTAATGATGTATATGTAAGATACTAGTGCAATGAGGGATGTGTAACAGGTACAGTGTCCTGCTAAGGATTACAACCAACACACACAAACACATTGCTACAAGTGTCTGGTTACACCAAAAATTGTATTTCACTATCCAGCACTAAGGCTTTTGGAATGTCTGGACTGTCATTGTGGCTGACTCATATTGTGTCAAGGTAGACGTACGAGGTACAGTGCCCCAGACCACAGAAGGAAGAGTATTCTCAGACACTATCCTGTAGAATAGGCAAACAGAGAAGTGACAGGTGTCACCAGCTTGAGCTTTATCGCATACCAAAACCAAGTAATCCAACATCACATATCCCAAGATACAGACAGAGGGCAGTACAACAGTCCCTGATCACAGGTCCATCATAACCCAATGACCCTGCATCTGGAGATATGACAAACATATGTCAGTGTTGTGACACTGCCACTGTGGCCTGTAATGATGAAACATACCTACAGCTACATACCTGTCATACAAGACGAGTGTTTAGCCTTTGTGAAGGGTTAATAGCTGGCTTGCATTTGCTGACAACAGATTTCATGGCCACATAATCACACATGAAATGGACTGACCACATCACACTAAACAAGTAAACGTGCACTTCAGTATTTCCACCCTCATGCTGTCTAAGCTGGCTTGGAACAAGTCTCATACACCCTAAATCTGTAACCCACATTACCTGGAACAATCCATGTCCACTTCCTATGTCGGAACAGCATCAGATACCTGCCAATGTCACAACTCTGAAATGCCCACATGAGGATGTCAGGGTGAAGGTACCTGTACAAAGACAAAACAAGGAGCATAGATTTTAAAACATACCTATTACAGAAATCTCATAGCAAGCATCTGGAAATTAAGTTACATTCCAAAGAGACTGATACAGACAAAGCAACCACATCAAATTGGGGATATGTCAGAGGCTAACTCTTCAAGCACCCTTTGGCTAAATATTGCTGAGCATTACCTCCTCACTGTTATGCCAGAATACTCTAATCCACACATTCTGACAATTGCAGGCCTTCGAACAGTCACCGTCATTAAATCACATGACATACTTACACTCAAGAAAAGTAGTTATTGATGAGCTCTTCCTGCAAGTCAGCTCCTTCCTCTTCACCACTGTCATCCTCACTTGGAATTTCAAGAGGCTCACCCAGTGGCACTGCAAGCTTCCCCTCCTCTGGGATGTATGGGATGTTCCTCCACAGGGAAATGTTGTGGAGCAAGCAGCAGGCCACAATGATCTTACACAGTTTCTTGGGGGAGAGAGGAAGGTTCCACCAGTCCGGTCCAGACACCTAAACCTGCCCTTCAGGAGCCCAAAAGCCCAATCCACTACCTGCCTTGTTCTTACATGGGCCTCATTGAAGCAGACTTCTCTTGGCGTAGTTGTATTCCTCAATGGCGTCAACAACCAGGGACGGTTTGGATATGCTGAGTCTCCTGTAAATGAATTGGGCATATGTGCAACAATGAGTCCCTTTTATCAAAAATCCTCACCAGGCATTACAGACATACACAAACAGGACAGATGTGTCTTACTAAACAGCCAGTTGTGACATCAGCTGGTGGATCGTGCTGTTCTGCATGATGAGGACATCATGGACTGGTCCCGTAAAATGGGCAAAGATATGTGAAATGTACAGGTCCGACAAAAATACAACTTGGATTTTGATGGAATGGTATACTTCTTCATTAGCATGGGAACAAGCCAACATGTGTGCCATCAATACCTCCCACCATAGATGGGATCCTTTCCAAAGCATAAAAGTCAGCTGTGACATGGGCTAAATCCCCATGTTGGGGAAACTGGATGTAGCTGTCCAGGTGTTTCAACATAGCAGAGAGGGCATCCCTCAACACCAGACTGAACTTAGGTTGGGATATATTACCAGTTTGGGCCACTGAATGTTGAAAAGACTGTGTGGCTAGGAAGTGCAACACTGACATGACTTGTACAATGGGTGGTATGGTGTTTGGATTACTAATGGCTGGCATCAAATCTGGCTTCAACTGACAACATGGATCCACTATCTTTAGCCACTTCAGACGATACAGAAGGATGATATGTCTTCCTTCCATTGGCTGAAGGTCTGGCAGTGGATGGTATACCGGTGATTGTCGCATCTTCCCTCTCCCTTGGTACCTATGTATGACAGGAAATGAGGTCCGATATTAGTCATTGTGTCCACAGCAACATACATAATGCATGTCAAGTCATTAAATCACATGGCATACTTACACTCAAGACAAAACAAGTTAGAAGGTATGGACATGCAAACAGAATACATCACAGCTGCTAATGAAACAAGGGTCACATGTTACCTCCTTGGGTTACCACACATGTGTACACTTTGTATATCTTTACCTAAATCCAAGGCTTGCATCACAAATGTCACTTGGAATGTGACTGGATGTCCAGAGCACAAAAATGACCTTTGACGGGGTAGACTGTGCCCCACTGTAAATTGCCATCTGTGGCCTACAACATACAACAATGCTGTTTGAGTGGTAGGACATCCACGAGCAGATTTATGTGCAAAATACAACATTTTCTAAGGTGTGATTAAGTGTTAATAACCGGATCCCGCATTTCATGGCACTAAAATAGTGGCTGCCTGACCTGCTCCACTGCACATTAGGAGCAGTTTGTGACCACCAGTGTAAGTTGTCATATTGGTAGGCGGTTGCAACCACGGTGGACACAGTCATAGGCTAACAATTTTGCCAGTGGCAGTCGTGGGTCAATGGCTGTGTCAGCAAGCGGTGACAACCATGTAAGTTGCAGATGTTACCATCATGTTCTGCAAAAACCCTCACTTGAGTCCTGACACTGCTGCCAGCAACACCTCTACAACCGAGCTGCTGTGTACCACCTCTGGGAGTAATCATGCCACATCCAGCAAGTGATAGGGCCCCTGTCTTCTCACAAGAGGAGTTGGAGAGGCTGGTGACTGAGGTCCTACCCCTGTCTGGACAGCTCTGTGGTACACCAGAGAAGCAGGTAAGTGCCTTATGTGAGCAGTTTTATCTGTTGTTCTTCATCCTTTCCCTCCTCACAGGTTAGAGTGTGTCCATATGTGGCACACCGAATATTCATGTGCCTGTATGTACAGTCTGTGTGGCATCAATGGGAGAGTCAATGTGCATGTATTGGTGGCCAGTGACACAAATTGAGTTCATTCACATTGTGGTGTGTGTGTTCAATGTGTTCCCAGATCCACCTTGGATCACCTCACATTACTAGGTGAGGTGACATTACAGGCATCCACTGACATCACTTTCCTCATGAATGTTGGATTTGTGAGACATCATGTATGTGCATGACAGCATGCGCTGAGTATGCATCTTGTATGTGTCAGCTGTAAGTAATGTGAGATATATGTATGTTGCCACAGGTATTTCTTCACAAATCTGTCCTTGCTGGACTGTTACTTGTAAGGCATGTCATCATGCTCTCTGCCCTCCAGGTTGCCACCCACACAACACATACCAATTTGCTGTTGGCTTCATGATGTAGTGTAATGCATGGAGGTGATGGGAATGTAGTATCATGTAGGATCTGTCTGCTCAGCCTGCAGAGACCAGGGCATGTCACATGTATCTCACAGTATGGGTCATAGTCTAGGCTGGGGTGTAATCACTGTGGCTGTGCAACTGAGACACTGTACCCACTCCTTATGCACCAGCAGATCCTGTCATGTGGCCAATATGAGTCTCTGTTGTAGTATGTTGCCCAGAAAGACTGATTCCATTGATTAGATTGGGAATAGGTACTGGTTGGCTTAGTGATCTGTGTCAGATGTGCACTTAGCATCATTGTCAATGTGTGTCTCAGACTCCTGACAGGTCCCTCACTCCCACAGCCCTGTTGTCACCTTCATAGAGCTCATGTTTGCCCTGTGCAGGCTCATTGCATAACTGACATTTCCACAGTGCAGATGGTATGTTGATTCCGAGGAGACCAAGATATGTGATGTAGTAGATTGGTTACATAGCAGAAACTGGTCAATGCATGCCTTTGTTTTTTGGGTGCTATCTCTGTGGGATGGACACATGTCCAAAAATGTGTTCTGTGGTACAGATACATAACACAGAACCCCACTTTCTGAAGTGACATGAGTCTGCATTTGTTATTGCAAATGTCCACACATGGACAGGGTAGACACTCGCTGTACCCAGCATGGCAGTGCTTTCATTGTTACCCATGTGTAATGTTTGAGATTGTACTCTGCCACTAGCCTGTAGGGACTCTATGCAGACAGTCATTCTCACAGTGTGTGAATGTGACGGTACATTCATGTCTAAGGAGTCTACCTTGCAGAAGCCACAGAGGTGTGAGGTGTCTCATAGTGGCTCACATCTCTGTCAGGTTTCTAGTCCCACAAGATGTCAGTAAGCCTGCCTACTCATTTTATGGCCTGAGCAGGGTGGTGGGTTGGTCTGCAGATTGGGAAATATATGTCTGTAGTCATGTCCCTATATTTATTGGATTGTATGTCACACTTGGGAAGTATTGACAAAATAGGAAACTTCTAGCTTGATGAAACTGACATGTATGTGACTGAACCATTTGTGATGAAACTTGTGATCATGACCTCTTGATTGTAATTTGCATCCATGTAGGTCAACACCCATCAAAAGAAAGGGATAAGGAGAGCCATCGCCAAGAAGGTGCGGACCCAGCTGCAGAGCACCCACTGCAGAAAGAGGTGGAAGGACCTGAGACGCTGTGCCCAGAAGACTGCGGAGGCCCAGCTGGGGCTATTCTCCCAATGTGGGTGGGGTGCCAGACCATGACTCCCACCCCACCCCTAGTGGCCCACATTCTGGCAATGGCCTATCCAGAGCTTGATTGGTGTTTGAGGGCAGCGCAGCAGCCACAAGGGGGTGAGTATATGGCATATTCCTGCCTGTCCCATAGCCAAATGATTAAGTGAGGTTCTGACTGCTTTCCCTGTCTATTAGGGATGAGCCATGTGTCGCACAGTAGAGGAGAGATTGTTTGTGTTGACATGTCATTTGTTTTGTACTGATGTGCCTTGACTATTGGACTAGGGAACTAGGGCAAAACTGTGTGGATTCCTCACACCACTTGTTCTGAAAGGACCACATATGGCTGTGAACATTTATCAATCATGTCCTGTTTGTTGTTGTAGTGTGTGTATTTTCCATGCAACAGACCACTACTCCTCAGTGTTCCAGGCCACAGGTAAGTAGGTGATGGATCAGTGTCCTCAGCCATGTGTCCGTGTAAATGTGTATGTTAGCATCTGCCACCGAGAAGCATGTTTTTTCAGTGTATGATGTTTGCAGGTGCCTCACTACAGTCTGTGATGTGAAGGTGTCCAACAGACATGTAAGCCCTTTGTATACAGTTATAGATCACTACTTTCCCTTGGTAAGTGTGGAATGCCAATTGACATGAATTATGTGGCATCACTGTTACCAACATTCCTTGTGCATACATGTCAGCATGTGTCCCCTACTCTTTAGAAAACATTTGTAAGCAGCAGTTTCATCTATGGTCTACCTATGCTAATGGGATGATGTTTATATTCCCTCACATATGTGTGCAAGGAAAGCTGTTTGTGGAATAGTACATTTACTATGGGGCTACATTTCATGTAGTGCCACATACAGGAGTGCTTCACCATTGTTTATTGGCTGACACATTCCCTCATGCATCATAGCATGTCATTTAGCATGTACAACTGCAGTTGCAAAGAGGGACATGACAGGTAGACCTACGGTTTTGAGCCACAATGTGCATTTCTATGACCTTGATGTGGCATCAGATGGAAAAATGCACTGCACATGTGTAAAGGTTAAGGTATGTGCCCTAACTGTTGACATGATTATGGAGTGACTTGCAGTTATGTTTTAGACACATGCGTTTGGGTACAGGCTTTCATCCACAGATAGGCATCTGGGTTTGCATGACCATGATGGGAACGGTGATGTAGTTTTCCATTGGGCAATATGTTGTGGGCCTTCTACAAGTCCTTGCAACTTCTGTGTGTATCCAATATGCAAATGACTAATGGCTTCTATTGATGCACTCAGAGTATGTCATTGTAAGGGGTGCAAGTCATTAGTGGTGATTAGCCCGGGATGTGCTCACTCATTGTGTGGTTATTTTGGAAACATCACTCCCTGATATGTTGGACATGATGTTTACAGTGGTCATTTCCTTGCCACGTGTATGGCCTTTCTGTATGATATTGATACTACTTCTTTGACTCCACTGGGACAAATATCACTTGGTGAAGTGTAAATTGCTGATATTTTTCCAGTATGACCTGTATTTCCATGTCACCTTCTCCAAGCTATTGGACTTTTGTCATCAATGTGGCTGAATTTTGGAGCATCATTTCTTATTGTAGGGTCATTATGTATGTGACAAATCGATGCATGCATGGCCTTGTGAGGGATCTGTGGGAATGGACTTTGCAGTGGCTTACAACTGTATATCAACAAGTAACTGAGGTCCACTCTATGGGACAAAGCTTTGTGGGTGATGAGGTCTCCTTCTTGTTGACTTCAGCCATGCAATTGTAGTTTTCTGAGATCCTAATTTTCCTGTGGGCAACTATTGACAGTTTGAATGGCATGCATTCATATGGTATGGCACATGTATGAGCCACGTAGGTGGAATTTGTTGCTGGGGCCTACCTGACATCATGATAATGCTTGCTAACCAAAGCTGTTGTTCGGTTGTGTTCATGAACATGTGAGGACCCTATTCTGTGAGGGCCCTATTCCTCTTTGTCTTTGCAGCAACAGCACTGGCAAACAGAGTAGACAGGGCACATTTGAGTGGGGAAGCATCTGGCCATGGGACATCTAGTCAAGACACAACTGTCACAGAGGGACCTAGTGGCCCAGAGGGTGAGGGGGAGAGCCAGGGGGGACACCAGAACCTCCTCATCATTATCATCAGATTCCTTCTCCAGGGGACTCTCCCTAGAGGTAGCAGACCCATCAGATAATTCCCTAGTACCATCCTTGTCTGCTACCTCCCATTCTAACACAGCTCTCTCTGTTGCTCCTAGTTGGCCATGCCTGCTCACCTAAGAGGGTGGGCATCTAATTCGCCTCAGGCACCTCTGCCCCAGCCCTTGTTAGCCCAGCTGCCCTCAGTGAGGAGGCTATTGACCTCCTGAGAGGTATCTCTGTGGGTCAGTCACCCTTTGTGAATGCCATCCAGGGATTGGCAACCCAACTCCAGCAAACCAATGCAGTCCTGGAAGGCATTCATGGTGCAATGGCTGGCCTACAGTGATCATTTCAAGCTCTGGCCTCCTAACTGATGGCAGCCAGTCATTCCCCACCCTCCGTCCCCCCTCCACCTCCCTATTCCCACTCCAAATCCCCTATGCCTCTAAAAATATTTTATATTAGACCTTAACCTTACCCCTGATCTCCCATCCCAGTCCCAGTCCCAAGAGGCACCCACCAAGCTTCCAGGCCATCCCTTCCACCTCCAAGGCCTCCCCTCTGCAAGCAACCATACATCTCCCACACCAAGAAGACTAACCCTCCCAAGAAGAAGACCAACCCTCCCAAGCTAAAGCCCAAACGCCCCTCTCCAGAATCTGTCCACCCCGCATCCCCTCATCCGGATAATCTCTGAGGTGCCTGCCCCCTTGATGCCACTTCCTGTTGGGGCTCCATGGCAGATGGGAGTCAAGTTTAGCACAACACAGTGCTATTTTGGGGCAAATCTATTTGGACTGTCCAATCACATTTCTTTTCTATCTCAATGTTGTCCCTGATTAACTTGTGTTTTGTGCCTACAATTGTGTGTGTTTAGCCTGGTTGCTGCTCCATTTGTTGTTGTTTGCAGATTGTGACATTGTGGGCAGTGCTGGTGTCCCCCAAGAGGAGGGTATTTGTTGAATGTATGTATATGTGTGTATAAATGCAATGATGCGCCTTCCTGGTGTCCCCCTATCTCAATTATGCAAGTATTGTGTGCATTGTACCCCTGTGTGTGTCCACTGCAGGGCTGTTTAATGTTTGTGTTCCACGACACATTGATATATATCTGTTGTATGTGACAATAGCCCCTGGCCTGTGTGGAATATGAGTGTGTGAGTTGGATTTGTGTGTGTGATGTTTGTGTGGTTGTTGGTGTGTAGGAAATGTTGTGTATCCTTCACTGTCCCTGTGTCAGAGATGTGTGGTCGTTTGTTTTTGTTAGTGTTGCAGTGCAGTGTGAGTGAGCTGCCCAAAGGGGGCATATTGTGAGACTGTGAATGTGTCAGTCTTGCTATATGTTTCGGACTGTGTATGGGATGTGACATGTACTTGGTGGCCATGGCGTGCCCCCCTTTATGATGTGGATGACAGCACTACGATCAGTTTTTAAGGTTTATAATACAGGTAGGTGTGTGTACTTCGGGTTGGTGGTGTCCATGGTGGTGTTAATTTCCTGCACCTTTGAGGATCATCAGCAGTGGAAGAACATTTGAGATGGGCTCCATAGTGGCAACAGATGAGTGAGGCTACCTGCAGGTGAATGTCTCCCTTTATGCTGTTCACTTCCGCCTTCTGAGACGTGGTGGTTGGCGGTGTGCAACCTTGTAATATGTCCAGTGGAAACACAGGCTCCGATAGCCTGCTGGTGCAGTGTCATGACCGTGGTGGTCTGTACTGCCTGCCGGCGGAGCCACAGTGGTCTTTGCTCTGTAGGCCCACTTGACTCATAGTACAGCAGTCCGACCATAAACCCGATGGCAGTCTGACCACCGCAATGGCGGTCCAGGAACTGCCAAACTTGTAATGAGGCCCGTTCTCTGAAAATAAAACTTGTAATGTAAAGACAAAGGGGAAAATATAAAATAAGAATTAATGTAATAGGTCAGCCATACAATTTCAAATAATTGTAACTTTCCCAGGTGTGTTCACAGATGAATACCTACATCCTGCTCAAATGAAATGACAAACCTCATTAGAAGGCTGACAGTCCTAGGACCGCCAGGCCCACGGTGGCAGGAGGACCAATAGGCTGAATGCAGTCTTAGTTGTAGTCAGCCACGGCGGCACTAAACTCAGCACCGTAGTGCTGATTACAACCTTGTTCCCCTTTTCATGGTGGTTTCCCCACCATGAAAAGGCTGGCAGAGAACAAGTGCGGAGGCCCATGGGAGGCACCTGCACTGCCCAAGCCTATGGCATGGGCAGTGCATGGGTCCTCTTCCCAGCACCCTTGAAATGTGCACTGTCTGCTGTGCAGACAGTGAGCATTTCAAGGGTGGTGGTGTACCCTGCATGCGGCAGCATTGCTGCCGGCTCTACTACGAGCCAGGAGCAATACTACTGCACCTTCCCCACTGGGCTGACGGGGGGGAACCTTGGTGGGAAAATTGTAATAGACCCGGTGAGAAGACTTCCATGTCTGCAGCGGTCTTCTCACCACAGGGTTGGCAGACTGGCGATCGGCCTGCCAGCCTCGTAATGAGGCCTAATTGTCTGTAACATAAATTCAACTCACATGGCTTTTTATCTATGACACTCTTCCCAGTATTGCCTTGGGTTTGTCAAGGTTGTGAGAAAGAAAATTCCATGAAAAGGTGATGAATACTCACTCAGATACAACCTTGTAGACATTCACAAATATTTCCCATACTTTACAGCACATGAAACTTAAACCTGACAGTTCTACATGTATGTGTTGTATGTGTGAAAAAAATACTTCTATAGTTCAATTTTACACAGGAGTGTGTAGAAAATGTTAGGAAAAATATTTGATTATGAAAAGACATACAATGTCAAATACTAAAAACACACAATTTGCACAATATATGGACACTCATTGTGTAAATCAGCATTTTTAATACTGAGGTTTACAAATGCATCTACTGACATGCGTAAGTTACATTTGCAGAAACTTGAGAGACTTTTAGTAAGGCATACGCAAGTGAGTGCAAACACCACGGAATGGATGGAGAACATTCCCCTTGTTTTAGTGAATTGGATAGTTGTTATAACCTTATTTGGCCCTCAAACATTCTCGTGACAAACCCAGAGAGGACAGAAAATCCAACATAGAGGCACTGCAGAAGATATGTTTATTTCAGGAAATGAAGGCCTTAAATACGAGCAGAGAGGTAATGCCCGTTGCTCATAGAATCTGTTGGAACCACTTCTTATCAGGTTATGCATTATTACAGCTATCAGAGAAGGTTTATTCTGGAGTAAACACTTCATATTGACTAAGCCATCAATAATTAGAATTTTATAATGTGTGGTCAGTTTTACTGAGTGATGTTACTGTCACCATGATCCAGATTTCGGTCTGCGCTCGAGCTAACTCTTGATCCATACACTGTGCAAAATTAGCCTTGGCGTAAGTGGAACAGAGATATTTTATGCACTAAAAACATACCAGTAGTTGTACTCATCAGCTGAAGACTAGCTGCTTTAGAGTTTAACAGTGGTACTTCAACATACAAATCAGATTGTACTCAAGTAAAGGGCATAAGTGTGTGTCTGCAAGCGTCAAGGATAAACATTTAAAAGTGACATAGTCAGTATTCACAATTGAATGTAAAAGCAGTTCTTTTCACACTTACCAGCACATGTAACTTAAACCTAAAAAATTCAGTTGTACATGCCACTGGAAAGCGATCATGTTACTGCAGTTTTCCAGGGAAGGTTCACATTTTCGTGTCCTTGACATGCATGTTTAACACAATGTGTAAATTGAATATTACCGGTCAACATGCTCCACATTCCTGGTGGTAAAGCACACCACTAGGAACAAACACACCAAGCCTCATCTGATTTGGTCCATCAAGGTTCAGCTTAGACCTTAAAACCTCTACCACTTTTGCAAGTCCTGTTCGTGCTGGCAGCATGTGCTCTGAGATTGGGGGATTACATGCCGCAAGACCAAGTCAAAAGCAGGATATACAAAACGTCCATGAGGATCCCGTGTAGGATGAGCCCTCTGGCCGACCTGAAGCACTGCAGTGCAAGAATTTATTTACCTTGATGTACTTATGTGTAGGAGGATGGGTATTTGGACAAAATATTGATTTAAAAAAATCTGGAGACAGAAATATTACAAATTAAATATTGCGACAAAAATATTGTGATGCAGAAACATTGTTGAATTATTGAGGTAAGCAATATAGTTGTAAATAATGTTGATGGTTTTAATATCGTTTTCAGTAATATTGTGGTAAGAAATATAATTTTGTAATTATTTTAATGTGGTTTAATTGCTACAATAATGTGTGTTACTATTGTTTATATGTTATTAGTTGTTTTTAATATATAGCTTGTCATTTTAATTGATTTTCAACTTTGTTTTAATTTTAATTTTTTTATGGTAATTGTTGTTTGGGGTTAGAGTAGTAAGTTAATTAGGTAATAAATATTTAAGAATTATTTCATCAATTTTATTTAATTATATGATTGATATTTACTATGTAATTTATGTAATATTGAATTATTTTCATTATATATTATTTGCAAGCTATAAGGTTTGCAGGAGTGTAGGTTGGAAAGTTAATTAAGAAATAATCAAGTAAAAAATAATTATTAATTGTTAATTAAATAATTCATTTTTTCATTTAATTAATTATGTAATTTAAGGAATACTTATTTGTTTTAATTATATTTTATTTGTGGGCTGCTAGGTTTGTAGGGGTGTAGGGTGGGATGTTCAGTAATAATTAACAATGTATTATTATTTAATTGATTTGTAATTATGTAAAATGTAGAATACTGATTTATTTTACCTGTATTTGTGTTGCGGGATGCAATAAGATTAAAAGTTAATTTTGTAATAATGAATTATCTATTAAATATTATTTATTATATATTTAATTGGATTTTAAATATATAAATTGTGGAATACTTATTTGATTTAATTTTATTTTAGTTCGGGGATCCAAGGTTCAACACTTTTGCTACTGTTGCAGAGACTGGAGTGGGAATAGTACATTTTACCCCACTGAAGTCCAACACTTTCCCTAGTGTTGTACTGTTTGGAGTAAGAATAGTAACTTTTATCCCTTTGAAATTTAACACTTTACCTCCTGTTGTGTTGTTTGGAGTAGAAATAGCAAATCTAACCCCTCCAAAGTCCAACACTTTAACACCTTTGAAATCAAAAGGAGGGGGAAAAGTTAATTTCATCCTCCGTGAGTTCCAACACTTTCCCTTCTTTTTCACTGACTAGAGTAGGAATAGTAAATCTAACTCCTCTAAAGTCCAACACGTTCACTAATATTGTGGTGATTGGAGTAGAAACACTAAATCTAACCCCTCCGAAGTCCAACTCTTTCCAACTGTTGCATAAACAAGAGTGGACATAATATATTTATTATTCTTACACTCCAATGGGTTTTATAATATTGGTTAAGTACATTTGATAGCATTAATTGTTTAAAGTTGCAGTGATAGTACTAATTATTTCATAGAAGGTGTCATCAGAAATGTAATATGGTGGGTAATTGGCAGCGCATGGCAGGCGCGAGTTACCTTAGAGCACAAGTTATAGCTACTCTAACTATAACACATGAACTCCTATGGTTATATATATATATATATATATATAGTGGTCACCCTTAGATTAGAACTGCCATCAGTGTCACCTGTGATCAAGGGCTTGACTGCAATCAGTGTCACCTGTGATCAAGGTCTTTTCAGACCGAAATGTGTCAGGACTGCTGATGCTGTGAAAGAGAAATATATTGCCAGCTTTATCTTCTTTGTGGGGAAAAGTATATGTATATATCCCTGGCGTGTTTTACTTGTAAGTCCCTACTAAACTGGCTGTATCTGTGCCCACTAACTCTAAATGTAAACTAAATGCTACTTGTGTGCCTACATTTAAATTAATACATTCCAAGAGCAACCCAGATGTTCATATGAGCATGGATGAACATGGGTATCAATACTGGAACATAAAACAAACATTCATGTGAAACTTTCTTAGTTATAATATGAGAACAGGCAAGAAGTTCTGCATGTGAACCAATCAAGATAAGCAAATATCATGAATTTCAACACAATCTAAAGGGACTAGGTAACTTAGAGTACAATAGATACTGTTGTAACTTCTCTGAGATACAATTAGTCAAGGTGTGCTCCTCCATGATCAAATTGTATAGCCCCCTCAAAAGAATTTACTTTGTTATGCTGTATCCAGCCCTCCAATGTCTTAACTGAGGTGCCAACAAAGTCAAGCTAGGACTGTGTGTTGATCTTCTGGGTGTCCCTGAACCTTATCCTGTACTGCTATGCAGTAAGACCATACTTCTGCATGAGACATCTCTTCATATTGGGATAGGACTCTGTTTCATCCTTCCCTAGGGGCAGGAGATACTGGGATCAGTTTCCATAACAGTGAACCCCAGAACTGAGGCCTAACTTTCCTCATCCTGAGATCCTTCTCAAAGGCTGCCAGCCACTTGTCAATGTCATCCCCCTCTTGATAGATAGGAACAATCCCCTTGGTTAGTCTAGGACAAAACCCAATCATCCCCTGGACATCTCAAACTCTATTTCACTGCCACCATCTCTCTGCTTTTCTCTTGCCCACTTCTTCTCCAGGGCCAACATCTCTGCCGGTAAAGCTATGTAGGCTAACTAGGTCTCAAGTTCTCTCTCTCCCTGAGGACCAGTTCTGCTTCTTCTTGGGCGGATACTAGAGACCCTCCCACTAGTTCAGGACTGGGCCCTGATCTCTGAACTTAGGGACAGGTGACATTCATCCTCCTCCTCCTGGAGGTTTTGAGAGGACATCTTCCCCCTCACCTTCTATCTCTGAGGCGTTCTCTGTTTCCACTAGCACTGCCCAGGCTTCAAGGGACCTAACCATCTCTGCCTTCCTAGGGTTGTTAGCAGCAGGTAACCCGTTCTTTCTGCACAACACCATGGGGGTTATTCTAACTTTGGAGGAGTGTTAATCCGTCCCAAAAGTGACGGTAAAGTGACGGATATACCACCAGCCGTATTACGAGTTCCATAGGATATAATGGACTCGTAATACGGCTGGTGGTAAATCCGTCACTTTTCCGTCACTTTTGGGACAGATTAACACCTCCTCCAAAGTTAGAATAACCCCCCATATGTTTAGCTGCAGTGAGTGTGCGTAGGCTAGCCAGATTAAGCACCATGGTATCCCTAGTTTTGGGTCACAAAAAACTTTGGTACAAATTGATCAGAAGAATTTAAAAATATCAGAAAGGAAGTAATTAAAAACATTTATCCAAATTTGAAATAAATCTAAAACAATTTTCTTCTACGTCAATTTGTAGGATTTTTATCTTGTTTCACTTAAACACTGCATGATGATATGAAACACAATTACTGGATCCCACCACTGCACACCTAAAATGTTGGAAAGTGGGTTATTTTTAAGGGCAGGTAGGTACCTACACTTAGCAACAGTCCACAGTCCCCCACTAGGTCCAATCAAGGTGTCAATAAATTAATCTTTGCTCAACCCGTGGTAGCTTGGCCCACGAGCAGTTAGGCTTAACTTAGGAAACAGGTGTGTAAAGCATGTAATATCAACAAAACAGTAAATAAGTAAAAGACAACACACAATAAAAATCCAACACCAATTTATAGAACCATAGGAAATATTGTTATCTTTAAAATTACACCAAAACAGCAAACATCCAATGTGGGAACCAGAGATATGAATTTGCAAAGATCAAAATAAAACCTCAAAAGGTTAAAAAAAATGGCTGCACTGGACAAGTCCAGAGTTCAGGCCACCCATGATGTAACACTGTTACGCTTACAGAACTGTTTTATGATTCAGGAAAGTGTTCCACAGCACCAGCCAAGGGTTCAGAGGCTCTGGTAGGCCTCTTGGGATCTGAGACTACAGCTCCCACAATGCACCTCTTCAACATATGGAGCTTTTTATACACAGTCAGAGTCAGAAAACACCAGTATCAGCTAAAATAGAGCAAAAGGGGCGGGGGTCTTCTACAATCAGCCCAGTTTTCTAACAACATCCTTTATAGCTTAACACTTCTTAGCATATCCCCCATCCCGATGCACTTCCACTGACTCTCCTAGCCAGCTCACATCATCTTCTAGCTGAATTGTTTCTAAAGTAATCAAAATCAATACCCTTGACTTTGTGGCCTAGCAGCTCACCATCTCTGATGGTTCTTGACACACCAGTAGAAAGGATATCAATAGACTGGAGAGAGAGAAGCACAAAGAAAGAATGAACATAGTAGTAGGCCTTTTTCTGTTCATGCTCACAGGATCTGGAACAAAAATCCTGTATCAATCAAGATTACCTCAATAAAGAAACCTACATCATGATGAAGTAACAGTACCTACTTGGTGTCTTCTACAATACTGGTTCCCTCCGGTAGCATGTTTAGGAGGAGGGTTTCCACACCCCTGGTTACACAAACGGTTGTAGAGATCCACAATAGACACTTTCCTAGATTCTTCTCACTTGGTGGCACGCCTCTACACTGTCAGGGGGTTAGCATAGCTTGTGCTTATGAAGCGGGAGCCAGTGGAGTCATTTCCACAGAATAAAGGTTTCTCTAAGTATGGCTTCACATGAAATAGGTTGTGTGGTATGTACAACAAGATTATTTCTATATCGTGTTTGTTTATGTGAGGCACCTCTATGGGCAAGTTACATTAAATGCTATAAATAGTTTTCATTAGGCATTTGCTGTCTTTCAATGTCCTGAGATGGCCATAGTCTAGAGGGCTGAAATGCATTAACATTCTATGTGGAGGACCCTCTATAAATCTGAAAGCTTGCAAAGGAAAAAGTTGTCTTCTGCATGTGTACTTTGGATTGGACTACCTCTTATTGTGGACTTTGTGTTTGAATTTTGGAAAGCCACAGATATATATTAATTGTGGAAGCTAGAAGATAGGCCTTAAATTTGCTGTTTATTATGTCTTTTGAGACTATTTTAGGTGTAGTATTGTGACTTGCAGGTTTTAATGGATTATTTATGTCAGTAACATAAAATGCGTGTATGTATATTATTTCTTGTCATTGTACTTTACAAATTTTAAGTTTGTGGATAAGAGATTAACAGATAAATAGGTTATGGTGATAAACACACCGATATACCGATGATTATATAAAGTTTTCACTGTGTTTCAATTTGATCAATCAATCAATCAAGGATTTATAGAGTGCACTAATCACCTGTTAGGGTCTCAAGGCGCTGGGGGGGAGCTACTGGTCGTAGAGCCATGTCTTGAGGCGTTTCCTGAATGTCAAGAGGTCTTGGGTCTGGCGAAGGTGGAGCGGTAGGGAGTTCCAGGTCTTGGCGGCTAGGTGAGAGAAGGACCTTCCTCCGGCAGTGGTGCGGCGGATGCGAGGGATGGAGGCGAGGGAGAGGCTGGTGGAGCGAAGGTTGCGGGTGGGGCTGTGGAAGGTGAGTCTGTCGTTGAGGTAGGCTGGGCCTGTGTTGTGGAGGGCCTTGTGTGCGTGGATGAGGAGTTTGAAGGTGATCCTCTTTGACACTGGGAGCCATTGAAGGTCTCTGAGGTGGGGGGAAATGTGGTCACGGCGTGGGATGTCCAGAATGAGGCGGCGGATGAGTTCTGGATTCTTTGCAGTTTTGTTAGGAGTTTGGTTGTTATTCCTGCATATAGGGCGTTTCCGTAGTCCAATCGGCTGCTCACCAGGGCGTGGGTGACAGTTTTTCTGGTTTCGACGGGAATCCACTTGAAGATTTTGCGGAGCATGCGGAGAGTGTTGTAGCAGGAAGAGGAGATGGCATTGACCTGCTGAGTCATGCTGAGTGTGGAGTCCAAACTGAAGCCTAGGTTGCGTGCGTGGGTGGTGGGTGAGGGCGCGGTTCCTAGGGAGGTGGGCCACCGGGAGTCATTCCAAGTTGAGGGGTTGGTGCCAAAGATGATCATTTCTGTCTTGTCTGTATTTAACTTGAGGTGGCTTGATTCCATCCAGTTGGCTAATCTATAATTTGATCTGGTAATTAGTTCCCACATTACCCCCTTCTTTTTTTCATTGCAGTAACAGTACATGTCTGCTCTAAGGAAACCAGCTACCTTGCCAATCACCCATTGACTGTAACCTTGTCTTTGACACTCTTCAGCACTCAGCTGCCTTTATGCTAGATTTGTGCTACACAAATAACACATACATAAATACGTACACCGTGCCCCATTCTTTATTTACATTCCTTTTTTATTGGCTACAATTCTTGCAGTAACCCATAGAATGACCATAAGCGTGCATTTTCAGGCTTCTGGAGTTTCTCAAACAGACTTATAAAGAGGAATATATTTATCTCTTTTTACTGCTAAAAAGTATTGCTGGAGGGAAAATCACACTGCAGGTATAAACTGTTTTGCAAAATGTAGTTTTGAAGCCACTGACTCTACATCATGTATGCAGAGTAAGAATAAATATTGTACAAAGCTTATGATCTTGAGAACAACTTTCCAGTGCTAAATACCCTTTTTCAGGAATACATTTCTGGCTCAAACACTTGAACACAAAGAACGGGCAGGAAAAAGTGTTACCTGTGACAATTCTAGGGAATTACCATATAACTGATAATGGCACACCTATGGTGATGAGATTTAAAGTGAATGAAAAACAGAAGCAACAGGTTTAGGAAATGTAGTCTCAGGAACATTATTAACCCTCCTATGTAAAAAAACAACTGTAACAATAATTATTAGCCAGTTAATATTGTCCATAAAATAGGAAGTTCCAAAATACAATCTGTACGAAGACATACATTTGATAGAGACATCAAAAATTAGTAGGTTGATTTGCAAACTCTACTGCTACTAAAGATAATCAATTAACGAAACTCAGAAAGAAGGGATCTTGCCTTAATTAAAGGTCTGATTTAGAAGTCAGTGGTGGGTCTACACTGTCACAACAGTGACGAATATCCCAGTCATCTGAAATCTAAGTCCCATAGAAGATAATAGGACTTAGATTTCGGCAGATGGCATATCCGTCACTGTTGTGACAGAGTAACCCCTCCACCAATATTTAAATCAGGCCCCTATTCGTGTGACCTGCAAGTGGCAGCAGATATCACAAGTAAGTGTTTAGCACACTAAGCAACCTTTCCAGCGTGCATGAGGTTGCTTGTAAAGAGGTAATTGGTTTAAATGACAATCAGCAGGAAATAAGTGTCTATAACTGAAAGAAAAAATGTACACAGATACATAAAAAGCTGTTTAATCTAAATCCAGATGGTCAAAATGATGTAATTAAGGACACCCTGTTTCTGGTCCACGCTTTCATTTAACAACTAAAATCGTTTGGTCATTTCTATTACAATCCATCTCACTTATATGAACTGAACTAATGGCCTTTTAAAACCCTTGTGGGCTGTACCCTGTTACACCTAGGCAGTGGAAGCAATGTTTTTTGTTTTAAAAATACAGACTCACAAAGTGGGAGACTGTTTTTGTAAAATGAAATACAAATGCTTCTGATACACTGGGAGTTTTCTGCCAGCATTTATTAAGGATGGTAAATACCTTTTTCAGTAAATCCAAGGTGGTCTTTCATCATTAAATCTAGGACCAAGAGGTTGTAGATTATAGTAGGTTTATTAAGTAATGAAGGTCCCATCCACTCCACACAACTGTTTCTAAGCATCCCCGCCCCACATTCCATATGACTAAATTACATTCAAAATAGAGAACGGTGACCTCACTACGGTGACTTCATTATGCCTTTATACATTAATGTAATGGATATTACACCCCTGTCCTTTCAACAGAGACAAAAATAAAAGATGCAGATTTCAATCCACCTCTATTCCTAAAATACAAAATAAAAATGTACACTTATACTACTATTTTAGAAAAGGTATGCAATTTTCTTAAACATCATGCCTACTTAACATAATCTTCGATGTATTTTGGAGTTACAATTTTCTGACAAATGGGGATAAGTCATGCTTGCCTGTAAGGTCACCACCACCATTAGGTTCATGCTCAAGCAAATGTCCCTTGAGCAAAACCACATGATTAAGATTCCAAATCCTAGAATCCTTCCTCTTAACTGCATTGGTTAAAAATCTTGACAGCTCTAACAGGTTTTGACATGCCTGTACTCCTTCCTTTCTTCACAGGTTTTCTTATCAATAACCACTTTGACCTTTGTTTCTTTAACAGACTTTCAGGCATCAAACTTTTCTAAGTAAGTTTTTATTTTTTCTGCCTCCCTAATTTTCCAATTGTCATCTGATTCTATCTTGCCCGACCTTAACTCCATATCATTTACCCAAGTAGGTGCAATTAGAGTGTTAGGGTGTCTGCCTCTAAAAAGTTAAAAATGAGTTTTTCCAGTAACAGTGAGATGATACAAAATATGCTTCAATTCTCCTCACCATTTTCACCTTCTAATTTAATCCACCGTCCTTGGGCATGGGTATAGTTTCTTTCAGCACTCTATTGAAGCGCTCAACCATGACATTGGTTTCAGGATGACACAGTGCTATCTTCTTGTGTCGTATGGCATAGTCTTTCAAAAACATTTCCATTTCTCTAGAGACCAATTGTACTCCATTATCAGTGAGCATAACATTTGGATTTCCTTCTCTCAGAAACTCATCACGAGTTTTGTTTTAATCCCTCGAGAAAACATGACTTCTGGCAACCTAGAGTATAAATCAATCAGAACTATCAGGTACATGTCATATTCTTCTCCATTAAGTGAACCTAAAATTTCAAGGGCAACCTCTTTCCAAGGCTGTGTGGGAACATCTTCAATCTTCATGGGCTGTACTTTGGGTTTGACAGTTTTCTCACTCATCACACGCTACATACATTCCTTTATTGTTCTCTCTACTTGATTGTCCATACCTGGCCACCAGTATGTCAACTGTAGCCTTCCCTTGGTTTTTTACATTCCCTGATGACCATAATGCACAAAAGAAATCAATTCCTGCCTCAAAACAGTAAGAGGGACCAATCTGATCCCTCTCAAGGACAATCCCCTTCTTTCAGATAATTCCTCTCTTACATGCCAGTACTTCTTAGATTCCAAACTTCCTTCATTCTTTTCCTTCTTTTTTTTTAATAACAACACCTCTGACATAGTCCTATCAGACTGAAGCTCTGTCCGCCACCTGGCTTTCGTTATGGCACTTTCTTCAATTCCACACACCATTTCCTTGTCTTGACTTTCATTATCTTTTTCTTCCACTTGGTCTCCTTCATTTACATGTACCGACCTCGACAGTGTGTTGGCCACCCTATTTTTTGCACCAGGTATATATTTCACTTCAAAGTCAAAATCTTGCAGCGCTACCACCCATTTTGTGATTTTACTTCTATACCCTTTTTTGTAAATTTCACAGAGAGGTTTGTAGTCCGTCCGCACTTCAAATTTGCTTCACCACAGTAGATTATTTAATTTATTATTGGTCCAATGTACTGCGAGGGCTTCCCTCTCAATCAGTGAGTAACTCAATTCAGCACCCTTCAGGGCTCGTGATAGAAATAGTACTACTCGCTCTCAATTGTGCCCGCCTTGTTCTAACACAGCACCTATACCTTTCATGCTGGCATCAGTAATCAGTACAGATTTGCAGTTAGGGTAAAAAAAATAATTTGGGAGCCTTTTCTAATCTTTCTTTAATTTTTCTAAAATCCCTCTCACATTCATCACTCCACACAAATTCCACTCCTTTCCAAAGCAATACCCTCATATTTACACAGACCTCTGTAAATCTCTTCCCAAACTTGCTGTAGCATTCAGCCATGCCAATGAATTTAATTAACTACTCCATATTGGACGGTGACTCTAATTTTTTTATGGCATTCACCTAATCCTTTTTTGGGGCGATGCCTTCCCCTGTGATGGTGTGACCCAAATGCTCTATGGAATTTCTTCGAAATTTACATTTCTCCCCTTTGATAGTTAAGCCAAATTCACCAAGTCTCTCCAAAGCTCATTGCACTCTCTCATCATGCTCAACGTTGTCCTTTCCGAACACCAGAACATCATCTTGATACACGGTTATGCCTTTGAGATCCTTTAATACCCTTTCCAAAGCCCTCTGAAACACTGAGGCTGCAGAAATCAGGCTAAATGGCAGCCTGGCCTACCTAAATGTACCAAAGGGTGTGACAAACTCAGTGTGATCTTCAGATGTATCATCAAGGCTGATCTGGTGATATGGAGATGTCAAATCGATGGTGGATAAGACTTTCGCTCCTTGAAGTAGCATCACCATATCAGAGATATTGGGCAATGGGTATCTATCCACCACAAGATTAGTGTTAAATTCCCTCAAATCAACGCACAGATGTAGACTCCCATAGGCTTTTCACAACCACAGGGGGCCAGCCACTCTGTTCATTCTACTTCCTCAATCATCCCTTTTCTTTTAAGCTTTTCTAATTCCATTCTTATCTCCTCATGCACTGCCACCGGAATATTCCAAACCTTTCCACACACAAGCTTGACCCCCTTCACCAGCCGGATGCCATGTGTATAGTGTTGAAGACAACCAAGCCTGTTTTGGAAAACCATGGGAAACTTCAGTTTTAAATTCTTCACAAAATCATCTTCTGTCACATCTGGTATCCATTTCCCACTCATTCACTGCATCTATATATATTTCTTCTCTCATCTTTATAGGTGGGCCACTATTTGGACAAGAATTACTCCTAAATCTTTTTGATGAAAACAACTTAAAATATTGTCACCATTTTTTACACATAAATTATTGCATTAGCATATATGTTTATATACAACTAAAGCCAAAAAATATCACCAGCCGGATGCCATGTGTATAGTGTTGAAGACAACCAAGCCTGTTTTGGAAAACCATGGGAAACTTCAGTTTTAAATTCTTCACAAAATCATCTTCTGTCATGTCTGGTATCAATTTCCCACTCATTCACTGCATCCATATATATTTCTTCTCTCATCTTTATAGGTGGGCCACTATTTGGACAAGAATTACTCCTAAATCTTTTTGATGAAAACAACTTAAAATATTGTCACCATTTTTTACACATAAATTATTGCATTAGCATATATGTTTATATACAACTAAACCCAAAAAATATCCATGTAACTTAGTGGGTTCACCGCCATAGGCATATGGTCTAATATCAGATTTGAACAATTTAACTTTATCTTTGAGTTTTGTCATCTAAAATTCTTTTGAAACAATGGTAATTTTTACTCTAGATTCAAATAGAACCTTTGTCCCTTCACCGTCTGCCATTATTTCCCATTGGACTCTTTTTTTTCCTTCTCTGAATTGAAGAACAATCTGCCTATACTCAACATCAGTATCACTATCATCTTTGGTATCTGGTTCTTCCTTAACTTCATATATCATACCCTTGCCACTTTTTTCTCTGCATACAGTGGCAAGTGACCTTTTTTTCTTACAATGACTGCATATCATTTTAATTGCTGGGCAACTTTTATCAATTGCCCAATGCCCCTGTTTCCCACAACCAAAACATTTCCCTTGGATGGTACTCTTCTTTTACTTTGTATAATTACTTCCTCCCTGATCTTCATGCTTTCCTGTACTATTCTTAATAACCTGCACACTATTACCTTTACCCTTTTCCATCCTGATAACTTCAACACGTTTGAGCAAGTGTTCAATCTTGTTTGCTATAATCAACATGTCATCTAAAGATGGTTCCTCTTTTTGCCAACCTTCTTCCCATATCCTTATTCTTTATATGTTGCAGCCTAGCATGAATTGATCTCTGATCCATTCTTCTAGTAAGGGACCAAACTTGCATGAGGAAGCCAATTTTCTTAGGACAGTTGCATAGTTTTCCACACTCCTACCTTCTTTCTGGTTCATCCTCCCAAAATGGTACTGATTTTGGGTAGGTAACGCCCATCTAATTTTTCTATACATGCTTCATATTTATTTAAATTTCCATCAAGCATTTCTGGAAGTTTATCAAATACCCTGTTCTTCATAACCGATGCAGTGTAGTAGTAGTGCAGTTTTTCTTTCTGCACTTAGAGACTCTTCACACACTTTGGCAAACCTTTTAAATACTTTCTTCCATTTCTGCCATTTAATAGGGGGTTCTCCGGGCACAGCCAAAAAATAAAGGAGGTGTAGTGATGTTTTGCATTGTTACAAAATATGCAAAGGTTTATGAAAAATATTGTGGAAAACCAAGAAACATTTCACACTGATAGCATGCGGTAAGGCAACTCCACTCAACAATCTGCCAAAAAATATTCAAGTCAGTATTTATCTTCACATAGTCATGATGCGGACACCTGGTGACATCAAAATTAACAACCACAGGTTTCCTAAAATCCTGTACAGACCAAATAATAAAGAGAACTATACAGTTGGTCACAACAGTTTCTATTCATCCTTAAAGTATTCTGCTAAAAGGCTCAGCACTCCCTTTGTGATGTGGTCTCCTCCAGGGCTTGCTGTGCTAAATTTTTTAGTGGCAAAGCCCTGCACTTCCCATGTGACATGTCCATACTTCTCCAACACGCACACAGAGGATAGTGACACCACAGACTAGCATGATGCCCTGTGATGAAACTCTTCGTTGATCGCACAGCACCGCGCTTTCACGCACACAGAGAAAAGTGACACCGAAGATTACTGAGCTGCTGTGTACTGATTCCTTTATTGCTGGCACAAGGCAGCACTTCCCTTATGATGTAAATGCGAAATAATAAAACGTCCAATGAAGTCAAAGACTGGTGCACTGCTTTGACTTCTTTGTTCTCGTTGGCTTTCTTGTTCACTTTGCAGCACTTAATTTGTGACATTTGATGCTGCCTCAACCTACAGAGGATGAAGCTTCATGAAACCTTGGGTGTCCAAAATGCAAAAACTCTCCATAGTGACGAGCGCACGAGAACATGCAAACGGTGAGGGTGCATTATTATTTAAAGTTTATAGAGTGTGTGGCAGAAAACAGTTAAGCTATGTCAATATTGAAGTTTAAAAAACTAGTGAAATACTCCAATATAAAACCGTGTATCTGCCATTTATATGCACTCCCCAAAAGAACCAAGTCGCTCACCAAAACTTTTTCACCAGCAGTCTCCAATTCGAAGGCCGAAGTAGTAATTAGCTCCTTATAAAAAACAGCAGCTTCTCCTTTTCTGCCCGATGAGAGAGTATTCCTTCTCTCATTATGTCTGTAGTCCACAAAGGTGTAATGGTGTAGCAAAAATATTACACATGAGGAATATGTCTCTCCAAGATTTCTTCAGTTTTGGGACCTTTGGTTAAAAACATCTCATGGTAACTCACATCCCATACTCGTCACCAGTGTAACAAGGTGGTATTTCATCATTAAATCCAGGACCAGGAGGTTGTAGATTAGAGTAGGTTTATTAAGTAGTGAAGGTCCCATCCACTCAACACAATTGTTGGTAAGCAACTCCCTAGAAGTATCCTCTCAACATTCCATATGACTTAATTACATTCCAAATAGAATACGGTGCCCTCACTACGGTGACTTCACTATGCCTTCATACATTAATGCAATGGATATTATAGAGGGGAGTATTGTCTTCTACTTTTTCAGACTGATTATACTAGCATTAATACTCTGTGTGCTATAACACTTCCAATCCGTATCACTAGACATGTGCTCTTCCCTTAAAAACATAATAAGAAAAAAGGCTACATTCAAATGACATATTTAACTTTCCAGTACGACCATGTTATGTAGCCATAGGAAATGTACCAGCAGCATGGAATTTGAATGTCACATGCAAGCTGCAGTGCATATTTACACCTCTAAAATATATCTGAAAAGTCTAGTTACTAGGTACACCACTCTGTCATGGCCGTCTGCAGTTTTGAACTACTGCAGCAACAGTTCTGAAAATGTAATCTAAATTTTAGGAACACCTGATTTTACATAACATCTAAGTCACCCTTATGTGTACCTTGTAAGCCCACATGGATGGCAGCTTGATGTATATTAGTGGGATTCATTTAGAAGAAGACATAAACCGGTATTATCATAAAGAATGGTAGTTTCCATTTCACATGAACCAAGAGGGGACTCTGGTGGCTTTCATCTAGAAACATCTCACATACAGTTCTCTCTGCCAACAGCAGGAAGGAAAGGAGATAAGTAAGAGGGCATAGGTCTTCATTTGGGAGGACCTCGGAGCACTTGCGGAGAGAATTTAAATTCTGCCAATTTAAATAGAGGCTTCAGAATTTATATGAAACAGGACTTGAGGATGAAGAGGTTCAGTTTTGGTAGGATTTCAGCAAGTATTTGTCCTAGGGAACTCTATAGTCATTAGCTAGAGAAACGAATATCACCAATTCCTGAGTACCACCCTGGATCTGATAGAGACATCTGAGATTTCTGTTGCAGAAAGAAGCCTGAAGGACACATGATATCAACATACACTGGACTGAAACTGCTCTCCAATGGCCATCTGGCTAGCATCTTGTTTTCTGCCAAAGGAATGTGAAATGCTGAAACAGGGCTCCACCCTATGTGGAAATATCTGCTGTCCAGATTATAGTTTTCCTGCACTGGATTCTGCTTGAGCCTTGGTTGGAGGATTCTATATCCTAGGAGCACACCCTAAGCATCTAGAGCTGTAGCTCTCCTACAAGCATGACGTTCTTAGCATCCAGAAGTAATGGAACTAAGTTATTTTTCTGAGTTTTGAAGGTCTGGGAGAAGGCACCAAAGCTCTCAGTGACCGGAGCAACCAAGTCAGCTACACACTGACAGTGTTCAGCTAATCTTCAAAGCCACTGCAGGGATGCTAAGAAGTAGTATCCAGCCTTGTAGCAACCTGGGTGGCTATCGGCTCCTGCCTTGCTCCACTGAGGAAAAGCAAGGAATGAAAAAGTGGGTAAGTCAAGATAGGATAGAACTAAGGTGAGTTGGTGAATTTATTGCATGTGCAAGGAGACTTTGACAACTACATCAAAAAAGTAACAATGTCTCAAGGTAAAGATTTTCACTAACTTGACCAACAAAGTTAACTTAATCCAAGCCCCATCATGGTTAACCTGAAATCATGCCTAAATCATGGTCTACTGTAAAGTGACCTTTATTGGTGCTTTGAAATTTCTAGATTTGTTGCATTACAATTTTCAAATTAATGTGAGCTGTTGTTGTGCACTCGCACTTTTGAAAATGGAAAAAGCACAGAGGCAATCAAATTTGAATGCATGCACCCCACTTAGGGTGGTTTAATCTGAGAACCTATGTGACCGGGATGTAAGCATAAGACACGTTAGTTGTTGTACAACGGTTACCTGTTCCATCTGTGGTTATAGCTTGTAACCGTCCATAGTGAGATTCATGAATGGGTTTGTGATTCTGGTTTTGTGCATTGGCCTAAAAAATACTTCAATTATCTTGTTAGTTACATACTTAGATCTCAAGTTCGGACTGGTGATCTAATGGGTGTTATTATGATTTTCAACCTTTTAACAAAATCACTTATAATTAGCACCATGAACAGAAAGACATTGGGCCTGATTTAGAATTTGGCGGAGGGAGTTACTCCGAAACAAATGTGACAGATATCCCTTCCACCATATTACAATCCTAAAATAGCCTATAGAGATTGTAATCAGGTGGAGGGGATATCCGTCACGTTTGTGACTGAGAAACCACTCTGCCAAACTCTACATCAGGCCCACTTTGTTTGACCTGGCATCCTTGGCATGGTTTCCCCTAGCTTTTTTCCTTCAGACCTCCTGTTTTTTGCTGACTTTGTTTTTGCTGGCCTTAGGATTCTGCACACTTTACCACTGCTAACCAGTGTTAAAGTGTTTATGTTCTTTCCTTAAAATGTGGTAACATTGCCTTATCTCCAATTGACATATTTAATTTACTTATAAGTCCCTAGTAGAGGGCACTACATATGCCTAAGGCCTGTAAATTGAATGCTACCAGTGTCTGGCTACTTGGCTTGCAAAAACAACAAGGTGAAGAATAGAATGCTTGAATTAATCTAAGCCACTGTCAATGGCTCAGGCTGCATCCCTTTTCAGCATTTTTTTCATCCTCTATGCCACCTCAGATTGGACCTAGAGACATGCAAATCGGTCTTGACCCTGCTCTTCATGGGAGGAGTCCATCCTGAACTGCCAGGCCAGGCCCTCCCTGAACCGGAACACAAGCAACCTAGGAGTGGTTTCATCCTAGTTAGGGCTCTACAGCCAGGTATACCTTGGTTCCAGTGACCCATTGAGTCCAGGACCCAGGTCTGGGCATACCCAGCTCACTTAGGGCTTGCAGCACTGATTTTGCTACCCACTTAAGTAGTCCCTTAAACATTTCCATTTCAGAGCCTGTGTGTGCAGTTTTGAGTTGCCATTTCTACCCAGCAAAGTAAACCTTTTGTCAAACCCAAACCTTCCTTTTTAATAAATATGTCCCCCCAAGCTAGATCCCGGTCAGCCCCAAGGGTAGGGTGCAGTGTATTCAAAACGTTGGGCATTTACTTTTATGTTTTACATGTCCTGGTGGTGAAAAACTCTTAAATCTGTTCTTCACCACTGCAAGGCCTATCTCTCCCATACATTAACATTGGGATTACCTTATTATAGCTTATGAACGTAATTCACAATCTAGAAGGGGTAGACTTTTCAAGTTTGGTGTCTCTGGAATCACATTTTAAAATCCAAACTTTATGGTGAAGTTGGATTTGACCACTGGGTATAAAAAATGGAACTCTGACATCACCAACTCAGTACTCTTCTGGACCTGTGGATACTCTGCTAGGAAGAAGAACTGCTGTGCTGCCTAAGGCCTGCCACTTAGCTGGACTGCTATTTGCTGGACTCCTGATTTGCTGTGGCAATCTATGCCTCCTGCCTTCTTGCCTAGGAGTGAGAAGGACTGGACCTGAATCTCTCCAGCCCAGAACACAGAGTAACTCCAATGGCTAGTTGACTGGCCTCCTGATCTAAAGTCTCAGGGACATAATTTGGCTTCCAACCACTCTGTTCCTGCACATGGACTCTGCCATCTATGAGTGTGCCCTACCAAGTGATGCTACCCCAGTCCTGGACCTTTGAAAGTAAGCCTAAGTTGCTTGCTCAAGCAGAACCAACACATCCTTTGGTGAGGAAGTAGAATTGATGCATCACTGCTGGTGGGTGGAAGAAATCACCTACACTACGTGGGTTCAAACATACGCAACTAGAATCACATCACCACTCATCGATAAGTGACCATATTGACAACATAACATATGAATTCATAACAAACTAATTGTGAAGTGGTGCACTTAATGTCTACATTAAAGTGCATTCAATGTAGATTAGTAATGACATGTGTGATATAACAATGTTAATTGAAATGTGACCAGTGATTATGATTTTATATTAATCCTGATATTTATAGAGAGTATTTACACTTGAAATGTTGGAAGTACAAAATAAGATATTTTAGAACTCACTTAAAATGTGTCCTAATGTTTCTTTTTACAGCACTAACCATGATTTCTATTTTGATTCAATCAAGATGGCTTTAGGCGTGCCATGCTTTTGCCATATGTAAGACCGTTAGCGCTCTAATTGCTCTTTAGAACACTCAGGGAGGCTGCAGTAGAACACAAGGGAATCAACTGACAGGCAGCACCTGTTGAAGTACAACAGGAAGATATTTTAGAACTCACTTAAAATGTGTCCTACTTTCTCTTTCTACAGCACTAACCATAATTACTATGACAAAATGAACCCTCTCATTTTGCTCCTTTCTAAATGAAATGTTTAAATTTTTACCAGTTTGATTCAATCAAGATGGCTTCAGGTGTGCAACACTTTTGTCATAAATAAGACTGTTAGCACTCTAGTTGTTCTTTAGAACACTCTGGGAGGCTGCAGTAGAATACACGGGGATCAACTGGCAGGCTGCTCCTGTTTTAAGAACATGTTTTACTGTGAATTTCTGACTTCATTCCCATATGGCTGAGAATGATAGTATGAATTTACAGTAAATATGCTCTCATTTTAGCTTCTGGAGCACCCTCCTTAACCCACATGGGAAAATCTTGAGAAAACTGTTTTCTATCAAACATAATTCATGAAATCCCAGCAGAAGGCTTTTTCACAAGGTAAAATCCACAAGTCCTAAAATGAGTATGCTACCATCAAAAAATGATTTATATTGTAACTAAAATCTGTTATCTCCCTTAATATATTCTCCTTTTGTGACCCTCCAAACCTGTTATTCACTACAATGCATTTCAGTGGGGTGCAATCATATATATTGGTCCCAAGTTGGCCGCCAGCACTTCCTGGCCGACTTGCTGGTAGCCAATCAGATGTCACCATGAGATCTGTGCTTAGTCTCTGCCCAAATATACAAATTTGGATTTCCTTTTATATCCCATACACTACTGAACGGATTTACACTGAATAATAAAAAAGCTTGCTTTCTGGGCCAAAAGCTACCTTTTCACCAATTTTGGTGTAATTCAGTTCGGCAGTTCGGGCTGCAGTTGTATCTAAAATCTCTATGGTAATTAACATGGGAAACACACTTTTTCTGACAACTTTTTTCTTGGCCCCTGCTTGACAGATCACCCCAAAACTTTCCACGTACAACAAGAATCTAAAGGACACTTTTTATGGAAAATTTCATGAAGGTTTGTCAAACGGCATCAAAGATAGAGCCAAGTCAAAAAACACTTTTCCTATGAAACTGGGTGCTAACTATAACTACCTACTGGTGACCACCAGTAGCTAATATATATATATATATATGTATATATATATATATATATATACACACACACACACACATATATACACACACTCTGAAAAAGACAGAGGCTAAAGGGACGTTAGCATTACCATTTTAAATGACTAGAAGCACTGAAATTCACAAAGGTATAGTGATCTCAAGTAACTGTAACTCATGACCTAAAATAACTATAACTCAGCCATTATGTTCTGAACAATGATTACATTTCAGATGTTGCAGTGATTTTATCAATGATGTCACAGAACTTATCATGAGTGATGTAATATGTGAGGTTATAAGCAGAGCGTTGCAAGGGTGGATGTTATAGTTACTTTAGGGCATGGGTTGTAACTACTTGGGATGTCTATATCTGGTGAATTTCAATGGTGTTGTTCATTTTAATCTGACATCTCCATATAACTCTATAGTCCCCTTAACTTTTGCTTTTTCCAGTTAATTTCCAAGGTTTTTTAATGTAAAGCACCATAATATTATAATCCTTAACTGAACATCACTTCAATCTTTGTTTTTTCGAGTGAATTTGTATTTTTTTTTTACTCACAGTAAGATGTCAATTGCCTGTGGCTGGGCCCTGCACCCAACACCTGAGCGACCCTATCCCGAGCAGCAAATGGCCTCTGTCCATGCTCAGCATGGGGCCAACACTGCGTCCAACCCCCAGAGGCTGACATTGTTATGTTACAATATTAAAGGTGTTATTTTAAGTCAGGCATACTTACATATTTTGCAAGAAAGTCACAACACTAAAATAGAAAAGTGGGCCTATTGGCTTTATCAAAAGGTGAGCATATATAAAGCAGATCTATCATCTTTTTCCAAAAATCACCAATAATTATAATAACATGTATATTTCACTAATTCACACAGAGCAATGTTTAAAATGTTTAATACAGTTTTATTTAAATTAATCAACATGTCTCTGAGTCTTTCTTTTAAAATTGTCCAGCCCAAAAAATGTAATCCTAAAAACAACTACAAGAAGGCCTTGCCCTCCATCTGAAAAGTATAGAGCTCAAGCTAGGTTTGCTTAAAAAAATATGGCACTCTCTCCTGTGGTCATGGATTTTTAAATGTTGCTTAGCAGTTACTGTATTTCCTGCAGCCCCCCAGACCATTATAAATAATGTTAGGTGGTGCTTCTTCTAGTGGCACAACCAGCATGAAACTATTAAGTCAAATAGCCCCCTACAGAAGGCTCTTTACCGGACCAAAAAATATAAAATCAGTGGTTCTGGCTGCTTATTTATTATTAAGGTTTTTTGTTTTTTGTGTGACCCACTCAGGACACCTACATCTTTAATTTTGGTTTGGGATTGTGGGAGAAGCCCTAGCTGGCTCTATATTCCTCGCACATTTTGCATTGGCATTTTTTTTATGCCCACCTGGAGCACCCAAAGCTACATTTTTGTTGGGAGCTACAGGAAGAACCCAATTCCACTGCAGCCCAAGCCGGCTCCTCAGACATTTTGTAAATTTTAGGGTGTCCCATGGCAGCACCCAAGCCAGCACCATTCTAGGTGCTGCTATAAACCAGCACCATTTCTTTGCTCCTGCTTGGGCTGGAGCAGCATTTTGTTACTACTCCCCCGGGGTAGCAGCAAACTTCTGCTCCCTTTCCAGGAGAATGCAGGCAGGGTATAACTGCCCTCTCCTGGGCAGGGAACACCAGTGTCCTGCGGATGTGGTCTCTGGGATGCTAAAGCTGTATTGGCCTGGAGGATGAAGTAGCCAGGGCCAGTTCATGGCTTAGAAGTGGGGCTATGTGTCCTTCTCCCCTTGTATTTGAAAACAGACCTGAGCGGTGGGATTTCCAGATCCTCATCAAGGCTTGTAGAGGGGGAGTTGTGCACCCCCTCCCCTTATTTAAAAAAAACATCATACCAGGGATTGGGGTCCTTGGGGCTTGAAGGGGCTTGTGGAGGGTGACCACATGCCCAATACCCTTATAAAGAATATCAGCCCCATGAGTTAGGTTCCCAAGTCCCTCAAAAGCAATGGGGGCTACAGGTGCCCCTCCCCTCATTAACTGAATTAACCCTAGTGGATATGGTTTGCCGGGGCTGAAGAAGTCTCAGAGAGGGAGGCTACTTGCCCCCTGCCCTCTGTAATCCACTGTGCCACCCCACCCCAGAACCACCTTGGGGAACGTAAAATGAATTATATTATTTGAAGCAGATCCACTGTGAACTCACTGAACATTTTTTTTAAATATATGCCTCAGAAGATTCCTCTGGGATCCCCCACTAGGTGAAGGGAGGCAGGACATCGCTGCCCTGCCCACCTATATCTTTTTAAACATTTTTTATAAGGCTAAGGACTGAGACCCGAGCCCTTAGATGGCTACTGCAACATCATTGTTGATGTGGTGGAAGCCAATCAGATCTTATCTCAAGCTCAGCTGCCGCTACCCCACAGATCCTCTATAGTGTGAAATAGGCAAAGTTTTGAGCTTTTTTATTTCAAAAACTACTCAACAGATTTTTAGCAATACACAAACAGTACACTTTCTGGACCAAGATCTGGCTTTCTGTCAAATTTGGTTTATTTCCATTCTAAAGTTTTTGTAATATCACCGTTGAATCTTACTATGGAAAAATTGATGGAAAAATGCATTTTGGCACCCCACTTTTCTTTGCCCCACTTGATGGATCACCTCAAAACTTTCCAGGAAGGAGCTCAGTTGGGTGACACCTTTTTGGAAAGTTTTCTGAAGATTCGTCAATTGGCCCTTAAGTTCTGAGCAAACCAAAAAATGCTTTTCCAATGGAAACGCAGACCTAACCGCCCAGGGGCAACTGCCATATTTGTTTAAATATTTTAAAAGTTAATCATACATTTAATTTAAAAAATAAATTAAACTTTTAACAAAGTATACAAATAATTTAAATTAGTGAAAACTGAATTTTAAACAAAATGTTCTACATATTAACATTCAATAAAAATAAAAATGTATGAGAAGGAACATTTGAAATTAATGTTTTAAAATTGTTATTTACAGATGAAATGTATGCATTTAAATTATTTATTCGAAACATTCAATTGGATAAGTTAATGTGTTGTAACATTTTATTTTATTAGTTCTAGATTAAGAATTAAGACGTAAATCTATATTAATATTTTTATTTTACATTAAAATATTTAAAGCAATTTTTATAAGGAATTCTAAACGTTGATCATTTTCCCTATAGTTTCACACAGGGAGATCTCCACTATAGTGGCAGTGATATCCACCTATGGGAGCAAAGTTTATAGTTGTAATTTTACACTCATAAATCCTGTTGTTGGGATTGAGACATGTGAGTCTATAATTGGATGCAAGTATAGAATCAGAAATGTTTCCTCATAAAAATGTTTAAAGTTACACCTAAATGTAGTAATAAATTTGCATGTGAATAGACATACACATCTATACTTACCTTTGTGAATAGACCTCCAAATGGTTTTACATTTCATTGGACTAGGTGAAAATAAACACAATTTTGAATGCCAGGTATTACACCTGACAGCTTTAGGGTGTTCTACTCCCAAATATTTTACCTTCTTTGCCTCATTTTGCTGGACTATTTTTCTTGGCTGGCCTTGGGACTCTGGGCACTTAACCACTGCTAACAAGTGATAAGGTGCAAGTGATCATTCCCCAAAACATGGTAAGCTTGATGCATCCCCAATTGCCATATTTAATTTGAGAAACCAGGGTTTTTTGCTCTGACCCCCATATTTGCCCCCATGTTTGAAATTAGATGTTGTTTTTGTGACTCTCGAGGGTGCCCTCGGCTCTGCTAACCAGACCCAGGGGCTGTGCCCTGATTAAAAGTATACGCAGATTGGGCATAATTATAATTGGCATCACAATCTACCTGTAAGTCCCTAGTGCATGGTAGGACATGTAGGTTTAAAGGCCCAGCAGATCTAATGCACTCAAGTGTGCACTGCTGAGGTACCTGCTGTCAATTTAAAAGCCACCCCTGCCTTGCAGGCTGCTTTTAAATTAAATGTTTATGCACATTTGACTTTGGAATTAAAGGTACTTCCAAAATATCAAAGTACCTTACGTTTACCTATAAGCCAATCTAAGGTCTCCCCTACGTGCTCCAGGGGAAGGATACCATGTAGCTATAAACAGGGACGTTATAAAATATGTTTATGTGAGGGAAAACCTGCCAATTCTGTTTGTCCCCATTGTAGTACATTAACTCAATCAAATATGAGACTAGTTTATTAAAGTATAACTATTGCTAAAAAAGAATCCTTCTTGGACTCAAAATGTTAATTAGAATACAACCCACGATGTACCATTGCTGGATTTGTTATAACTATAACAGAAAATAAGTTATAGAACTTTCTTTTCTATGAGCTAAAATCCGGCCTTCGGGTAGCTCTTCTCTGATTAACCGGCCTCTGCTGAGGTGAGCCAAACTGTGTTAATGAGGGGTGAAGTGGACTGCCTTGATATAAAGGTTTTCCTGTGGGAGGAGAACTGCAAGCTGCAGAGCAAAAGGCATGTAGGGGCTGGAGGGGCCAAACAGGTCTTCAAGGAGAGAATGACAGTTTGGACATCTACAGAGCCTCAACCCCACACCCTGCATCCCGGCCAAACAGAAGGCCCAGTAATTAGATTAGGAAGGGGCTGAAAGGGAAGTATTAGGGAAACTTAGGCCCATATTTATACTTTTTTAGCGCTGCATTTGCGCCACTTTTTGACGCAAAAACGGTGCAAACTTACAAAATACAATTGTATTTTGCAAGTTTGCACTGCTTTTGCGTGAAAAAATAACGCAAATGCTGCGCTAAAAAAGTATAAGTATGGGCCTTAGTTTCCCTAATACTTCCCTTTCAGCCCCTTCCTAATCTAATTACTGGGGCTTCTGTTTGGCCGGGATGCAGGGTGTGAGATCCATGATTGAAACTAAAAGGAGAAAAAGGTCTAACCTGTTGGACCCTTGGACTGCACAAGAGAGGAATGCACTCTTAAGGACTGCACCTGTTGCATACTTGGGTCTTAGCCCAAACAATACTTTGCCTTGCTTTGAAATTGGAAGGAGTGGACTCCCTGTAAGCAACAGGTATAAAGGAGCTACCAAGAGTCACCTGCATCAACTCCTGCCAGAGGGCCCCAGCTGGACAGTACTCAGTGGACTTTTAAGGATGTGGCCGGGTGCATTGTGGGAAAAGTAGTCCCAACATTCCAAGGACCACCTCAGAGCTTCTAGACCCTTGGTTTGGTATTTTGGACACTTTGAATCCACAAGAGGAACTTCAGAAAGAAGTTACAGAAATTTGGAGACTTTTGGAGTGCCTTTTGTAAAAGGCTCAACAAGTTGACCAGATGCATTGGGGGAGTTGTAGCCCCAGGCCCCAAGAGACCAACCAGAGTATCTGAACCCTTGACGGGCGCTGTGGACCACTTTCCTGCATCAAGAAACACTTCTGAAAGTAAGGGTAAAAGTTTTACATCGTGGGTGTGCTGAAGTCTGGACCTTTTTTAACCCTTTGAGTGCTATTCGAGTCTAGCTTTACTTTTAAAAATTCATACCTCTGGTTCCCTACATAGGATTTTATCATTTGAATGTCTATTTGTTCATAAAAATATAAGCTATTGTTATAAATTGGTGTTGGATTTTTATTGTGTGTTGTGCCTTACTTATTGAATGTATGGATGTTTTTAAATGCTTTACACAACTGTCTCCTAAATTAAGCCTGCCTGCTCTTTGCCAGTAAGCAAGGGATGAGCAAGGGATTATTCTACTGAGACTTTGAGTGGACCTTATATTGTGATTGTGGCCTTATAATCAGAGGTGGATACCTACCAATCCCCACTAATAAACCAGTTTCCAACACTTAATTTACTTGTATGTCCCTAGTGAAGTGCACTATCTGCGCCCGTGGCCTGAAAATTAAATGCTACCAGCGGACCTGAAGCACTGTGTGTCAACCACGTTTGTAGCCCTGAAACATGTCTCAGGCCTGCCACTGCATAGCCTGTATGTGCAGTTATACTACCGTATCAGTTTGGCAGCTTTAACTCCCCTTTTATTACACAGATCACTCCTAAGGTTGGCCCTAGGTAGCCCACAGTGCAGGGTCCCTTGTAAGGAAAAGGCAGGGCATATCCTTTTTGATTTTTCATGTCCTGGTATTTCAAAACTCCCAATTCAGTTTTCACTATGGTGAGGCCTACCCCTCTCATAGAATAACATTGAGGTTTCTTTAATACATTTAGTTAGTGTAATTCCTGATTGAGAAGGAGTACGACTGTTGTGTTTGGTACCTATGAACTTGTAATGATAAATCCCCCTTAATGGTAAAGCTGGATTTACAATTGCAACTTTAAAAATTCCACTTTTAGATAGTTGACATTTTTCTGCTCTTAAACTGTGTGTGACTGCTGCCTGCCTCCTATAAAAGTCCGGGTTGGGTGAAAGCTGGGCTTTGTGCATTCCCTCTACAACGTCACACCACACAATGGGAGCTGAGGTGTGCCTGATGGGCCAATGGCATACTGATTGGCCATGACCAGGCTGATGGGCCATCCTTGGCAGGATGTGAGGGAGGACCTGACACCTGCACCTGAATAGGGCTGTGCCTGTCCCCACACAAAGAGTTGCATACCCCCGGTAGTGTATCTGGAGCCAGGGCAGGAAAGGGAGGACCTGTATGCATTTCAAAGCCCCTCTTTGAGATCATCCCCACTTCAAAGGCACCACTGGGTCTAAGAACTGGACTTCTGACCCTACCAAATCAGTACACTTCTGGACCTATGTATACTCTGCAAGGAGGAAAGAATCATGTGCAGCTACAAGGGCTGCTACTGTGCTGGACTGCTGACGTGGAAGGACTGCTTTCTTGCCTGTGATAACATGCTGCCTGCTGCCTTCGTTCTCTGGGTGAGAAGGACTGGACCCACATCATCACCAGAACCAAAGTGATTTCAAGGGCATGCTGGCTTGCCTCCTGTTCTGAAGTCTCAGGGACATCAAAGACTTCACTCCACTCTGCTCCAGCTTCTGGACTGTACCAACTGTGAGTCTTACCCTGCCAAGTGGTGCCAATCTAGTCCTGGGCCCTTAAAAGTAGGTTCTGCAGCTGTTTCATACTGAAATTCATGCACTGCCATCACTGCCCAGATTAGAACCATTGCATCGCTCCTCGACGCTGGCGCATCGCTGAGGACAAAGACATCGAAGCACCCACTGCACACCTTGGAACCAGGATATTGCCCTCAGCCCTGATACATCACCTTCACATCACAGACTGCGCGTCTCGATGATGACACAATGCCTTCGTAGAGGTGTTGGATGCTGTATCTCGAGGACATCGCATCAATGACTGTGCTGATCAATGATGACACATTCCTGACTATGTGGATCAGAACTGACGCATCATCTTCACATCTGCTCCTCGCATCTATGCTGGACGTCGAAGCAACCCTCTATACAAGGTACTGTTTTAGCAGGACAAGGTTGGTCTCTGTGGCCGGTCCATGTTCCATCACAGTTGGGCTCAACATTTGGATTTACCCCTGCCTAACATGACGAGATAGTCCCGGTTGGCACTTTAAGTTTACAAGCACTATATTTGCAGATATTCTTTAAAAATTAATTTCTCAACTTCTACTTATTCGGTTTTTGCCATCTTGGTCTTGTTTTGTTCATTAAATTAAGCTCTCTTCTTCTCAGCTTGTGTGGATTATTTTTGTGTGGTGTCTTCACTACTTTTACTGTATTAAGTGTTGCAAAAATACTAATGCCTCCTAAGTTATGCCTTACTGCTCTGTGCCAAGCTACCAGAGGTTGAGCACCGGTTAATTTAGGGCTAATCTGACTTACCCTGACTAGGATTGTGGTCCTTACTTGGACAGGGTACATACTTCTGCCAACTAGAGGCCAAATGACTAACACCATCCATAACCTTTTGCTGTCCAATAAATCTGTACTTAAGGAGGCGATGACATACTAGCAACATACAGCAGTGAGCCAAGAATTCTCTACTGACATAAACTGTATACATTTAGCCTCCGTCTATCTGCAATTCCAACATATTTTTGGGGATATTTATACCTTATGAAACTTGTATTTGTCAAAACTCGCAAAGCTGTTAAAACGTAATAATTTCAGACAGAGCATCAAGTCTGGTGAATGCACGTCTTCATCCTTTCGTCAATTAATATAGAGGAAATGTTTTATTTTTGTATTTTACACCTACTATGTGTGAAAACATGTTCCTATTCAACTATTTTAGTCCTTATGCTTTTATTTTTCTATGTCTTCTGAAGAAAAGGTCCGCAAGATTTTAAAATCTTAGCTGTATACCATTTTCGTATGTTATTTCCATTTAACCCAATAAAACAGGAGAGGTTTAGCATGGACACTGCTCTAAAACGTTCTGTGCACATACTTTGGCCTTTTTAGACGAACATAAAACCAGGTGGCATCTCTTGTCTGAGGGATTTTTAAATATTTAATTAAACATATTGTACCCTCAATGTTAATACATTTGCACGACGTGCAGTTGGCTAAAAATGTGCAGCTTGTTAAGGAAAAAGAGGGTTTCCTGTACTAATTTGGCAACGTGTTTCTCAATTTGGCCACTTCCCTTTGGTACAATTAATTGACTTGCTACACCAGATATTGCAGTAGTATTAATAAACCATATGCTGAAAGGAGTAACTAAATAATGCATCTTCCACTGACAGATGGTGTATTTGGCATTCTTAGTGGTGTATAGCCATAATTAAATACTTCAGTCATATTTTAGGATTTAAATGGAGGCATATAATGTTGTATGTTTTGCTGCAATGGGAATAGAGCAAACAAGAAATGCTTTATCATCTTTTTTTTCTTTTTTTTACAATGGAGGGATTTTTTGAATGGGAAAGAAACAACGCAGGAAAATAGAAAACACTATTTGACCTCATTTTCAGAAAAAAATAATAGCCTTTTGCTGCCCAACAAGATGAAACATTTCACAATGTGCTTTTTGCAGTCTATTACTAACAGAGTTGCAGAGTTGCCTCGTATATTGGTGTGACCTTCTAAGATGACACTATTTTGGAAAATCCTCTATTGCATGTGGCTGGTACAGCTTTCATATCAGATGTTCATATACTTTGAGAGTTTATGTGGATTTTTCACATAACTGTTATTTAGAAAGTGTACCTTACTGACCAGTGCTTAATTTGTAAATAAAAACATGACTGTGCTCAATGCCCTCCTCTTAAACACGCGGCTGCTGCAATTAAATGAGCGAACCCAGAATACTGAGGCAGCGTAATCCTGAACCCATCTTGGGTCTCTTCAATTCATTTAAAGCCACTCCCTCCCCCTTCAGCTCACTCTTGCAGCTTTCTGCTTTATCCCATTGTGATGCTTTTTCGGTTTTCTCTTCCTCCATCTTTCCCATAAGTGTCTTTTGTTCGCAGTAAATGCTTGAGGCAGGCTCCGCACTGGAAACAACAAGCACAACTTAAGCACTGCTACTGACATACTTTTACCATGTGTTAGTGAGACTATGCAATGAAACATTGTGTGATTTAGTGCAAAAAAGGCACAACCTTTTCAAGCTTAGATAACAATGTCCTACAAACTTTAAGATTTCATGTCAGTGTGGAATTTGCACCAAACTGGCAACTTTGCAATGCAACTGGCAACAATACGGACACCCTTTTAGAAAATCGATGCAATGCCAGCCGCTCTGCCATGTAGTTACGTTTATGATATTTATTATGGAAATCAGGCACATTGATGAGCTTGACAAGGGTGCTTTGAGCAGGGGCAGCTCCTCCACCTCACCCCCCAGCCAGCAGCAGGAGCTGCAAAACGTTTTTAGAAACAACATAATAAACTCAGTTTATTATGTTGTTTCCATAAAAGTGGGCGGGCCATGCGTGTGACATGGATGGAGGATGGAGTGCACAACATTCCCACTCAGTGCGCAACTATGTTTCGCCGGCCGTATCCGTGCCAGGCTGGAGAAACCATACGCAGGCTCCCAGTCTGCCTGGGAGCGCACTGGACAGGGTGATCCCACCCAGTCCTACCACTGCTTTCAGCCTGTGCCTGCAGCCTGCAACGACAGAGCAGAGCAGATGGAGCGGCACAGGGAAAAAGGAAAGTTTGATTTTTATTTTTGATTTTTGGGTCTCCCCGCCACGCGCCACCACACCCTACCCACAAGCCGCGACTGGCTTTGAGAGCTGAAAATCAAAATAAAAGTGTTTTGAATCATGGAGTGCCGGCTTGCTTCCTCGCTTGGGTAACGACTTTCGAATATTTAATAGTACTGCACCTGTTTTCCAGCGCTGTTCAATGGAAGTGATCACAACCTGCAGCATAATATGAACACCTTTTTTAAAATATATTATTTAATTTAATAATCTAGGAACATAAGTAATTTTTACATTAGTGAACCAATTATTATTTCCGGTGTTGTAATGCACAGTAAAATATTTTATTTGAAGTAAAAAATATAGTTATGTGTGTGGGTTTAAATTTCAATAGTAAATATACATTCTTCACAGTTTCACTATTTCTCAATACTAGTTGGTTTTAAGTGAGAATAGTAAATGTGAGCCCCCCAAAATAAACCACTTTCCCCACTGGCAATTGGTTTGAGCTTAGTATAGTGTACATCGACTCCCCAAAAATGTACACTTACACCTATAGTAGGTAGGTTGGATTTAGAATAGTGTATAAAAACTCCCCAACGTTTACAATTTTTACCCAGTGGTTTTAAGTCTGATTGAGAAAAGTATATTAGCATTCCCTAGAAGTAAACACTTTCCTCTATGGTAGTCTGTAGTATATCAGAACTCCACAAAAATCAAACACTTTTCCACATTTAATTAATGTATTGTTATATTTTTAGGGCTTGAAATTAAGTATAATGATTTTGAAATTATGTTTCTATTGTTTAGCTCACAAATACTAATATAATATGATATTTAAAACTAGTACTTTATAATGTATACAAATAATAGTTTGTATAGTTTAAATATTAATCATAACTGAAAATGCATTTTTCAGAAAGCCATTTTTAAATATACATTACTCACAAATAATAATAACTTTGACACCCTTTATTTTACTTTCACTTTTATTAAACATATGTGTAATAAAAATGTCCCTTTTTGGATGGTCATTACCAATGTTTGCCAGATTTAATTGCTGTTTTTTTAACTCTGCATATAGTGCCCAGTGTATGCGGCCTGACCCACAAAAATATGTTGAATTGGTATAAACCTAAGTGCCATATTTAACTTACCCAAGTATATGGTTGAATGCAGCACCTATTCTGCCACATACTACAGAGATAGTACAAGCATGGCTTTAAGATTACCACTGTAGCCTACCTGTGAAGTTTTAAAACTGCAAATTCAAACTGACAAAATATAAATTTTTGACAATCCAAACTTTAAAAAAGAATAATGCCATCCCTAAGTGGAACTTACTGCCCATAAGGCAGGGCAAATTATATTTGAAATTAGGACATGTCAAGTTTTAATGTTAAACATGAACTTACATTGAAAAGGTCTCAAAAACAACAAAATATTACCTTTAATAACGTCAGCTCTGGCTAGGTCATTCCTGGACTTTTTCGAAATATTTGTACAAGCTCAATTCACTTGTGAAGTCAGATTTGTAAAAATATTTTAGACAGCATACCTTTAGGAAGTTATCTTTTCCCTGCCCAAATCATCTGTTGACCTATTTGCATGAACTCCAACCATCATCTCACAGCTGAATAATCCCTTGATGAGGTGTGAAAATTACTCCCAGAGCATGACAAAGGCTCGGTGTGGGGAGATACTTCTGGTCCCCTGCCAGAATTACCATCTGGGCTGTGCCCAGGAACTTGATTAACTTGAAAGAGGCCTACAATATTAAAGGCAAATTTTAGCTGGCACCTGGGCCCTTCTTTGTTCGCTCAGTTAGGCATGTAACAATCCCGGTGGGAGGGGAGCTGCCCCAGAATTGGTTTAAGTGATCACAGAGGAAAGGGTTGTCTCGTTTTTTACAGCCACATTTCTGGAGTGGGCACTCATGCTCTGCAAAAAGTTTAAAAAGTTTCAATACCTTGGAAATGAGCAGAGTGGTGCATTTTGGTTTTGTCTGCAATAGGGCACACAGGAACTGCTAAATATGTGGGAAGGGTTATCCCTGGAAATGGTTTTCCCATTGGTTATGGATGGGATGGTAAGCAGCCTCATCCACAAGCTAGTGCCAAGTGTAAATATAGTACCCATATAGTACTCTTTTCAGAATAGTACTAGACTACACCCATACTGCACATATGGCATTGGGAACAGATCTTTGGTAAAGCTCCTGTGCGTGTGTCTGTTGGGCATTGCAGCAGCAGCCCAACAAGGAGCAGGCCCTGTGTTGAAGAATGACACCCTTTTGGGTGTGTGAGTGCTCTTTTTCTTAAGGTAACAGATCCTCTTGGTGTGGTGTCTGTGCGACCTTCTAATTCCTCTGCTCCTCCCTCCCTGTGTCTTGAAGGAACTACATACTCTGGTTATACACAGCCAAAATTATCCAGCCTTTGAGAGATCTTCAATGAAAGTGAATTTTGCATTTCTCTCACTCTGAGTTTTTCTGCCAAAATCAATGGATTCACCACAACTTTGTGCAATGGCCATCCAGCCTAGTGTAGCCCTTATCAGCCACAGACTGCTCCCTTGCTTCACTGAGGATTTTTTACTTCCAGTTCAGAGAATTAATCAGAATATATAACTTCTGATGGGCTGAACCTGGTTTCTGTATTTAGCACAGGAATATTCATGTAAACTAACATGATTGTCTTAGATTCCTAGGGATATCTAAAGCTCTTAAAAATTGGTGGCCATCCAAGTATTCAACTAGGTGGAAAATTATTGTGAATAACTCAAGAGGAATTTGAATTTGCAAAATGTAACACTTTTTTTACTTTACTTGGAATATAGCTTTCCCTGCTGGGAAAAGGTTTCTGCTCTCTTCCTACATTTGAAAGTCACACATTCTTGCCTTTAAGAGGATGAGATTCAGGCCCATATTTATACTTTTTTAGGACCACATTTATGCCGCTTTTTGATGCAAAAACTGCGCAAACTTACAAAATAAAATTGTATTTTGTAATTTTGCGACGCTTTTGCATCAAAAAATGATGCAAATGTGGTGCTAAAAAAGTATAAATATGGGCCTTAGTTCCTAAGAGTACTTTTGTTTTCATAGTGGTTATCAGCTTTTCGAACACCCCATTATATTCATTTATAGCCAAAGTCAAGTTGTGTTAGTGATTTTCCCAAAAAATACTGTGCTTTAGTTGTTTGCTGTATTATGCCTGGCACTCCCATGGTTAATTCTTTCTCATCCTTAACCATAAGCTAATTATGGATGATAGATTTTTCACCGTCGTGAGTGCATTAAACAAATATAAAAGACCACAAAGCAAGGATTTGGTATTTTTATTATTATACATTGCTTTCTTGCACACCTAAGTAACACTTAGGCCCATATTTACTAATGAACCTGTAACACAGCGCAGCATCCAAATTTGCTGTGTTGCATTGCTCAAGAGGGATAAAATAGCACACAGATCTACTAAGATCGGAATGCTGCTGGTGTCATCTCAGCGATGGTGCTTAATCCTTACAGCCCACACTACCTCCCTGGTGTGGGTCATGAACAGTGGCCGACACCAGGGAGGGGGTTATACACACCCGAGGATATATATATTTTTTAAAGTACCCCAGGAGACACAGAAGATCTTCCATGTCTCCCCCCACCCCTTTGTGACGTCAGCGTGCCGCTTCCTGCTCCAGTGGGGAAAACAGCCTCAAATGGCCTTCCAGACATTCGGGAAAGCCTCATTTGAAAGGGGAGACTCTCCCCTTTCAAACAAGGCCTTCCCAAATGGCTTTCCTGGCCCTCGAGGGCCAGGAAACCCCCACTAGACACCAGGGATTTCACTTGGGGGGGTCGGCCCCCTTGGCACATGGGCCGGCCCCTCCGGGCTTTCTTTTTTTTTTTAAATTAGGTTTACCCCTGGGAGGCGCGATCGCGCCTGATCGCACCCCACAGGGGTTTAAAAATGTTTTTTTTTTAAAAGGAATTTAAAAAAAAAAAGAAATTGACAGGGGGTCGCCTTTGAGCAGGGTGACCCTCTGTGGGGGCAATAATTGTTTTTTAATAGTTGTATGGTTTCCCTGGGGGCCTCTATGGCCCCAAGGAAACCATACAGCTATCAAAAAATATATAGATCTATATATTTATTTATATATAGATCTATATATAGACATATCTATGTAGATATATCTATGTATGTAGATCTATATATCTATATATCTATCTATATATATATATATATATATATATATAGATGTCTACCACACCCACAATATATAACTTATCGCTCTCTCTCTCTCTCTCTCTCTCTCTCTCTCTCTCTCTCTCTATATATATATATATATATATATATATTTGCCACCAGTTCTCTTGCAATTGCTGCTCGTGTCTTCAAAGCAATGCTTCAACTGACGCGTTTCAACTGTAGCTTTTAGACAGCAATAAAAAAGTCAAATAAGTGTTGTGATTATGTTTCTGCTACAGAAGAATCTGACTTTTGTCTAGTGGCAGTTTAGATACCGTAAAGTAGCACAGAAGGTTTATATGCCTACTGCAAAGATCAAATCTGTATTTTATGTAAATAGCTGAGTACATTAGTAAAGTCAGCCTTTACCTGCGCTATAATACAAATGAAATGTATGTGCGGGGGCTATGGAGAGATAAAGGGCACTTTTGCTGGGTGGTATTGAGGGAATCCGAGGAGGAGGTCATGGGAGTGGGAGCACCAATAATGTTTGCTGGACTGGGCGCTAGAGGCGCTAAAGACTGTGACGATTGATATTTGACAAGGTGAAGTAATAGTGTGTATTTTTTTGAGTGTCTTGAAAGAACGTGCTGATTGAGAGAAGAAGTGAAGGTAAGGTGACCTCTACTGTTGCATGTATCACACACACCCACCAGCAATTGTTTTAGAGCAACAGTTTAGCCAGTAGCAGAGATGGCATCTCATTTGATGATTGCTTCTCAAGCCCTCACTCGGGTTGTAGAGGACTGCTCTTTCGTAGGATCAAAGACCGAGACAACATATACTGAGACAGCATCTCTGGGATAGGACAATGGCACAGACTCTGGGAGTGATTTTTAAGTTGTAGGAGTCCCATTTGATAACTCCTTTTCCATTGATTATGAGGGAGGTGGTGAGGGCAGTCCTGCTCTCCCTTCGCAAGCACAGTCTGTGTAGCGGGACAATAGCAGGTTAGCCCAACCCAGAGAGCAGGTGCATGCGGCAGCAAGCACAGAGAGAGTGCTCTCTTGGGAGTTCCCCAATTTAGTTCAGCCCCGAAGTTCACCACCCAAATCGTACTGTGGAGACATCAAAATTATCTATCACAAAACCACCAGGTTTTGTAAGGCAGGCACCTGCGTTTTTGGTCCTGGGCTCAGCAGCCTTATAGGGAAACCTACCAAACTCAGACATTTCTGGAAACTAGACATCCGGTGGAGTCCACAGAGGTGTGACTTGTGTAGATTCCCCAAAGTTTTCTTACCCAGAATACCCTGCAAAGGTGAAATGTTGAATAAAAACTCTATTTTGTTCTTGCATTTCTGTCACACAAACTACAGGAATATGCTGGGATCCACAAAATTCCGACCATCCAGTGTTTCCCCATCTGTTCTGATAAAACCTTTACCCCACTTGAGTGCTTGTACCTAGTGCCTGGGTCAGGAATGGATCACCCCAGGGTCAACAGTTGCCCTCAAGTAAGGACCAACATTGACCGTTGTGTGATCTATTCCTGTCTCAGACACTAGGCCTACGCACACAATTAAGGTACCATTTTTATCAAGAGACTTGGGAGAATGCTGGGTGGAAGGAAATTTGTGGCTCCTCTCAGATTCCAGAACTTTTCATCACCGAAATGTGAGGAAAAAGTGTTTTTTTTGCCAAAGTTTGAGGTTTGCAAAGGATTCTGGGTAACAGAACCTGGTGAGAGCCCCAGAAGTCACCTCATTCTGAATTCCCCTATGTGTCTAGTTTCCAAAAACATATAGGTTTTCTATGTTTCCCTAGGTGCCGGCTGAGCTAGAGGCCAAAATCCACAACTAGGCACTTTGCAAAAAACACATCAGTTTTCATCAGAAAAATTTGATGTATCCACGTTGTGTTTTGGGGCATTTCCTGTCACGGGCACTAGGCTTACCCACACAAGTGAGGTACCATTTTTATTGGGAGGCTTGGGGGAATGCTGAGTGGAAGAAAGTTTGCGGCTCCTCTCAGATTCCAGAACTTTGCAGCACAAAAATCTGAGGGAATAGTATTTTTTTTACCAAATTTTGAGGTTTGCAAAGGATTCTAGGTAACAGAACCTGGTGAGAGCCCCACAAGTCACCCCATCCTGGATTCCCCCAGGTGTCTAGTTTTCAAACATGCACAGGTTTGGTAGGTTTCCATAGGTGCCAGCTGAGCTAGAGGCCAAAATCCACATCTAGGCACTTTCCAAATAGCATGTCAGATTTCAATGTAAAAATGTGATGTGTCCATGTTGCGTTTCCTGTTGCGGGCATTAGGATTACCCACGCAAGTGAGGTACCATTTTTATCGGAAGACTTGGGGAACACAGAATAACAGAACAAGTGATATTACCCCTTGTCTTTCTCTACATTTTTCCTTCCAAATGTAAGACAGTGTGTAAAAAAGACGTCTATTTGAGAAATGCCCTGTAAATCACATGTTAGTATGAGCACCCCCAGAACTCAGAGATGTGCAAACAAACACTGCTTCTCAACACCTTATCTTGTGCCCATTTTGGGAATACAAATGTTTCCATGATACCTATTTTTCACTCTTTATATTTCACCAAATAAATTGTTGTACACCCGGTATACAATGAAAACCCATTGCAAAGTGAAGCTCCTTTATTGGCTCAGGGTGCCTAGGGTTCTTGATGAACCTACAAGCCCTCTATATCTCCACAACCAGAAGAGTCCAGCAGATGTAACTGTATATTACTTTTGAAAATATGACATTGCAGGAAAAAGTTACAGAGTAAAACGTCTAAATAATGTCTGTTTTTTTACCTCAATTTCAATATTTTTTTATTTCAGCTGTTATTTTCTGTAGGAAAACCTTGTAAGATCTACATAAATGACCCCTTGCTGAATTCAGAATTTTGTCTACTTTTCAGAAATGTTTAGATGTCCTGGATCCAGCATTGGTTTCACACCCATTTCTGTCACTAACTAGAAGGAGGCTAAAAGCAGGCAAAATTGTAAAAATGGGGTATGTCCCAGTAAAATGCCAAAATTGTGTTGAAAAAATATGTTTTCTGATTCAAGTCTGCCTGTTCCTGAAAGCTGGGAAGATGGTGATTTGAGCATCACAAACCCTTTGTTGATGCCATTTTCAGGGGAAAAAACACATGCTTTCTTCTGCAGCCCTTTTTTCACATTTTTATGAAAAAAAACTACATTTTAGCTGTATTTTGGCTAATTTCTTGGTCTCCACCAGGGGAACCCACAAACTCTGTGTACCTTTAGAATCCCTAGGATGTTGGGAAAAAGGACGCATATCTGGCGTGGATAGCTTATATGGACAAAAAGTTATGAAAGCCTAAGCGCGAACTACCCCAAATAGCCAAAAAGGGGCTCACCATTGGGAGAGGAGCGGGGAAGGGGGCTGGGTGAGGCCCAGCAGCTAAGGGGTTAAACTTGGCTGACTCACACGATGCCCAATCTCTAGCATGCTGCAGGCGTCAGTGTGCACTGTCTAGAATAGCATTTGTACTGGAGGCATACTGTACCAGTACAAATTCCTATACGTCAACCAACTCAGAAGAATGGCACACATATGATGCATGCTGTTCACTCAGCACAAGTGCAATATGTATTTTTTTTTTTTTAATACAGACATTTCCCATTGTCTGCGCTTGTTTCAAGTAGGTGTTAGTTTTTTAAAAGTATCGTCTTTGAGGCAAACCCTATTTGCATTTGCATTGAGCAGCCCCAGTAACGTTCCATTAACGCAAAGTGACACAAGCATCGCAAACATTCTTTTACACTGAGAAAATCGCACCTTCCCAGAGCAAAACATTTGTGCTGGATAATGAATAGCATGCACCGCTTTGCATCTTGCCAGCGATCGTGCAAAGACTGTATAAATCTAGGCATTAGGTGTGAAAAGTCTTTTGGGACCTGGTCCCACGTGATCACACTGCCTATATTCACATTTTTCTAAAGAGGGCACCATAACCTCTGAACAATACCATCACTTTCAAACATCCTAATAATTTATTAGGATACTGTATATGACGCACACAAAGGCAGGTGATACAAGCTGCACTAGACCTACTACACGGGCAATTACTCATCTTGGCATACGGTTGTGGGCTCTGTTGTGCCAGCAACTAACGAATGTTCGTATTCCCAGTGTCTGTGAATGACACTGGGAGATTCATTCAACCCTCTACAAGCCAAAAAATGAATAGGGAATATAGGACATCTTCCAATACTGATTGTCTTACGAAACCCTATGGTGCATGATATATGTGACCCTACGTTCAAACTGACTAGTTACTTACTGCACATTTTGGGAAAGCACAGTTTTCAAAATTAAATGTTTGTATCATGAATATTTCATGGCCCTGTACGTTGTCCTTTTTAACTATAGTTACTTCCACTATAGAGTAACATGATTTAAAGAGACTAGTTCTTACTTATATGTCTCTCTAAAGCTGTGCCTTTAGAGCTTCTGAAACACACAAACATTAAGCCTCCTTCACCTGAGATTTACATTACTCAGGCCCACATATCTGTTCAATTAGCCTAAAATATCAGCTACCTGAGGCAAGGGAATAAACCTAATACAACTATCTGACCTCACATTATTTTAAAATGTATTAATAAATCGTAAGGGACTAGGAAACATCTGTCTACCCCCAAATATATATTTTACCTTCTTACTTTACAAAAGACAATGGGGTAAACATTAACACGTGGCTATATACTTACCACGCTATGGGTTTAACGTGGGTCCTATAGTTGTACACAGTGTTTATTGAGCAGTATACTTTGTGGATACTCTTTATCACCCGGTGTCAGTACCTTGTAGTTTTCTTTGTTTAACTTAATTTTAATTGATCTATTTACCTACCTGTTCATAGATGTCCCTTTCCTTCTATAGAGATAGAATAAGGAGTGCTCGTTGAAGGCATTCATACTTGCTGTATCAATTTCTATATGAGTTTTACCACCTAGGTACAGCGTGATTTCTCGTCCTTACTAGCTTTGGAGAGGCAAGTAGATAATAGGGATTCTAGTCGTGCAGAACTCTTTTTTAGATCACAATGAACTAGGAAGGTCTAGGCAACACAAGGTGTGTCCTGCAAAAGCACCCACATGGAGACTACAGGGTGCAATGCTGTTGGACTATGCTTTCCTAGAGTAAGTGAGGCAAGTAATAAGTAACTATTTTGAGGAGAATTGAGGCACGGCCTCTCCCTGGGGGGTTGAATGGGAGACATTTAAGGTGGTGATGCAGGGCCACTGCGTTGGAGAGATAGTGGAGGTACGAAAAACACTAGAAGGGGAATTGACAGCCCTAGAGAATACTCTGAGACAGCTGGAGAGGGAGGTGGTAACCAACCCAGAGTGCATAACATACCACAATACCGAAAAAGAAAAATATGCTGCTCAGGTGGAACGACTTAAGAGTTTCAGTTATAGGGAATATTTAGCAAGGCAAAATGAAGAAGGTGACAAAGTGGGGCCACTCCTAGCATGGCTCGCGAATTCAGACACGGGAGGAGGCTTCACCACACAGGTTAAAGACTCACAGGGCCCTATCAGGCACTCTCAAAACAATATCAATAAAGTATTCCTTGAGTACTATAAGACCCTCTAAAAGGATGGCCTGCCAGGTTCTGATGCAGATATCGGGGACTTTTTGTCCAGATGCTAGCTTTCACAGGCCACAGCAGAACAGGTAGTTTAGGAAAGCCCATCATGGAAATGGAGGTTAAAACCACCATAGATGTTTTGGCGATGGGCAAGACCACCAGTGTGGATGGGCTGCTAGCTGAATTCTATAAAACCTATGGAGACATCCTCGCCCCACAACTCACCAGAGTCTGTACAGCAGCAAAAGAGGAAGGCCAGTTGCCACCAACCCTGAGAGAAGCCAGTGGTATCACTCACAAATCCACACACAGATCCAGCTGATGTGGCCTAATACCACCCTCCCCTTGTCTAAGCTCAATCTTGATTACAAAATACTGAGCGAAATTTTGGGCAGCTGGCTCCTGTCAATACGCCCCAGACTATTTCACCCAGATCAATTCAGGTTTAGAACCAGGCGCAATATATCTAACAATATGAGACCACTCTTCAGCATTCTGGAGTAAACCACAGCAGAGTACAGGAAAACAGAGATAGTCCTGTCCAGAGACCTGGAGAAAGTGCTTGATACACTAAGTTGGCAGTCCTGGGCAAACTAAACATGGCCGAAAGCTAGTCCAAATGGGTAAAACTGGCGAAGGTGATCAGGCTGCTACAACTGTTGAACTATTTTGCCAGCTTACCGGTATGGGTTCGATCTGGCTGGTTTTGAGACCTTGACAAAACACTGCAAGGCTTTATGTGGGGAGCAGGGAGACATAGGGTGAGCTTGGCAGTCCTGAAGACACTGATAGACGGTGGAAGACTGGTTGTCCACAAATTAGCCACCCAGCTACAGTGGGTGGCCAAAAGGGTGGAGGGTTGGAACCTGTCTTATCTGGCAACTTCTGGCAGCTTTGATTGGTAGTACACTACCCCGAGACCTGTTACCCCTGCTGTTCGGAAGTAAAAAAGGACAGGGTGACTTACCACAGCAAAGGGCCCCTGCTGCGAAATGTTGCAACAGGTGTCGATATAAAATGAAGGGGTGACACTCTATGCCCCAAATCCAACTAAAAGATCTATTGCTAACATTGGCTGAAACCCCTGCAGCGATACCAAGATGGTGAGAGGACATGGATAATCTCACAATAGGAGACTTGTTACAATAATGGGACATTTCTCATTGGTGAGGAGATGGTGGAAGACCGTCACCTCCCTAACACACATTTTCTCTTATATGGGAGCATACTAGGCGTAGTGCAGAAAATGTGGGGGCAGTTTACATGCCAGAAAAAGTTTTGATTTCAAGTACTGGCTGGGCACAGTTGATGTGCATTACAGAAGCATGTTTCAAAACAGGTTGTAGCTTAAAGCCAGTGCTTTTTGCAAATACATCTGAGCAAAAGGCCAAAGCTTCTGTTGACAATAGATTATACACAAGTGGATGTCTGGGCATACACCCATGTTAAACAATTGCAATTCAGTTCTACGGTCAAATTCTATGTAGAACACACATTTCTAAGACATGGTTGCACATTTCTGCAACTTCTTTGAACATTTTGTGGCACTGAAGATTGTTGAATAATGTAGAATGTAGGCATGATCCACTTAAGGAGGTTTAACTCACAATGGGTTTGTAACTATGGCTCTAAGATTATATGCCATTGTGCTCATCTCAGGGTAGTTTGTTGTGTGTTTTGCCAAATTACAGGGGTTGACCATAGGCCCTGTCAGAATGTGTATTATCAGTGGCAAATCCAAACCTGCAACCCTCTTGACTTAAGACTTGAAGTGACTGTAATGTTAAGTCTTTAAGCAGATGATCTCATTAAGGTGAATAGAGTATGCCCTCTTTTTTGGAGGGTTTTCAAGGTTTAAGAAGGTAGCAACCCACTAAAGTTTATCAAAGCATTTATCTTGTTTATTAGCTGGATGAATATTAGTAAAAAGGATAATGTCCACCATATGTGGGTGACTTGACAGGTATGCTTTGTGCTCTCCATGTGGTCAAAGGTTATGTCCATTATCATGTGATTGGTGTTAGAAAATTGGGCAGGTGTAACTTACTCAATTGTGTTAAGTCCGCAAACCCGATAGGACGCCATCAAAAAAGACTGCCTTATGTCATCAGTAATGTCATCAATTCGATAATTTGAAATGTCATAAGTAATGTCATGAATGATGCCATTTAACATGCCATAACTGATATATGTGTGGTCATAAGCAGTGCATGATAGGGACACAAGTTATAGTTATTTCACTAAACTATTACTGGGAAATTTCAGTGTTTTTTAAACATTTTAAGATATTAGTTCAACTCTGTTTTTAACACTTACCTATATAGTCACTTCAACCCTTGTTATTTTCAGGGAATTTCTGAGGTTGCCTTACTTTAATGTCACTCTACCCCTTGTTAGTTTTCGTTCACTGTATAAGTATATACTAAAAGCACCAATGATCAATTGTTATGTCATTTAAATCATGGCAACCATTGACTGAGATGATCATCGAATTTTGGCCCCACCAGACTTCATAGTAAAATATGAGGGGAAAAAAAATAAGGTAAAATATACAAATTTAAATTTCTCCTCAGAACATACTATTTGAACCGTGTTTACGCTCCCCTGAGTACATTTCCAATTGAATCTCAAACATATTTCATGTAAGCCATTGAGCAAAGATATGCTTCTCTCTCTGTAGACACTTATTATAAAGACAGGCACTCTTGCGAATTTGCTTGTCATTGGATGTTTCCAACTGTAGATTTGCTAACATTACTAAAGGCACTAATGTATAATTGTGCTTGACTGTACGTGTATAAGGTAATTGTTATAAATAAAGAACGGATATTTTTCTTCAAGAAGCAATCTTTATTTCCACCTCTACTGTTCCATCTTCACACAGCTCGTTCCCCTCAGACCTCTCAACATTCTACAAGGCCCTCTCTGCACCTTAAGGAATGTACTGTCTCCCAAAAGGGAGAAGGGAAGTTGGAACATACCATTATTATTTATTAAATATATAAATAATGCTACAAAAAATTATAATAATTAATATATATTGATATATATACATATAACATGCTACTATTGATTATATTACAACAGTAATAAATATAAGTAATGTAAGTCATTTCTAAGGTTTTCAGTCTGTGATGAAGGCCCCCCCTTCCCAGCAGCACAAGTGCCTGAACACGTTTAAACAAAGAAAGATTCTAGTGGCATTTAGTATGTGCTTTTCAAACTGGTACATGCATGCCAATTCTCAGGTAATTAAATATTAAAGTAGTAATAATCGGTTCATTACACCTCAGTAAACCACATTCAGAGCTGGTTTGATCAGTTAACAAATGTATTATTTCATTATACCTTCAGAGAACCTATGTATTAGATATTGCCTTCCACTATTCTTTGATTTCTGTTTTAAAAAAATATGCTCCTATCAATGTGCTCAGTAGCATACCTCCCTGAAGTTTGATAGGAGTGAGCTGACACTTTCTGAGTTCTATAGCAGTGAGAGGGTACTATTGGACAATCTCACACTGCTGGAGTCCGAGAGCTCTAAGAACTCACTTCTAGAGCAACCTCACAGTGCTTCAGTTTTATATCATTGTAGAATACTAATTTGCTTGATGTTGTCAGCTGGAAATTTGAGAAGCACTGTAACACCAGGGCACAAGCCGGGGGTACCCCCATTATTTTCGCAGGGTGGATGCCATCCCCTCTGCCAAGACGTTGGATCCCAGTGAAATATACAGAACTTGATTGGTGTAATTTTCTGACACAGTTTTTTTAACCTCCAGCTTGGCCCAAGACAAAGTCCTGATTTAAAGGGTCATCAACCCCACATTTTTTGTTTGTCCCAGTAGCACCATGGCTAGGAGCTATTGGGAGCCTAACACCTAGATGCCAGAGCAATTAGAGGGGAAACAAATACACACAGCTTGTTATCACTCAGAAAATACTTATGAGAAACTGTGATTTCGAAGCATGATTTTGAGTTTTTTCAATCCTTCCACAAAAAAGATATACATGCACTAGAATGTCAGATGTATTGCACCATAAGAGTACTTGCATCCAGGGGTGGCTGGTGTTCAAGGGCTAAGGGGCTGCGCCCCTAGCCTTTTCTGGCCTCTCTAGTGAAGCATATATTTAATTACATGATGAAAGTAAAACATTTTCTGCACAACATTTTCCGAGTGAAAGTTGTGCACTTTGAAAAGCCCCACTGCGCCTGCGTCAGTATGTGGCTGAAAGCTGCACAGTAGGGCTGACAGGGCTTGCCCACGCAAAGCCTTTACGTTTTCTCAGAACGCAGTGACGTCCCTGGCTTATCTTCTCCTCCACCAGAAGCCCTGATAGTAAACAGCCTGGAGCGTTTTTTGTTCAGCCGGGTTTCCGAAAACTTCATGTCTCTCCGATATTATTATCCACCCTTTCCTATTTACTCAAATGGTGGGGTGTGATCAGAAGGGTCTACGTACCAGAGGTCACATTTTATTAAAAGAATGTGGCATTGCCCAAAGAAAATCCCCTTTTCCTGCATTACAAGCAGTCTGTGGCAGAGAAATGGAATAAATACAATAAATAACTCCATCCAGGGCTCTCTGGGAGACAGGAGTGTGACCTGAAGACCTCAAGTCATAAATATGCCAAAGACAACCCTGCACACAAGTAAGTTGGAGCTCTATCTTTTTTACAGACAATAAGAAAAAAATCTGTTCTCTCAGCTCTCCTCTCCTTTCACTGCCTCTGTAGGTGATTTCGTCTCTCAAAGGCAGTAATGGTTCCAGTACTTTATCATGGCTAGTTATTGTTTTATTTCTTCTGCAGACTAATGACGTGATATGACATATTAAACATATAATCTGCAGCTCAAATAAACGTGTACCTTTTATCACTGAAACTGCTGGATACTGGATGGGTGAGGCAATGTGTATTTGTTTGAATGTGTTTGCAGGGCTTGACAAAGTGGCTGAGAACATGTGGGTGTCTGTGTATAAGAGTTGTGTGAATGGCAGTGGATGACAATGTGGATGAGTAAATGGGTAGGTGACCAAAGGCAGTGGGTGAGTAGGTGAATGGAAATACGTGGGTAGTGAGGCTCTCTCACAAGGTGCAATTCCGTCTTGTATTTGTGCCCCACCACTGCTTTCAGTCACCAGCCACCACTGCTTGCATCAGTAACAATTTAAAATACCACATTAATATTTGATTCTCTTATAGCGAGACTCAGCTCATTGTAGGGTGTCAGAGCGTTTTAAATCACATGCACCCATTTTATATTGACAATATATCCTGCAAGTGTGTAAATCAATCTACAGGATGTGCTACATAAGACAATGAGGGTTACAAGGTGTAGGAGACACATGGTCCCTCACAGCTCACTGTGCTAGATTATAAGGACTGCAATTTATGAATTTGAAGTTAAAAAAGGATCTCTGCATTGAAAGCAGTTATCCCAATTACCTATCTACATAAAGTACAAATCTGTCATCTGCATGATACGCGATGTGGTTTGCAGAAGACACATAAACCCTCTATGCTACTCTCAGTCAAAACTGTGACTAGACAAAATACATATCTCTTCGGCAAATGCATTAACTACCATAGTTATCTTAGCATTATTATTATGCCCTGGGATTTGCTAGAGACACAAAGATCCCTGCAACAGGTGACTTAACCCCATAAGATATTTTAAAAGTTAAATAAATGTATAGGTCGACTTTCTTTCTGCTTTCCGTGACTCACCCCTCATGACTCCACCCCCTTTGCCACCCATTAATGTGTTCCCACAGCAACAGTTTTCCAATTCCAGCACTGCTGCATGGATCACACACAGGATAGTAGCAAAGCTGGAAAAGCTGCCTCGCTTCTACCCTGTGACTTTTTCCAGCATGCGGCATGCCAGAAGCCCACATGAAATCAGCAGGAAAGAACAGAGAAAAACGTCCACCCTGCAATTCTCCCAAAATTCAGACTGCCAGGAAACCAGAAGATGAACATTCTTAGTCTTCAATTTAATAAAGGTGAGTAGCTAGAATGTAGATATTTTTGTTCCTGATCTGTCTTAGCCCAAATGTGCCCTGTTTTCCATTGGAGCTGGAGAACATGCTGCACATGTACAGAAAGAAGACAGATGGGGATTGCTGATGGAGAGGAGTCAGTTGCAGCTAGGCCTTCATTCCAGCTCTCAGTAAGTATTACTACTTCAGTCAGATTTCAACCTGCCGCATTGCTAAAGAAATACTGCATCTTATCTTTGAAAAAAATGCTGCACCGGTGATGCAGCATCTGCTTGCCATGCAGCTCCATTCCTAGGAAATGTCTTTGACTCCAAAGGATGGGCCCAAGTGTAAAATTGCAATCACCCATAACCCAGGTTGGCTTTCAAACACTAGCTTCTTTAAAAGTAGGCAAGCTAACATATTAACAGGGAAAGGTTGTGCATGCGCTAAGCCATGAAACTGGCAAGTAATTCAAACAACAAAATATGCAAAGTTATTTCACAATTAAAAAGGTGCATTTTGTTAAAATGTAGAAATGTTTCAATATAGCATTTCAGATTATGTCATTACATTGACAGGCATTTACTAAAAGTGATAGCTTGTATTTAGTGAAGACTTAATCATGCCTACCTCTGTCCTGACAACAATGCTAGTAATGAACTAAAAGACATGCCAATTGTCATGAGCACTCTATGTGTGGCCTAGATTCTGATTGTATGTTGAGCAACATTATAGCCTATTAAATCACACACAAGAGAAATATTTGACTAAGATCCCACAACTTGTTCCAGTGGGGAAAACAAGATTGATTCCAGGTTTTCTGCTCAAGCATTATTCAGTTCAGTCCCTTTAAGAACATCTCTTTAGTTATCCTGTGTTACATCAAAGGTTAATATTTTGGGGGTCATTCTAAGTCTGGCGGGCGGCGGAGGCCGCCCGCCAGACTTCCCCCTCCGAAATACCGCTCCGCAGTCGAAAGACCGCGGAGGGTATTCTAGGTTTTTCCCTGGGCTGGCGGGCGGTCGCCAAAAGACCGCCCGCCAGCCCAGGGAAAAACTCCCTTCCCACGAGGATGCCGGCTCGTAATCGAGCCGGCGGAGTGGGAAGGTGCGACGGGTGCTGTTGCACCCGTCGCGTATTTCACTGTCTGCTATGCAGACAGTGAAATACTAGCGGGGCCCTCTTACGGGGGCCCCTGCAGTGCCCATGCCATTGGCATAGGCACTGCAGGGGCCCCCAGGGGCCCCGCGACACCCCCTACCGCCATCCTGTTCCTGGCGGGCGAACCGCCAGGAACAGGATGGCGGTAGGGGGTGTCAGAATCCCCCATGGCGGCGCAGCGAGCTGCGCCGCCATGGGGGATTCAAATGGGCAACGGAAAACCGGCGGGAGACCGACGGTTTTCCATTTCTGACCGCGGCCAAAGCGCTGCGGTCAGAATGCCCAAGGGAGCACCGCCGGCCTGTCGGCGGTGCTCCCGCCCCCGTTGGCCCTGGCGGTGCAACACCGCCAGGGTCATAATGAGGGCCTTTGTCTTCAGTTCTGGGCACATATGGCCATAGAATTGTAACACGCAGAAGCCACAGGCAAGTCAATTGTCATATACACCCAAAATATATTGCCTAGATCGTTATTCTATATGGAACAACATTATGGTTGATTAAATCACTCAAAAGAGGTATCTGCCTGTTAGACCTGACAGCCTTTTTGCCTGCCTCCCTCCACTTGTTAGATACTGTTTTTGTTGGTTTTAAGACACTGCACACTTTACCACTGATAACCAGTGCTAAAGTGCATATGCTCTCTCCCTTTTAAACATGGTAACATTGGGTCATACCCAATTGGACTATTCAATTTACTTATAAGTCCCTAGTAGAGTGCACTATGTGTGCCCAGGGCCTGTATATTAAAAGCTACTAGTGGGCCTGCAGCACTAATTGTGCCACCCACTTAAGTAGCTCCTTAACCTTGTCTCAGGCCAGCCATTGCAAGGCCTGTGTGTGCAGTTTCACTGCCAATTCGACTTGGCATTTAAAAGTACTTGCCAAGCCTAAAGCTCCCCATTTTCTACATGTAAGTCACCCGTAAGGTATGCCCTAGGTAAACCATAGGGCAGGGTGCTGTGTAGGCAAAAGGAAGGACATGTACCTGTGTAGTTTACTTGTCCTGGTAATGTAAAACTCCTAAATTCGTTTTTATACTGCTGTGAGGCCTGCTCCCTTCATAGGCTAACATTGGGGCTGCCCTCATATTTTGTTTGAGTGGTAGCTGCTGATCTGAAAGGAGTAGGAAGGTCATATTTAGTAAGGTCAGAATGGTGATACACAATCATACTGACTGGTGAAGTTGGATTTAATATTACTACTTTTGAAATGCCAACTAAGCAGGGAGGGTGGAGGGCCTGACACTTGCATGTCAAAGGAGAGTAGCCTGCCCTCACACAAAGGACTGCCACACCCCCTACTAGGACTCTGGCAGACAGGATTGAACTGAAAGGGGACATGTGCACTTCTAAGCCACTCTTTGAAGTCTCCCCCACTTCAAAGGCACATTTGGGTATTTAAACAGGGCCTCTGCCCCAACCAACTCAGACACTTCTGAGGTGGACAGTCTACCTGGCAAGACACTCCCTGGAGAAGAAAACCTGAACCAGAACTTGCATCCTGCCAAGAAGAACTGCCTAGTTGCCCAAAGGACTCACCTGTCTGCTTTCTGTGAAGGACTGCTGCAATGCTGTTGCCCTTCTGCCTTGTTGCTCTCTGGCTGTGGTGAAGAAGTGCTCTCTTAGGGCTTGGATAGAGCTTGCCTCCTGTTCTCTGAAGTCTCAGGACCATAAAGACTTCATCTCTACAGGAAGGACTTCTTGTGCGTCAAAACTTTCCTGCACGCCGAACTGGAACAACGCAGCCTGACATCGCAACGAGAAGATCGACACAGCACCAGCGTAGCAACCAGAAATTCAATGCACGGCCCACTGGATCGACGCACAGCTGAGCCAGAATGACGCAGTCTGACTTCCAGAGAGGAATCTACGCAGCACCTGCCATGCGGTAGAAATTTCCACGCAACGGCCACCGGATCGATGCAGCCCCTGTGACTTCGTCCTGTCAGCAACAGAAATCCACGCAACGTCCCGAAAACCCAGCAACCCGAAGAGGATTCCCGATCGAGCACCAGAAATCGATGCACATCGGTCCCTGCATGAAAACTAAATGACGCATCGCCGTGTGTGGCCCGAGAAATCGACGCACACCCCCTTTGTTTCCACACATCTCCTCCTTTGCGGTTCTTGTGGAGATTTTGTACATGAACCAGGTACTTTGTGTTTGAAAGAGACATTTATTGTTTTTTAAAGACTAAGGACACTTTATACAACTTTTACAGTGATATCTCAACATATACTTATTGCATTTTAATCTTTTTGACCTGCATCTTTTCAGATAAATATTATATATTTTTGTAAACACTGTGTGGTGTATTTTTGTGGTGCTATACTGTGTTATTGCATGATTTATTGCATAAATACTTTACACATTGCCTTCTAAGTTAAGCCTGACTGCTCAGTGCCAAGCTAACAGAGGGTGGGCACAGGATAATTTGGATTGTGTGTGACTTACCCTGACTAGAGTGAGGGTCCTTGCTTGGACAGGGGGTAACCTGACTCACAACCAAAGACCCCGTTTGTAACACTGCCTAACACTCATAGCTAAGCCCCAGTTCAGCTGCCACTTATTGCTGTATTTTATCCATGGACCGAGGTATTTATTTTACATCTAGTATCACAGATTGATGTGCACCTATTTGCCAGCTTGTAAAAATCGCAAGCTTGTTTATGTTTTTCATCCATGCATCCATTTGTATTTTTGCCTTCATATACGGGCTGCCTCCCATAATCCTGCTTGCTTGTCTATTACCCAAACATGTCAGTTTTGTCCAGAAATATCCATTTGAAATAATGTGTGTCATTTACCGATTTCAATCACTTTATGTTGAACAGTGTTTTCCTTGAAAGGAAGACAAGTTGGTTTTTTTAATAGCCCTTGAAATTTGAAAACATTGAATATAGCCATGTTAAAGTTTGCCAATTTGTAACCCTGCCAGGGTATGGCTGGTCTTTTTTGTTGCCCTTTATAACCGTACCTACTATAAAGTTTGCTATGTACTGTATCGGAACACAATAACACAAGGTAGCTTTATTGTTACAATGCTCTTAGGTATGGCAGGCTGATGTATTTCAGAGTTATGCTATTTATGAAATGAAAGCTCATCTGTGCTTACATAGGGCTGAGTCCCTCAGGAGGAGGTTACAGTGAATAGGTCAGCCAAGAGATAACTTTTACTGCAACAATAGGCCTTCCCCGGTGCACCAAGTAGGCAATGTAGCATGTCTAGTGTATGTAAAGTTCTTATTAGTGGGCATAGTCTAATCCTGATTCTGATTACTGGCTGAGTGTTTGTGACTGTTACTACATTTCCACACTTGGGTACTTTTTTCATACAACCAGCAATATGTCCTTGTAAAGGCCAATATATTCTTTACATTTCTAGCTGGGACTGTCATTGCATGTGTCCTTTTTTTGTGAGTTAACTACACCAGCATTTCCTTCTCATCCTTGAAACCTGGGCAGCTTACACTTATTTTGATATGGAGGTGATACCTCTTACTTTGGAATGTGTAGCCTGCTGCTAAATGTAGAGCTGACACTCTTTTTGAGGGGCAGCGTGTAATTTGTAACACTATAAATACAGAGACTCAAATATATGGTCTGATGCTAAATGTGGAGGTGACAACCATTTTGGGGGGTACTGAGTAATTTGTAAAAGCATAAATACAGAGCCCCAAACTTTTCCCATTGTCCCATTGCTGAATGCCAGGATTGACATTACCTTTTCATTTCACTACCCTACACTTGCTTTGAATGTATCTTTTTTCTTGTAAGATCTTTTTTTCATCCACTTTCCTACCTTCATCATTATTTTCCTGTCTTTCCTGCTCCTTCTTTCTTCCCTTACTGTCTTTCTCTCTGCTCTCCATCATGCTCTGATGGTGAAAAATTAGACCCAGTGGCTCAACATGGGTGCAGGTGCCCACCATAGACACATTAAGTGGTGAGTATGGCTAGGTAAGAATGTTTGCATAGGAGGCTGGGCTCACCTGTGTAGAGCGCAGGCAAGTAAAGCAATCACATCTACATGGAAATGTGCTGCACATTGAATAGTACTCCTGATGAAGTGGGCTAGTGGCAGAGTTACTTTGTTCAACTGTTGGATAAATGAAGTTTTACACTGACAAAAAGCTTCATTGGTTTATGTGTGGCTTGGAAAAGCGTGAGTCATCAAGGAGAGTTGGTGTGTATACTTATTCTACTTTGTCCCTTGGAATCATAATCATAATCTCTGCAAGCATACTGGATGGTTTCCAAATGTGACAGCGATGACACTAACTTTGTGTTCCATGCCTGGACCACTGATCTGACTGACAAGTTTCAACACTATTTTCTGCAGTTACTAAGGTATCAATTCAATCAGTAACCCTACCTCATAACTTTAGATATTCCTAATTTAACTCTGTGCTTCTAATTACATTAATATTCCACAATGATGAAAATTGGAGATGGTGTTGCTATGATTCAAATGCTTATGCATGCTACATGTTGGTCTCTCCGGCATATTACTTTTAACACAAAGAACTCAATGATCAGTTCACCCCTCTGTCAGTATTTGACTTTGTAGATTCAGGCTTTTTAGGGATTAAAAAATGCCCTCCAATGTTTTATATTTTTCCTTACTAATGTTGGCCACTTGATACCTGGATGCAGACATATTTCTTCTTTATTTTAGGACATTGTAAGGTGTGGGGTTAAAACTGAAGGAGTAGCACCCACACAGCATGCATGGCAAACGTATGTATGTTCCGCAAATGCTGGGTGTTCATGTACTTTAATACCCTGGCTACACTAATGGCTGAAGCAAAAACCTCCTGACAGCAGGCTCCTCAATTAAATGCAAAAGAGAGTACGTTTGAGGGTGTATAGTTTGTGTTACTATATAGAGCTGTGGAGGACATTCACTCTTAATTACAAAGTCACGTCAGAAGGTTTCGGAGACTATATTAACAGTGGTGGGAATGAGATTCCAGAACAACTGAAATCTAGTTTGAGGGCAATAACACATCCTGTGACTTCAAGTGACTGAGCAAGAGGTTTCAGCAACATGAACCTGGTAATGTCACCCATGCAAAACTGTCATAGGATAAGGTTACAGTGAATAGGCAAGCCAATAGGTGAATTTTATTGTAAACAAGTAAGCCTTCTCCAGCTGCGGTGGAACAGCTTCCCCAGCAGCCTTAGACTTTTTATCTGAATGATAATCAGTGCTCAAGGCACGCTGATGCAATTCGAGTCCTCCTTTCACTATGTTCAATGCTCTGACACACAGCCCACACTATGAGCACTGAGTACAATGGAAGAGGTACTGTTGGTAAGGAGACATTTTCCTTTTTACAAAGGTAACACCCACTAGTGGATATCTCCTTGGCTATCACCCTGGAGGGAGAGTTATAAGTAGGGTTCCACTCACTAGAAACAAGAGAGCTGAAAGATCGGCAGCCCTCCCTCTCCCCACTTGATATGGGTATGCTCCAGTGGGAACACTCCAGCCACACTGCCAAACTGCCAAGCCAGGTCCTCTCTGAATTGAAACACAAGCAACCTGAATCGAACTGTGAACACTGGAGCTGCATCTGACCATGACCATCACACACTTGTTGCACGTAAGGGGGAATATTTGGAGATTTGCCCCAACTTCAATGTGCCTTCCCCAGGAGGGACAGAAAGTACACTAGATATCAGAAACATACTTTTTTTTTTAAAGAAGAGTAGGGGTCAGCCTGTCCTGACATTGTGCTACACTTCTGAAGCTAAAACATCTTTCTTTATCTGGTGGGATATTTTGGTATTCACCCCAATCTACGCTCTTCAGGGTAGCGTAAAGCATAATAAATGCTGGGGATTGTTTTGTAAATAGAGCATGGTGTAGCAACACATCCTGGAATTTGGCTACACTCTCCTTATCCGGAGCACAAACAGTCTCCTCTCCGCCCCCAGGGGGTCAATTGGAGAATTTGTTACCAATCTGCCCTACCCAAGGGGGCAGAATCCGCACTTGGCATCAAAGCTTGATTTCAAATAACAAAGAAGAATAGGGCTGTGTTAGAAATGGGGTTTCTGGTTGGCTAGGGTATGCACCTCAGCCAGGCAGAACCCACCCACTCTAGTGAGGGCAAGGGAGTTACACGTCCAAGATAACCTCTGCTCACCACCTTGGTAGCTTGGCACGAGCAGTCAGGCTTAACCCGGAGGCAATGTGTAAAGCGTTTGCACAACACACACAACACATGTGACACACTATCCCCACCACAAAGGAAACACAACACCAGATTATATGAAAATATACTGTATTGTACACAACGCACTTATTAGACCAACATCACATAACAGTAGTATCCTGCTACCTTAGCAGTTGTCAGAACGTTACACATTAGTTACTCTGCAAACTAGCAGTAGTCACAAATAACACAAAGGTTACTCAATATTCTGCAACATAAGCAGTAGTCAGGAAACACGTTATCACATTAGAATACTTGTCATAAGAATATCATATAACGCCCATAGTAGGAACATTGGAAAACATATGGCAAGTTAGGTAAACATATTAGCAAGTCATGCCCATAAAAGGAACATTTGCATATGCCTATGAAACACCATCAAAAACAGGTAGGCAAAATATAAATCAGAAGAAGTCTCTAGTAAGAACTTATGTTCTATATATTGTTCCTTTAACAGTACCTGGCTTGATGAAGGCACCGCCAGTGCCTAGAAGATAAACAATGGGGCCCCCGCGCTCCTATGCGCAAAATGGGGGCCTCTGACATCCTTTTGAGGAGAAGAGGGCGGCACGCACCTCCTCTAGACCATTGGCGGGACCCTTCAGGGACCGTGATTACTGGGGGCCATCCAGGAAGCGCTTTTCAAAGCGCTAAGGCCATACTTATAGCCCGGGTTGCGGCGGTGATTCCAGCATGAAACAGGTGCCTCGAAGTGCCTGAGGGCACAGAAGAGCGCTCTCTCAGCGCAAAGGGGATATCAAGGCAGCACTCCCCTTGCAGGGAAAAGTTACAGGGGTCAGGGGCCACGGCACCCTGCCCCTGGGAACAATGAAGCAGGAAGGAGCACAAGGCTGGTGGTTCCAGCTACAGGCCAGCACAAGGGGTGCAGATGATGGCAGTTCCTCCTACTGACCAGGCAGGTCACAGCTTAGCACAGCAGCAGCAGACCAAGGCGGTTTCCTGGTGAGTCCATTCAGCAGCATCTTGTGTCCAGGTTCAATTTCCAAGAGTGTTCAAATTGTGGGGGAAATTCCCCTGTACTTATAGTCAGTTCTTACAGTGTTTTACAATGGTAGGGAGAGGAGGTTCCAGCCAGTTACAACTGGTTCTGGGAGTGCCCCCTATCTCCTTTCAGCACAGGCTTCAAACATCAGTGGGGGGTTAACGACCCTATTGTGTGAGGCCAGGGCACAGTCTTTACAAATGCAGGTGTGCCCCGCCTCTCCCTTCTCTCAGCCCAGGAAGACTATTCAGTATGCAGATGCACCTCTGTGACACCTCCACCCTCCCTGTGTACAGGCTGTCTGAAAAGTATGCACAAAGCCCCAACTGTCACTCTGTCCAGACGTGGATTGGAGTCAAGCTGCAAAATACCAGAGTCATAAGCACAGATAAATGCGCACTTTCTAGAAGTGGCATTTCTGTGATAGTAATAAAAAATACACCCACACCAGTAAGCAGCATTTATTATCACCATCACAACCATACCAAACACGCCTACGCTACCCCTCATAAATCAGACAATACCCCTTTCACATAAGGCAGGGCATTTCTAATGCAATCCTATGAGAAGGCAGCACTCACAGCAGTGAGACACCAAGTTAGGCTGTTTGTCACTACTAGGACAGGCCATGCAATATGGCACATGTCCTGCCTTTCTAAATACATGGCACCCTGCCCATAGGGCTAGCTACGGCGTACCTTAGGGGTGACTTACATGTTGTAAAAGGGGAGTTCTGGGCCTGGCAAGTAAATTTAGATGCCAGGTCCCTGTGGCAGAAAACTGCGCACATAGGCCCTGCGCTAGCAGCCTGAGACAGGTTTGAAAGTCTACTTCAGTGGGTGGCGCAAGCAGCGCTGCAGGCCCACTAGTAGTATTTAATTTACAGGCACTGGGTATAGAGATACCACTGTACAAGGGACTTATAGGTAAATTAAATATGCCAATTAGGTATAAGTCAATCATACCAACTTTAGATGGGAGAGCACCTGCACTTTAGCACTGGTCAGCAGTGATAAAGTGCTCAGAGTCCTAGAGCCAAAAGCGAGAGGTCAGAAAAACCAAGAGGAAGGAGGCAAAAAGACTGGTAATGACCCTGCGTAAGGCAACAAGTCCAACAGGCTGCTACCAGCACATCCTGGAATTGGGCCATATGCCATAGCATAAGGCTAAACAATATTTCTGCCTTTCTGGATGACAAATTGATGAATCTACCCAATCTGCCCTCCCACAGAAGGTAGAAATCCCACTAAAACACATCACGAATTTCTAAAAAAAAGAAAAAAAAGAATGGGGTGTAGGCTGGCCCATGCTTGCACTGGCCCATGTCTCCCAACCCTAGAGCTCAAACAGTCTTTCTGTCCTCTGTACTTTTGTTAAGTCCAACAGAGCCCAAATCTTTCACTCACAGAAATGCGAGGACGTTTTAAGGTTGGAGCACATTCAATGTGCTACAACAATGTGATAAGGATGTAAGCTATACCACTCTGGACTCCCCCTGATGCCTAGTTTTCAAAAATGTCCAAGGTTCATATGTTTCCATTCATGCCAGATGATCATGGGCTCAAATAACCCACATGCACAGAAAGATTTGAATTCAAAGAAAAATGCCTGTGTCTCCATGTGGCATTTTAGGGCCCTCACTGTTGCTGGTGATAGGTCCACCTGTGGTATGATGAGAAGCATGGGAATACTGGGTGGTAGGGTATATGCTGACCCTTGCAGATTTCAGAACTTTCTTTCACAGAAATATGAGGGAAATTGGTTATTTTTGCTAAAGGATGATGTTTGCCTGGCATTCTGGGTAAAAAAGATAGTTATATTTATGGAAGCCACACCATCCTGGACACACCTCATTTGTTGGTTACCTGGGATGGTGGCCGACCCCAGGCAGTTACCTCTTCCCGGGGAGTCAATGTAAGTAAAATATAAAATCCTGCAATTATCATGGTATTTTTTGGGCCATTTGTCCATATCTTGTCCCAAATAATATGGCCATGCACTCTTGTGGGAAAACACTTTTATCAGGGACATTGTGAGAATACAGAATATCAAAACATCTATTGGCTTTCTCTCCACATTTGCCTTCCAAATGTATGTCAGTGTACATATTCAGATGCATACTAATAACCACTATATCTCAACTCAGAATCTTGGTCATATTTAAAAAATGCACAGCTTTTCTTCTCACTCATTTCCTTATGATTTGTAGTACGGTTGGTACACAAAAAATAATTCTGAGCTGCAACTCAGTTGATGATTGTAGGTACTGCATGTTGTTGGACAATCAACAAAAACTATATATCTCTGTGACTGGAAGAGCCTGATATACAGAAGGTTATATTATGTTTATAGATTGTCCATCAGAGCAAAAAGTATGATGAAAACGTCATTTATTACTATCTTTTCAAGCTACCTTTCATTTTTTTTTTATTTCAACATTTAGTTACTCTGAAAAAAACGGGGGTGATCAATATAATGGCCGATTGTTGATCCCAGAATTATGTCTACTTTTCAGAAATGTGTAGCCTTTCGTACTCATCTATGGGTTTCACGTCTCTTTCCCCATTAACTACGGGTAGGTAGGTAAGGTAAACATAGTAAACAATGACTACTTCTTAGAAAATTGCAAAAACTGGTGAACAAATTATTTTTTACAGCTTTGTATTTTCCTGGAAACTGTGAAGATAGCAATCTTAGCACATCCAACACTCTATTTATGCCATTTTTATTAGTTTAAGAAAAACAATATTGTCTTTTTCAGCACCTGTTCTCAATTTTTCCATAAAAATATAATATTGTTTAATTTTGGATAATTTCTCTTTGCCCTTTGAGGCTTTGACAATCATTTGTTACCTTAAGAGTCCTTTACACATATGAAAAAAGATCATAAATGTGAAACCTTAGCCAGGAACTGCACCAAAATTTTAAAAAGAGCTCAACAATAAGGCAAAAATGCCCCAGTGCTGAAAGGGGTAAATCAGTTTGAAGCCAGCTAACAAGTTAAATATTGACAGTTTCAGAGTAAACAAAGTTTTTTGGCTGGTCCCAATTCAGGTCCTTGACGGTTCGTTAGCAATGCTTAGTACCAACACCCTTTACCACCTTATTATGAAAGTAGATTTCTGGATGTCGTAATGAGTGACAAGACTGTTTGCACATATTTCTTGGGCTGCATTTTGCGTGGTGGTGTGTGATGTCTTTTGTGTTGTGGTGTACTTTTGCTGCTTTATTGCATTGTCGTGTTTTGTTTTACTGTGGTTGTTGTGTTACATTTTTTTTTACTGTGTGATGCCCTATTATGTTTTACTAGTTATATGCATTTGTATTATGCTACGTTCCATTGTTTACTTGTGAGATGTCCACATACGCTCATACATTTCAAACCAAAACCAACACTTTCCTTTAAAGTTCCAGTCACAAACAACCATTTAACATTGGTAAGGGGATACAATACTGCTTCAGCTCTTGTAATGTTTAAGAAATCTGTTAGACTACATTTGGGGCAGGCACTTGTTTAAGTTAGAGCTCTCGGTGCTCACCTTATTTGTTGCGGCCCTGGCTGTCGGCAAACTAATCAAAGCGCAGCAACATCCTACTGCTCTGACAAGTCCCTCACAAAGTCGATTTCTGTTGGTCGTGATGTCAATATTAATTAGTAAAAATCCCAAATATCCTGAGTTTGAGACTTTATCATTGAAGAAGAACACGAAGTACCACAAGTGCTCTGTTATTATCCAATGATGAATTTGCTATTTATTAATTCTCTATCCAGCCACAGTCTAATTTTAACAGCGCTGGATCTCGCTTGTGTTTTCTTTCAGCTATGTTGCCAGGGAACTGATCCTGCTCGTCTTTCCTGTTACAATCGCACATCCCATTTTCATATGGAAGCACCATTTGTCCAGAGTTGTTAGACTCAGTTGAACACACTCGACAGCAGAAAGGGGGGCGGGGGGCTCTTTTAGAGTCATGCAAGTTTGCAGCAACATAGTTGTGGGGTGGCATGTCACAGGCAGCTTGGTCCGCCGCCCTGGCACTAGCACATCAATCAAGAGATATGAACAGTGCTTGAGCCAATCTAAAGCGAGATAAGGGGGCGAGTGTTCTATTTAGAGAGCACTTAGCAATCACAAGGGCTACCTATTAAACACTAAGAGGTGCAACTTGAGATTTCATACCGAAGGGCAATGACAAGTAAGTGTTCCAGAGTCCTAACCTCATTAGAATCAATTGGGTTCCCCTTCCCTACATCCACACTGTTTGCTTGGCAGGTACACAAAAAAAACATAGGACTCCATAGCAGACTTCTCATTGTCGCCACTGATTTCTTTAGAATGTTCTGTTAACACTCAAACATTAAAGTAATGCAAAATGTATTTAAAAGTGTGGTGTTGGGCAGTCTGTGGAACATTTGCACATCAAAAATACTCTTCTTGCTCCTGTTTTGGAACAACGCTGTGCGGCTACTATTTACACAAACAACGTATAATTTAATTGTGTTTTATTCTGTTCCTCATAAACAGATTTAAGGATTTATGTAGACTCTGAATCCACAAGGAGGGTGAGTCCATGGCCTGTGACACTCTACTGAAGGTTTGCCCCATTTAGAGACCCTGAAAGCCTCAGAATGAACTCTGCGCTGTGATGAATGATGCTGGGGATGAATGTTGGAGATTAAGAGGGGATTTCGAAAGAGGTTTTATGAACTGGTTAACATAGTGCTCTTAGCCACGATGTAGGACAAACTCTGTCCACGTATTCATGATTGGTACCATAGACTCCCTGAGATATCTTGAGAATGAATGGAGTAGGTCGCCTATGATATCAAGGGTTTGGGACATGTATTCTTAGAGCTGTGTTCGCCACATTTTGCTATGTTTTACAACAGACCACAGGGGCTCACGTGCCCAAAGACGTTGATGGCGCTGCAAATTGCACCAGCATGTACAGAGCAGGTTATTACACGCCTTGGGAACTGCACTGTAAAAGGTTCAAGAGACCTCTATCAGCCTCTGCTCCTCCTGCATGATAAAAGTAACATGCTATTGAGGAGGAGGGAGAACTGGAAACATTTATTGTTTTAAATGCTGGCCTTCAATTCATAACTAAAAGCACGAAGAAACAATTGAGTCAAAGTGCATGTTCTGCAAACGTTTTTGTACAGAGTAAGGAAACTATCAAATAGGGTTGTTTGTTTTCCCTAAACGAAGAGAAATTGCTCCAACACACAGGATGTTGCCTTTCTGAACCTGGGGGCCAGTATGCATTTGTTCTGCCTGTGTCCATCATACATCACATGGAGGACATAAATAAGGAAAATGATTGTCAGTCACCCCGCCCACAATAGGGTGGGATCTCCGTGACCTAGCAGCCCCTTGGCAGATACGTCATTATATTACACTGACAGAACCAACAGAGGATCCACTGGTGTAACACAGATGGGGTATCAGTGGATTGGTAGGCAGGATCACTGTCGATCTACAGCAGTGGTTCCCCTCCTCATGAATAAGAATGCATTCACTACAGAAACTGCATATTCTGCACAAGAGATTATTTTGAAAACATTTTAATCTGTAATTCAAGGACTAAGGCATGACCACACATGCTGCAGCCCCTACAAAAAGTGCAATCAAAGAGCTTTTTTTTTGGTGGGTGGGTGGCTTCTTACTGGGAAAGGGCTCCCAGAACCTGTGTAACGCTCATCATGTGCGTTCTCCATGCAAATCAGGAAATTCGTTTTCCTGTGGTGCAAACTCCCATCATGGAAGCACGAACAGAACCCCAGAGACAGGCTGAATGTGCAGTCAATGAGGTGGTAGAAACGCAGATCACCCACAGAATGATGCTCCAGAACATGGGTACTCGCAAACATTTTCCCAGGGGCCAAAAAGTTTTTTCTGTGATGTGCCCGAGGGCCGCATCAATGCCAGAGAAATGGTGGTCGGGCAAAAGGGTTGGGAGGAATGGCGGTTAAGTATTGGTAGGCGAAGCAAATGATATACATCTAGTGGCTGAATTGAGCAATTTGAAACTAGAAAACCTGGGATTAATCTTGGCTTCCCTACTTTTGCAAATTGTGTGATCCTAGGCAATTGCTTAATATTAGGTTCAGGGTCTGCATTGTACAAATCTACTCCTGTGTTTGATTTAATAAACTACAATGCTGTTCATCTATAATAGTAACCCAGATCACTCAAAAAGTGCACTTAACATCTGACTCGCTTGTTTAATTCACTATTGGCGTATTTGTCAGGGTAGAGGTGAAAACATATGTTTCTAAATTCGTGTTTGAAAACTATCACATTAAATGAATACTTCTACAATAAATTATACTTAGGTGAAATGGACTGCATGTTAATATTTTTACACTTTTGCTGCAAGATGTCTTTAAAAATGAACTTGCTTCTAAAGTGAAGCTCAGGACTCCCTGGTTACTTCCTTGCCTTAACACCAGTTAACCTTGAAATAAACAATTGTCTCTCTACTTTGAGTATCCATGCTCCAGAACATACATCTTTGGTGCAGAAGCACTGCGATGAATACATTGGAAGGTATACAAATCACACTTGCTTTTGAGGGGCAACTTTAGGCTCCTCTCAAATGCTGGTGTGGCCGACACCTAGGGCCTGATTTAGGACAAGATCGTGCCACCTTTGCGTCATTTTTTGACGTAAAAGCGGCGGAAATTGACAAAATGCAATTATATTATGTTAATTTGCACCGTTTTAACGTCAAAAAATGACGGAAAGGCGGCGCAAACTTTTCATAAATCAGGCCCCTAATGCGTGCTACTCCATTCATTTGTGTGGAAGACCTACACCCGCTTGAACAGGACAACTTACAACTATTCTTAGGATGGTGTATGCTGATAGTTTACGCACACTGGTACTATTTGCGTATAAATGTGCACGCCATCACCCAACATACCTTTTGAAAGTAAGCTGTTAAATGATCAATGTTTATCTTTTGGGATAAAGTGTAAAGGTACACATAAAATGATGATTAATTGCTGGCAGTGTTAAATCTATTATGGTGATGCTTCTGATAAATGTGCATTCAATTACCCAATAGACTTGATATTTATCTGCCATTTGAAAAATACATATATCCTTGTTGAACACAATTATTTTCTAGCTTGCCAATACATTTTGTGGAACTTAAAACTGTGCCGCACAACGCAGTATTCTGAATCTGAACACTAAATGAATGCTAACTTTTTAATTAAATAAAGCAATTTCCGTGGGGTGATATATAAACCATTACGACTGCTGTTGATTTTATTGTACTTTGAACGCTACTATATTTCCTTTAAAGGACTGAGCTTTGTTTTTCATTAAAATCATAGGGCATCTTCTGTTTACCATTTGCGCCTTGGAGAAATATCTACCTTTTCCCTTAAAACAACAGAGAAGACACAATAAGCAGACCAGCGATTGCATCCACAAAACGTACTGTACCACCGTTCACACACTGTGAACTGGAAATTAACCCACGCAGAGCCTTTAAAGAGATTAGATGTCGTGTGATTCCTTTCAAGCCAAGTAAAATCAATAAATGTTTGCATCGGGAGGCACAGTTTGCTAACGACCTGCTGCCGAGTCGTGCTATGTTAGCAGACTGGAATTAGCATTTTCTGTTACAAGGAAGGATGCGTGTGGTTCGCATTACAGAAGAACTGTAAACAGCCGGGTTACAAGATCGCGTAATTGAGTATTCACAGCGGTCATGACGTCAGTGGCCTGAAGTGGATTTTCAGCTAATAAGCATATGGACACAATGCAAGCTCATCAGGAATCTAGAAGTAAAACAAACATTTTCTAGAAGCTAATTGTTCATTATTTAGATATATTTTTCAGCAAATAATGGCCACCGAAGGTCAAATATCCTGAAACTGGTGTCTAGAGATACACAGCACTGGCTGCACCATTATTTGTTATTGTTACCATGCATCAAACTTTCCAGAATGCATCTGGACGAACTGTGTGCTGGTAGGCCAGACAGTTCGTTCAATACCCCCTTTTCTTACCCCATGCACATAGGTCTGTATTTAACATGGTGAACAAGTACCAAACGTGGCACAGCAGCATCACGCTGCTCAGTGTCTGAGTTCCCCTTTTTGCTTGAAGGTCTTTCCCATGCAAAGCAGTGCTTCTCCATTAAAAAAGGCCATCATGCTGCATAGGCCCGGTTCTAGCGGGTGGGCCAGGTGGGCCAGGCCCACCCACATATGACCTTTGGCCCTCCCAGTAAGAGCAAAAGAGGTGCATGTCGAAACATGTGATTTTTTGTTTTACTTTTGTTTACTTTAATTATCAGTCAGTCAATGAGAAATCTCTAGAATACATTTTAAAGTGCATTGTTTTAATAATAGCTGTTTTACTTGTGTACTGATAGGGAGAAAAATACCACCTTTGGATGATTTTCCCTATTTTTCTACAGTCTGAGACAAAACTCTTGGCATGCGTGTTAGAAGAAAGCCTGGTGGCAAGCTTAGCTCATGTCTGAGGGAAGCTGCAGTGGGTATGTGTGTGTTGGTTAGCAGGAGACATGGGTTTACCTGCCAATGATGCAGCAGGTACAGTAGCACCAGAGCCCAGGTTGTAGGCTACCTCCAGAACTGTCGAAAAGTTGCCACACATTGGCCACCCAAACATCCCCTTGCCCCATTCAGAAATACATTTCTGGAACCGGGCCTGATGCTGCCTGCATTATACACATTACTTTCAGGATACAGGTGCCCACCACGATGGGGGAAGGAAAAGTTGCAATTTTGTGTCTTCCAACTCTGGTGCGTGATTATGGAAAACGTTCCTCTTTGACACACCAGAATTGAGCCTTTTGCACCAAATTGCTGTCACATATATGTTTCTTTAACACAATTTGGTTCTGCATAGAACCAATTATGGGGTCATCCCAAGGTTGTAGGGCCAAATGCCATCGCCACCAGCTCTATGGCAGCCCCCTGCCATATTACAATCTTACCGCTAATTTGGTAGGCCATTGTTACCCATAGTCTTCTTACTGACAGTGTATAGGCACTTTGAGCAAAAATGCAATTCAAGACGGGTTGCCATGTAATAAAGATCCATAGTACTTTCTATTTGATTTCTGGAAACAGCCACCTGAAGTGCGCTTTCGTTTCTGATAATTAAAAAAATAAATTTCCTTGACGAGCTAGATCTCTTCCAGCGCGTGTGCTACACACATCGGCGTTTTTTATGCTTAAGACTACCATGTGGCTCCTAACGATGAAAGAGTTGAACCTAAAGATCCATTGTAAATCGGCAGGTCACACAATATGCTCTAGCCAGTATAGCCAGCAGCCCTGTGGCGGAGGCGTCGCAGCTGTGGGCTTCTCAGACCAGAGTCAGAAGATGTGCCACTTTCAGAACCAAGTTGTAAATGAGGCAGGGAAGTTTTGGGGTTGGAGGAACTGGACACTCGCTAGTTTGTGGTGCTTGTTCCACGACCACCAACTGCTAAATAACCCCCTTACTTTCTTCTCTTGCTTCATGCCACTGCCAACAGAAACGCTCTGCCAAACCTACATCTACAAAAGAAAAGCTGCTTACATTTTGCAGCTTTGTTGAGATTGATTAAGTGAAACCTTTACTGATATGCAGATAAAAACACTGTGTGGGGGAAGGCAAAGCTAAGTCAAGAAGCCTGAAAACGTAATCAGCAGTTACATTCTACAAATCCCAAGCAGAAACTATATACCTTTCGTTCTATTATATTTAGAGTGAGTTTTTAGTCCACCCTTTCAGTTTTTTCCTAACCAATCTCTTTCAGCCATTCAGCTGAGACTTTGGCAATTACATCGTGACCCAGCCCAAAGGTGTATCGTTTGTTCCCCTAATTCGTTTATCAGTTTATGTGCATCCTTCTTACTCTAGTGGATTGCTTCCAAAGTAATGCATTAATTCATCAGGTTTAGCATGTGGCTGGGCCGATTTAGTAAGGGCTGAAGCCATATTTGAAACAAGGCTTCCCCCAATTCCATTCACATAATTGTCTTAGTTACTGAATCCTCTCCTCACATTCTTATCTTCGAACCATGCTTGCTTCCTTGCAGTTACAGATTCTGCCATTAAGTGTTACTGTTGTCTCCCATCAAGGTTCAGCTTGTTGACCCAACAGCTTAACCTCTGTAGTATTGTTGCTGCCTTTCAGACATGCATGTTTTGTTCTGCATTGCTAGCATTATCTTCACCACTTCTCCACGCAAGCACAGACTGTATTTCCTGCCTGCCGCCACCAACTTCTCCGCAAGTACCCTACACTCTTGCACAACATCCATGAACCTCTTCCGATCTTAATATGGCTGCCAGTGGGGACCATCACCCACACAATCAGACTTAGACATCCCAGCATCTGCTCCTACAACAGTTGAGTCCATGATTCAATAAAGACAATTTTGCTTTTTGAACTCATCTACTTTGGAATGAGGCTTACTTTAGGAGAGGTGAGATAAATATATATTTGCTTGAACATTTGTCATATAAAATGGGGAATATGGATTCTGAATAACTAGAGTTGTCAAGCATTGTCATCTTTCCATTTTCAGTGTTGTAAAATGTTTGTGTTCTCTCCTTCCTTTACTTTTCTGAAACTTGTTGGTTTCCTTCCTTTTCTGCTTTTCTGCTTCTGTGGATTATGTGTGTTTACCCTAGACTTCCCTCTATTTCCATACCCACAAGCATTGGTGTGAGTACACAAGATGAGACAAGTTATCAAAAAATCTTCCTTTAGTTTTCTAATACATTGTTATTTGAGTTTTGTTTCTTATTGCATGGACTGAAGCAGGGGCAGTGCCTTCATTAGGGTGTTGGAGCGTTGCCCCACTGGTATTTTGAACCCTGTTCCCCTAATTAATTGTGAGTAAGCTATACATTTAAAGCGTTCATTCTGATTCTGCCATCGGCAGTCAGCCTTCAGCCATGGGCCAGTTGCAGACAGTATTATGTACTGAGCGGCTGAGGCAAGTCCCGGAGTGTATCACATGCGTGCCTCAGGGGGTGGATCTTACGTTTATTGACAGACAGTACTCGTCATCAGTAGCCTGAAAGCACCTGGGCCTAAGTGCGCATGTTGGGCTGGACTGCAGCCTTTCTCCGCCAAGCCCAACATGCGCACTGGAGGCCTCTTTCAGAGTCTCTTCACCTGCACATTACTGAGCCGAGGGTGAATCCAAACCATAGCCCCCAGTCATTGGCCCAAGGCCATTCCTGGCACTTCTCTCTTGCAGTGTAACAGCAGGAGCAGTTGGTGGATTGGCTTATTGGAGATGCAGCTAGGTTACTAGGGGACTCTTCTGCAGTGTGTGCACGTTACTTGAGTCAATGTGGGGGGTGGGAGGAGGCTGTCTCTTCTCTCTTTCTCAAATCTTTGTGCAGCACAAAGAGAGACAGGCGTTTAGCCTTGCTAAGCTACTACGGCATGCATTTTAAGAGATGAGCTTCAGCCTTCCACATAGGTGAGGTAAGGTAAAATTTATAAGTGAGTTCAGGTTGTTGTCTCATCAGAATGAAAGCCACGGGGAAAGGCGTAATAGTAATAGCCTGTCTCAGCTGGGACAGGAGGACATGTGGTGGTGGACACATTGTTCACCAATAGTGGGGAATGCTAGCAGGCTCGTCACTCGCTCACATGAAGTAATGTGAAATAATACATATTTGCAAAATGGGTTCGGGATGTTGGGGCTTGCCTTAACAGTGTGACAATATCTCGTCTGACCTGACCTATGGCCTAGTGACACAAGTCTCTAGACTACCTACATATGGGGAATGGCTGACACCCTAGCTCAAGGATGGCAGGAGATGTGATATTTGTTTATGCAGTTGAGTGCTCAGTCATTGTTTTAATTACCCCTTTGGAGCCTGGCTCATGTGCAGACTGTTGTTTTCTTTGTGCCAAGCATCTATGATCTTTGACCCGAACATTAAGATGACCTATAAATTATTCATTGCATAGCATGTCATAACAATGAAATACTTACATACATTTTATTATTATTGTGTTTATTAATTACTATAGTTTCCCCATGTTCTTATGTGTGGACATAACAAATGCATAGCATTTCACAAAACTATTTTACTTTAATGCTGGCATTATATGTGAGCTGCAAATAAGATATCATGCCAATGAGCCTTTATTCATGTCAGTATTTTGGCACTGTTGATCATCACACACTGCAATAACAATAACAAGAACACACACACCATGCAACTGCATCGGAGTTACTAGCACGTAGGAATCCCAATGGTTTGTCTTTCAGTGCTACTTGGTGACCTTGGAAAATACACTTTAATTTCAGAATATTTACGTGTATTCACCAACCCTTACTCACTGCGTGTAGCGTTTCTTGTGGACACTTGAGAAATATAGATAGTATGTACTGTCACCAAGTCTGCACTTGTGGTGAAAGTGCATGAGAGTACTCAGCTTCTCTTCACGTGAGCTATGTAATAACAAAAGGGGCATTATATATGCACTGAATGCAGCCACCGATAGTGCAGCCTTCTCAGAGTAGAGGAAGCCAAGGAACTGCTTAAGCTGCATGCAAACACAAAAAGTGCTGTACGGTCGGGACTCGGGTAGCCCTTTTGTCCCAGTCCCTTTGACCTGTGTGTGAAGGCAAAAGTGCATCTTGTATGTACTTTCTGCAGTCAGAAAAATGCAATCTTCTTAATTATCGGTAGCCACAGATGGAAGCCAAGTACACACTATGTATTGCCAACCAGCGCACACCGTCTGCACTAACTGTTGGGAGTACTGAAGGTGCTCACCAGCGATATCCTAGGTGCAGTGTATGAAATGACAGAAACTGCAGTCGTTTGAAATGACAGTCACAAAGTCCTTCAGCTGCACTCCATGTGGACATTATGTATTTAGAAAAAAGTACAGTTCGTGTGCAATGTTGACCGTGGGGCCGTCTGCCTACCTTTAATCTTGATAGATTTAGTAGGAATTATTATGTCTAATTTCTCCTTGATTGTAATCTGGGGACAGTCATCATTTTCTTGCACTGATACCTCTTCATTAAAACAGTTCTCTACATCAAATACACTAATGTTTTTTTAACTTCCCTAACTTAAACCAAGCTCTACCTTGTCCATTTGTCTTACTACCTACTTCTGTAGATTTGAACTATAATCCATGTACTTCAAATGTGCTAAAGAGTGATCCGACCAGCATACCTGAACTAGTTCTTTGACTAAAATCAACTCTGGTGCCGCCATTATTAAATTGAAGGTGTGGCCACCTAAATGAGTTGGGTCCTTTACCTGCTGCTTCAGGCCCAGCAACTCACAGGAGTCTATTAGATCTCCACTAGAAGGGCATGTTCTGTTTGCAGCCCAGATGTTAAAATCTCCCAACAATAAAGAATGTGAATGGGTCTGGGCAAGGTTAGCACCCATCTTCAAAAATGGTTTAACAAATTCCTGTAAAGGGCCTGGAGGTCTGTAACACAGCAGACCTGAAACTAATACCCTACCACTCTCCTTTAGAGCAAAACACAATAGTTCAGACCCTTCTAATTTAACTTTGATACAAACTGCTACAAAAGAGTAAAATTCAAGGTAATTAGAGGAACTTAGATTAGGCCTACAAATGTAGCAAATGTAATAGGCGCCCATGGTTACTCAATACACACCTTTATGTGGAGAATCTATGTTTCCAGATGTTTTTGAGATCAATAATGCCAATTTTGGGCAAGTAAGGATTTTTTTTTTTTTTGTGTTGGGGCTTTATATAACCAAAACAATTTGAAATCGTTTGATTATTTGCAAAGTAGAGTATCATTAATATTGACTCTGACAACATTGATCTTAAAGAAAATTCGGTGATGGATTTTTGTTCGAAAAATAAATTAAAGAGCATCCAGGTGCAGTATTCATGAAAACATGCCAAGACGGCTTGGAAAACCTGTCTGTTAGTTTGAGTTACAATTTAGGTTTAGAGAGTACTTATGAAAAGCAACTGACTTCAATTCGGAAGGGTAATAATGTATTCTTGGCAGCCAACTTAAAACTTCACAATTACAAATTAATACACAGACTACATTGTAATCCATCAAGACTATATAATTGAGATTGAAAGAATTCTTTGAAATGTCTGAGATCTGATATTGATGAAGCCAGTGACGAACACATATTTGGAAATTGTCAAGAGTTGGGAATATTTTAGGACAGGGTAATCAGTACATTGATGCAATTTTTTGGGCAATGATGTTGATGTCGCTACTTAAACATTTATGATGAGAATTCATAAGCCAATTTCCAGGGACTTGAAGGTTGTTTGTCTTATAGCTATTAAGGTAGCATTTATATGCATTGCAAAATTATGTAAAATAATTAGACTTCTGTATATAGAAAAATATTTGGCAACTGTTTTGAAAACATACAAGCTTTTGAAAGCAATTAAAAAACCTACAAGGGGTAGTAATTGACAATTCAAATCTATTTGGGGATTTCTCAACCATTGTTTCAATAACTTGATAATACTTGTACGTATAGATGCTTGTGGCAGAGAGTTTGATATATACAAAATGAACTGATATGGTGTTTTGCTTTACCGCGGACCTAGCCAAAAATGTACACACTGAAAGGAGTCACAAAGAATCTCTGGAAAGCACTTCGTAGTCTAAAGAAGGAATTTATTATATCACTTCGCAAGGCTCATGAAGGAAGGTCAGTATAACCCAAAGTGCATCTTTAAAACGTACAACAATAAAGTGAGAACATGTACAAAAAATCTTCAATCTATAAACAGCAAATATATACATGCAGAGATACAAACACCTATATTGATATATATATTCATACACAATGCAAAGCAAATAATTAGTAAAAATTAATCACCATGGGGCATATCTGGTGCTTCATCTTTCTCCTGCCAGCAAGTCGTTGACCCCAGTTCGACTGCATTGAGAAAGACAGATCTACCCTCACAGGAAATATATCAGACATTCAACGTCTCAATCCTGACTGAGGTCTGTAAATCTCCCGCTGTCGACCTGGGTCTCTTATATACCTTAAATAAGTCAGGAAGGAGATTTCTAGAAAACCCCTCCCGCGAAAAGAATTAAAAAATGCTGGCTACTTTAGGTCAGTTTTGAAAGAAACATGTTGGAACTGGCCAGGTTCCCAAGGTGTCTCTCCCAAAACTAAACCGTTCCCTGCTGTACCATAAACATCATTCAAGTACATCCTTATCTTGCTGAGTGACTGACTCCTCCACGTTATGTCCTAGCCCTTCGGTGAGAAAGAACATGCAGAAAACACTTTGCATAGGATGTTTTGTACGGAAAAATACTCGCACCTTTAACATGGCGGTGAAGCTAAGGCTAAGCTGAATACAAAATGGAGTATGTAACTTGTGACCGCTAATGTGATGGAGGACAGCTAAGCCAAGTGCAAAGTGGTGCGACATGGAGTCAGTGGTCAAAACACAAATATCACTACATATGGGCATGATGAAATACCATATTATTTGGGGTCTTGTAACTGATGTTATTCATCATATCAGAATTCATCAGGCATGACGAAAATAATAATTTGGTATCATGTAGAATTTGAATCGGATTCTTAATTGAATTAAAGCTTTTTTCAATAAAAAAGAACAATGACAATGGAGACTAGTACTGCAGGGAATCACATCTTTATAAGAATTGATCTGTCATAAAATTAATTATAACCCAGCTAAAGGGGGAACCATGGAAGTTTGCTGAATAGGTGTTTACACAGATTGTGTGTCGACACCTCCAACTTTCCACTCACAAGCCACTCATCCCACCCGGAACCCCCTCCAAACAACAATTGCATGGCTATAACAAGAAGACTGTGCTTGTAATTTATTTTGCTTTAACAATATGCATTTACAACACAAAACAGCCCCAGGCAGTAGGGTTGAAAATGTGCTTCTTGTGGAAACCTGCTGCAAGGCACAAAAGAAGAAGAAAATAGCCTTTCTCTTGTTTCTTGTCAGAAAGGCAGCTTAAATGACAGATGAAAGCAAATAACATTTGTAGACATGATTGGCACACTCTTTCTGCAAATATAAAGTCCAGAAAAAAAGTGCCCTGTCACGCATCAATAAACACAGTTCAAGACCCGACTGCTGTATAAAAGCAAAGTAGCAGCTGGCAATGTAAGGGGAGATGTTCACAGAAAGCTTACCAAAAAATAACTTTTTGGAATATACTGCTTCCTGTTAAGGCACATCTTCCATTTGTCGATCTTGTAACTAGCAGGTGTCCCTATTACCGATTTTGTTGACCTTGGAAAGAAGGAAGGCTCCTTGAGCCATCATACCAATTATATCTGGTAAACTGCAAGTGTAAAATCATTCCAGTAGTTTCCGGTGCACTGCAAAATCATTCCAGTGGTGTCCGGTGAACTGCAACTGCAAACTTATTCCAGCCCATAGCACCAGCACAGCACCTACACTGATACATTTACATTACATTGTAGATGTTAGAAATGGGGTCTTTATTGACAGCGGTTTGCACCCTGTCCAAGTAGGGACCCCCACCCTAGTCAGGGTAAGAGAGCCACACAGCTAAGGTAGCTCCTGCTTATTCCATTGGTAGTCTGGCACAAGCAGCCAGGCTTATCTCAGAGACAATGTGTAAAGTATGTGTACACACACATACACAGTAGCACAGTAAAAACACCACAAAAGTACCCTGCACCAGTTTAGAAAACTAGTCAATAGTTATCTGAGTAAAACAAGACCAAAACGACAACAATCTAAATACACAAGTAAAGATACACATTTTTAAAGATTAAATCTTAGTAAAGAACTTAGAAACACAATAGCTCCAACTGGGGCTATCACAACGTCTTGGTGGAGTCGGTCCCATCAGTCCGACTCTACTCGTTAGGGAGTACAGGCCGGTCACAGAGTCACACGGACCCCAGGTACAGTACCTTGGAAAACAATGATTAAACAAAGATGTTGCACGGAATCGGGGAGGTGAAGCATCCCTGGTTCCTTATTGCTACCGGGGAGATGAGGCATCGGTTCCTTACTGCTAGGCAGGAGAGGTGATGTGTTGGTTTGTTACACTAGCAGGGGAGGTGATGCGGTGTCAATAGCGAGGCATCAATTCCTTACAGCAAGGCAGGGTCAATGAATCCGGCAGGTCAGGTTGCGAGGCCTCGACTTTGCGGTCTTGCGAACAAACCACGGGGCCACAGGTGATGGGGTGGAGCTGGAGTCGGGTGTCACAGACATCGGTGACACACCCCTTAGGACTCACACTGTGGTGGGACATCAGAGGTGATGAGGCGGCATCAGGTCCATGTTGCAGGTCACAGTCGGTGCACTCAGCGGGGACCAAGGCTCTGGTGTAGGCAGTGGCACAAAGTCAGACAGCTGCACTGGTTCCGAAGTCGTTCTGGAGTCTATGTGTTTAGTTTCTTCATGGTTGCATCAGCGCTCACTTCCAAGGGGCTGGGAACTGTATTTGGCACCACTTGGCAGGTCAGGACTCTCAGTAGGAGAGCCTAGGTGCTGGCAGGTGAGGTGTTTGATGACCCTGAGACTTCTTAACAGGAGGCAAGCTCAGTTCAAACCCTTGGAGAACCTTGGAAAGCAGGATATGGAAATCCAAGTCCAGTTCTCTCACTCCTAGGACAGAAGCAGAAAGCAGCAGGCCAGCACAGCAAAGCAATAGGTAGAGTGGCAGTCCCTCCTACAGCACCCAGTTGTGGGCCCTGGCAGAATATCCTCAGTCCAGAAGTGTTCTAACTGTGAGGTGTTAGAGGTTCAGTACTTATACCCATTTCTATCTTTGAAGACGGCAAACTTCAAAGAGAAGTCTTTGTAGTGCACAAGATGCTGCCCTTCCATGTCCTGGTTCCAGACACACTCCAGGGGGTTGTGGACTGCTTTGTGTGAGGGCAGCCACACCCTATTCATGTGCAGGTGTCAGCACCTCCCACCACTCTAGTTCAGGAAGACCCATCAGCCAGGTGTTGGGCTATAAGGTTATGCATGGCACACTTCATCTCCCTTTCTGTGCCTGTCTAGAGTGAATGCACAAACAGCCCAACTGTCATATTGCCCCAGGTATGTATTTAGCAGACAGGCAGAGCCACAGAATGGTTAAGCAAGAAAATGCCCACTTTCTAAAAGTGACAATTCAAACTTACAATTCAAAAACCAACTTCAGCAAAAGATGTATTTTTAAATTGTGAGTTCAGAGACCCTAAACTCCACATCTCTATCTTCTCCCAATGGGAAATTACACTTAAAATATACTTCAGGGCAACCCCCTTGTTACCCTGTGGGAGAGATAGGCCTTGCAGTAGCAAAAAACAAATTTAGCAGTATTTCACTATCAGGGCATGTAAAACACACCAGTACATGTCCCTTGGGTTTCTTTGAATGGCTTCATAGATATGGAGTTAGCGCAGCAGTGCAAATCACTGTGTTGCCTTACTCTGCGCTCAGGAGGCATTCCATGGTCATTGTGGTGGGTGTTCCAATGCAATACCCATGGATTTTGACACTTCCCCAGATTTACAAAACCATGTAAACCTGAGAATGTGTCAAAATCTTACACCTCCTCAGGTGAGGTCTAATGAGGAGAAATAACTTTACAGTTCCAGTCAAGCAAATCCGAGATCAGGATGTTTAGCACTTGACTCACATAGTATGTCTGTTCTGGTGCTGAATATATTCAACAGGGTACTCTTGCTCTTTTGGATCTTCTGAGTGCTTGTTGTTCTCCGTCTGTGTCACTTATGCCACTTGTTTCGGTTTCTTCATCAATTGTCGGTCTGACATTCTTTTAATTGTAAATCTTTAGCCATTTAGTTTTGTGGGCATCTTTTGTTGTTCTTGATTCAGAACGTGTTCCTTTCCATGGGTCTTCTTATTGTTCTCCAAGTATCTCAACTGTCACTTCAGCTTGAGTTTCTGTTTCTCCACTTTATATATCAAGAGCTCCAGTGCCACTCTGTGAGTCATCCGACAAGTGGATTTCTTCACCTGTCTGCAGATCACCCCTTTCTTTGCGCTGACTCGGATCACAAAGTCTACTTTTCTCTACTTGAGCATGTACAACTTGCAGTGGTACATTTATCAGTGCTCTTGGTTTGGGTTCATAAAACCCTATTTCTTCTTAAAGATCGCTTGTTCTCTGGGAAAGCATACCCAGTTTGGTACTCCAGCACACTTGACAGCTATATTGGTGATCAGGGTTACCTGATAGGGACCTTTCCACCTTGGCTCTAAGCGCGACTTCCTCACATGCTTCTTGATAAGGACTCAGTCACCTATACTGAGATCATAACACTGCTCTTGATGTGATTTACAGAGACAGCTTCAACCTTTCGAGAGACAGAACACACCACATCAGCTAGTCCTTCGCAAAACCGAGTACCATGTCAGATGTTACATTCACAAATGCAATCTCATTGCTCTCCTCATAAGAATATCGTGAGGGGATAGATCAGTCTTTCTATCAGGTGTTCTTCACATACTCATTAATGCCACAGGTAAAACAACAGGACATTTCAATGAAGTTGAAGCTAAATAATTTGCCAATCTGGTTTTAATGGTTAAGTTGGTCTGCTCAATTATCTCAGGAGTTCCAGGTCAATAACTGTAGTGTAGCTTCTGTTCAACTTGCAATGCTGCACACAACATTTTAATGATCTCACAGTTGAGTTACTCAATCTCACTTTAGAAATGCCGGTATGCTGTACCTTGGAGCTAACCCCCTCAACAGTAACATGGCTACAGTGAGACTGTCATTCCTCCTTTTTGGGTAGACTTCCACCTATCTAGAGAAAATGCACATTATAACCAGGACATTTCTAAGCTCCTTTCAATCAGGCATTTTTAAATAAACCTCCTGATCTCTCAACATGACCCATTTTGATTGGTGTTCATTTTCCTACATTAATTTGTTGACATGTTACACTTCAGTAACGCATTTCTTCTGCATGGGCTCAGAGTCTGGGATTGAACTAGTTCTGCCTAGATGACCTGACCATAGCAAACCTACCTAAATGTGTAGGTCCATGGAAATGTTGTGTCACTGAGAACAATACACTGTCTGGTAACACTGGTCTTCCATCTACCAAAGGTAATTTTCATCCTTTCCACATCCTGCTCTGATCCAACTCTATTCAGGCACATTTTCCTGCATGGTTTTGAAAACCTCCCAAGTGTCAGATATTGTCGTAGGCATTGAGAAGACAGTGCCTTCTAGGGACCTATCTGTAAATGTTCCATTAAATGTACAGGCCACAATTGGCCAATAGTGTGCCACTTTGCTTGCATATTTATTATTAACATAACCATTGTTACTCCTGTGTGCTGCACATTTAAAAACAGCAATTTCAGTTGGAAGCTGCAAAGCTTCTAGCAATCTACTTCTTCCCAGTTTCTTATTGGGGATGCCGAAGAGGTCATGAAACCTCTTTGTGACTGTAACTGTCCAAAGTTGTGGACCACACCAAAGCCTTACCGACTATCTGTAAATATCGAAACTCTCGTCTGGGCTGTTAAACTGCAAGCTCTAGTAAGAAAAATCAGCTTGTGTTGAGGCAAGTCCTTTAAGCCATTAAGCTTCTACTTTATCTTGAATGGTATAAACAGTGTATGCTGCTCTCAGAGAACCTTCATTTGTCCTTAAGCATGAGCCATACACAAAACAGACATAATCAGGACTTATTAATGTCTCATCTTTTATATAAGGTCTTGTCTTGGTTCATAAGTCTGTGACATCAAGGCAGTCATGCTCAATTTGTTTTGAGGCCTCACCTTCAAGCAGGGGAATGGGGGTGCTCTGATTTAAAATCTGGCAGCACCTCAGCAAGCATCTGCTGCTCATACTTAGTCAATCTTGTATGGGTCATACACTGTGTTTTTTTTGTAAGTAAAAACATGACATAATGAGAGACTATAACAGTTAAAGCATGTCCTATCACTAGCTTTCACATCTCGCAAGACTAGCATTGACAGCAGCCATCACTTTAAGACAACCAGGCACTGAGGCAGGTACAGGATCAAGTGTAACTGAAAAATAGGCCACCAGCCCGTTTGCATCACCATGCATCTGTTTAAGCACTGAGAGAACCCACCACTCTTTAAATAATTAGGCACTCCAAGTGCTGAGGAACAAGAGAGACTTTCTCCCAGCTCCAGGAATGTTTTCATGTATTTATTGTCCCATGGAATCAAATCAGACACATCTCTGTATGTCAGCTTCAGTAAAGGCTTTTCCACCAAGGGATTGCTTGGTATCTTCTGTCTACAACAGCCAACCATTCACAAACAATTCTGAATTCTTTTTGTGTCTTTGGAGGACCCATTCAAAAAATGACTTCCACTCTTACTTGTGACACTTTTCTTGTTCCTTTCTCAATGATATGTTCCAGGTATTGGACCTCTGTTTGGCAATATTGCAGCTTGCATGAGGGCACTTAAGGCCTTATTACGACCTTGACAGAGGGGTTTCCTTCCTCAAAAATATGACGGATATCTCGTCCACTGTATTACGATCTCCAAACAACAAAATGGGATTATAATAAGGCAGACGGGATATCCATCACTTTTGTGATGAAGTAAACCCCTCCGTCAAGGATATAAAGCACCTTTATGTCCTTTCTCAGCCAGATAACTTAACAAAGCAATGGTGTCTTGTTTGCAAGAGTCTCTTGTCACTGATGCCACTAATAGATCATCAATGTACTGGACAAGAACAAAGTTGCAGGGCATGACCAATGTCTCCAATTTTTCTTTAAAATCTGATTAAAGATTGAAGGGCTTTCAATATAGCCTTGTGGGACTCAACACCATGCTAATACTTTCTCTGGAAACTTGAATGAGAATAGATTTGGATTCCCCTTGTGTAACAGAATCAAAAAGAAAGCTTAGCAAACATCGATATCAGTGAACCATTCTGCTGTACATGGAATCTGGTAAAGTATGGTGGCTGAATGCAGTACTGTTGGACTTTTTTCCTTATGCAGAGTCATCCCCAACCTTTTTGCCTCCTGCCTCCTAATTTTTCTTTCCTGTTGTTGTTGGCTTTTGAACTCTGAGCACTTTACCAATGCTAACCAGTGCTAAAGTGCATATGCGCTCTGTGTAAATTGTATGGTTTATCCATGATTGGAATATTTGATTTACTAAGTAAGTCCCTAGTACAGTGCACTAGAGGTGCCCAGGACCTGTAAATCAAATGCTACTAGTGTGCCTGCAGCACTGGTTGTGCCGCCCACATTAGTAGCCCTGTAATCATGTCTCAGACCTGCCACTGCAGTGTCTTTGTGCGCAGTTTTAAACTGTAAATTCGACTTGACAAGTGTACCCACTTGCCAAGCCTAAACCTTCCCCTTTCTTACATGTAAGGCACCGATAAGGTAGGCCCTAGGTAGCCCCAGGGGCAGGGTGCAGTGTATGGTTAAGGTAGGACATATAGTAATGTGTTTTATATGTCCTGACAGTGAAATATTGCTGAATTCGTTTTTCACTGTTGCAAGGCCTGTTCTTCTTATAGGTTAGCATGGGGGCTGCCTTTAAATATGACTAAAGTGTAGATTCCCTTTGGGAATGGATAGACATGTGGAGTTTGGGATCTCTGAGCTCACAATTTGAAAATACATCTTTTACTAAAGTTGATTTTAAAATTGTGTGTTTGAAAATGACACTTTTAGAAAGTGAGCATTTTCTTGCTTAAACCTTTTCTGTGACTCTGCCTGTTTGTGGATTGCCTGTCTGGGTCAGTTTGACAGTTGTGCTGGTTGCACCTCTCACTAGACAGTGACACAAAGGGAGCTGGGGTGTAGTCTGCATTTCCTGTTGATCCATCTGTGCTAGGAGGGAGAGAAGGAGTGGTCACTCACACCTGAAAGGGCTGTGCCTGCCCTCACATAGTGCAGTATTCAACCCCCTGGTGTGTGTTTGGGGCCTGGCAGGATTTCACAAGAGACTTTCCTTTGAAGTAAGTCTACTTCAAAGGGCAAAATGGGTATAAGAAGGGCACCTAAAACCACTGACTTTAGAACACTTCTGGAAACCAAGAGGAACCTCTGCCTGAAGAAGATTTGAAGAGCTGAGGAAGAAGAGCTGCCCTGCCTGTGACTGTGCTTTGTGGAGCTATCATGCAGTTGCTGCTTCTGCCTGTTCTAGAGGACAAAGACTGGACTTTGTGTACCTTCCATCTTGTGAAGAACTCTCCAAGGGCTTGATTTAGAGCTTGCTTCCTGTTATTTGAAGTATCAGGGACAGCAAAGACTTCTCTCTGCCAGCACCTGGAGCCTCTGCTGAGACTCCTACCCTGCCAAGTGGTGCCCATCCAGTTCCTGGGACCCTGAAAGGAGCAGCTGGAAGAACAAGAGTAAGAAATCCACGCACCGACCGCTGTGTGGGGAAAAGATTGACGCAACTCCTATCCAAGGCTGAAAAATAGATGTGGCGCCAGGTTTGCAGCTGAAAATTGACGCTCGCCTGCAGCGCGACTGGAAGATCGATGCACGCGGCTGGAGAAACGACGCACAGCATCGCTGACGGAGGCTGGTGAGATCGCAACCCGCACTGCATGGTTCTCAGGTCATGGTGCGGCTGGATTTCTGATGCAAACATCGCTGGGAGTGTAAAATCACGCAAGGCCTGCCCGGACCCGAGAGTGCGATTTGAATTGACGCATCGCTTTCCTGTGGAGAGAAGAAATAACGCACGCTGACTCGACTGAAGGAGGAACAACGCAAGGTTTTGCTCGTGAGTGAAATCGCAAGCCGTTTTTGACGCACACTCGCCCATGCTGCGTTATTTTTGATGCACCCAAGGTACGTTTTCACGCTTACAGCGTTAGCGTTGTGTTTGAAACTACATGAATACGCTATTTGGTTTTTAATTGATAACTTGACTTCTGTATTATGGATTTTTGTCATTTTGGTCTGGTTTTGTTTAGATAAATATTTTTTATTTTTCTAAACCTGTGTTGTGTCATTTTGTAGTGTTTCATTCAGTTACTGTGTGTGTGTGTACAAATACTTTACACCTAGCACTCTGAAGTTAAGCCTATTGCTCGTGTCAAGCTACCATTTCTTTTACCCTGACTAGAGTGAGGGTCCTTGCTTGGACAGGGGGTAACCTGACTGCGAACCAAAGACCCCATTTTTAACAAGTACCACATGACAACATGGCACTACTATATCGTTAATTTCGCTTAGATGCTGAACAATCCTAAGTTTCTCATTAGGCTTTTGGAATCCCATAGTCGGTGAGGGGCATGGACTCCCAATTATCTCTTTTAAGATGCATTTTTGTATCACATCTTCAAGTATTGGTGTTTTTCTTGCTGTTATTTCTGGAGTTATTTGATAGGGTGGTATTCATGGAAAAATGGCATTCGATTTTAAATTGATCCAGACTGGTTGTACACCTTTTTAGTCATATATATGTTTTGCTGTGAAATGCCATATGTCTAGATTCACAATCTCTTTTAAAACTGGTGGTAAACCTTTTGCTATCATCATTGGGTAAAGCCTTACTGTCTCATGTTGAGCCAATTTAAACTCGACTTCTTCATCATGGGTCTGAGACTTGACCCCATTTGGTGTACAATACATTTTACCGTTCAGTGTGGAGCCTACTGTATTCAGTGCACAAATTATTTGGGCTTCAGGTACATTTGTTACACATTTCTCTACTGGTAGTTCACATAGTAACAGGTGCTAGTACAATCACCACAGAAGCAGTAACACCTGTAAGCGTCTGTTGGAAGATGGGTTATTAGTAGGGGTAAATACACACCTACCTCTAACAATAAGGCTACAAATCTAATGTTAGGTCCAGTTAAGGTCTCAAAACATTAGCCGCTGGCTCAACCCCTGGTAGCTTGGCAACGAGCACACAGGCTTAACATGCATCAATACAGTAAATATGTGAAACACAACACACGCTAAAAAATTTAAACCAATTGATCCAAATAGGAAATATGTTTATCTTTAAAATGACTACAAAACAACATAAATCATTAAGGTAGCCTGGCTCAGGCTGCCAGAGACTGACCAATCAGTAAAGGGTACAGGGCAGATTTTGGTAACTTTCATAAAGAATCCTAAAAAATGTTTTCTGTACTAGTTAAAAGAAATCCAACCTTGGCAAGTTGTTGGATTTATTCTAACTTTTAATTTGATACCAAACGGGGCAGACTTAGCTATTTTTTAGTGAAAATGGGACTTTATCAATTTTAAATAAAGCCTCCTAGTGTACTACAATTGGAAACGTGAATTTGGGCTTAGAAAACATATTATAAAGACCATGCTTATGTTTATACGGCCCTCAACCTTTGGGGGGGGGAGACTTACATGTAAAAATAAAGTATTTTACATGTAAGCCCTCATGAGGACTTATATGTAAAAATAAGGTAGTTTGAAACGTTTTGATTACTTTTAATTCAAAAGTAGAATTTGGGGTTAACTTGAATTTAAAAAATGCCAGCAAAGCAGGCCTGTGTTCACAATGGCACCAGGGACCACAGCAGGGCACCCCGGGGTGACCTACGTACACTGGGGTTCCTAATCCTACATGTCCTACCATATACTAGGGACTTAAAGGTAGGTTGTCAGAGCCAATTATAACTATGCCTAATTTGCATATACCTTTTTTACACAGAGCACGAGCCCTGGGGCTGGTTAGCAGTGCCAAGGGCACAGTCAGAGTCAGTAGCCATCAGTATCAAAAAATGTTTGGGGGTGATCAAGGCAAAAAGGATGCGTTCCTTTCTCAGGTATCCTAAGATAAAGGAAATCGTTTGTTTTTCAGTAATTTACTAAAGTTTAAAAAGTCCTACTGTTCCCTGGGACATTATGCTAGTCTGTGCTTAATTTTATCAAAGCTCTCAATTTCCACTCCCTAAAAGTAAACAATAATCAAGACCTACGTTAGCCTATGCTCAAGTAATAATATCTTGACACTCCCCTAGTTATGCGACCAGGCTTGTCGACACATCAGCATATATCCTGTACCCGGTGTCCAGAATGCTTTGTGCGTGGTGCATAAAACGTTCCATTTGTGCTAATCTGTGATCCACAGGGAGCCCTTAGTGCATGGTTGATGTAACTCCTCATCAGAGAAGATGCCTGTGTCAGTCGCCTCTCGTACCAGGGCTCAGGTAGCCTTTGCTCGGCTCCTAGCAGACCTGTAGCAGACAGCAGCACTGGGGCGATATCTGACGGATGTTTATTTTTAATAACATGTTTTGCAGTAATCCCGGAAATATATTTCTGGAAAAGGCCCGAATCCGTAGGATGCAGCAGAGCATGTTTATGTGTGCATTGTAATATCGAAAAATATTCCTGGGTCATTTTGGTACACCCCGCTGCAGCTCAGCAGTGCATCAGTAATGGGCGAGCACTTTCTCCGCTGCCTCTGCCCTCTCTTCCCATCAAGCGAGTGGCTAGTGTTGAAATGATGATTGTGGTAATGAGAAGAGACGTGCTGCGCGAGCTTCTAATCTCTTGCTGTGGAGCAGAAACACGGCCCTCAGGACTTGCATTCGAGTTCTTGCCTGGTGACAGGGAGAACAGTTTTACTCGTGGAATTAGTTCAATAACTCCATTCTTTTGTTTGTTTGTTTTTATTTTAAACACTCCATCATCTTTCATTGAAATGTGAATTTAATGAAAACGTGTTGTAAACGTAAGATCTGGATTTTTAAAAATGATATGAGATAGCTGTAGCCTAGATTGTAGTGCATTGAATATACAATGTGGGATTGGTCAAACATATGGAAGCGACATAAAATGATTCACTACAAAAATATTGTGTGAGATGAGAGGGAACTAACTATACAGGGTGCTCGATTAGAACAATAAAAATAAAACTAAGATTATTTAAATAGTGATATTTCCTTGCAATTGCACCCTCTTGGGCCGTCAGTTGTACAGGAGGGTCACGAATCTGCGCAGCTCCCTTTTCATACATAAAAGCCGGTGAAACGGAGATCACCCTTGCTAAGTGCAGGAAATGTTTCCTTCTGATGTAGTAAAAGAAATGTCTTCTGTGGCAAAACTTTGATTGTCCTAGTCCTTGAGGTGGCAGCTCATGTGCCCCCTGGGATTCAAGTCCTTTGGTAATGTTAGTAGCCCCATAGTGCAAGGTGGAGGCCTCCGTGCTTTGGTGCGTGGTTTTCTTCGGCACCGTTCTCCACTCCTACTGTAGCTCCGCAGTGCCTCTAAGTAGGAGGGGCAACATTTTTGTTTCTGGCAGGAAAGGAACCCCCTATCTCGTTATTGACTATGGGTCTTTGGACCATGTACACCCGGACCCTGCTTGTTTAACGAAGATCTTCATTCTTGCACACTACTGCATATGTATTAACACAGTTTATTTTTCCTGATTTCTCCGCTCATGTGTCTTATCATTCATTGCCTAATTGAAATGCCTCATTGACCTAGCAAATATTGAATCTGCAGGTCTAGAAATAAGACTAACTGCGCCCACCGCTAGTGCCTTCGCCAAATGAACTATTTAGTCAAACTTCCTAGGGATGACTAGGAAATCAGGGCTTTAGACCTACATATATAGCATGACTCTTGCATCTTTTAAACCCACACACAAACCAGTCAAAATATGTACATTTTGACAGGAGCTAAACCTTTCTGTTAATATTAAGAAAGTCACCACTAAGTAAGTCTTGTAGCACAGAACAGGGGCTAAGATGCTTTTATTTGAAAGTGGAACTTGTAAGTATTTAATGTTTGCATGTTCCTACAGTGACCAACCTCCAAAAGCTATTCTCATGATAAGGCTGTGGCTTGTGGAAGAAAAAGCTAAACTATAATAAATACAGTAGTCGTTTATCTGGGATTTGGAATAAGCTATAAGGAAAGTTCAATCAGTTTCAATATTTATTGAAAATCCAACTCAATGGGTTAAATTGGATTTTTGATAAATATATAGGGTCTTTCAGACTATTTAGTGTTGGTCGGGCTGCAGCTGACCTATCAGTTCTGCTTTCATCAGATGTTAAATACTGCTCTCAGAGCAGATACAATGGCTTGTGCCTAGCAGGAGGATTTGGGGTTGGGGTGGGTAAGATTGTAGGAGAGGGCTCTTTGGATTCCAAACTACAATTTAGCCTCCTGGCTTTAGTTTCAGTGGAAGAGGGAGCTGGCCCCAGAACTAAGTTAGAGTGGTTGTGTGGTCGGGGCTCATTACTTTAAACACAACCCTAAGTGTCCCACTGGCTCCCTCCAGAAGGAAACAGATTTTGACTTGTTGGATGTTATTGTTTTTACTAAGAGGAAAACGGGATGTGTTTTTTTTAAAAAAAAGGAAATGTTTACAAATTGTTTAGGATTAGATAATGGTCCAGAAGACCACTGTCTATTCCCGTATATGTTTTTCACCATTCACAAGGAGAGATGACTTTTGGAGGCTCTTTCCTGTTTGTGAATGGGTACCACTTCCTTTGAGCTGGGGAGAAAATATTAATGTTTTGTGACTGATATTCAGTCCGGTGAAAGGCTGGATCTGCCTTGGCCCTAAAAACCCAATAAACCTGTTATCCCTAATCTACCTATATATCCTAATTGGATACATTTATCAAAAGTGATTCTTGACTGCTTGCCAGCCAACATAAAATTATGGGCACAGGTCATATTTGATCAAAGAACTGCTGGGAGATTTTACTGGGGGTGTTTAGAAGTGCAAATAGGATCTAGGGAAAAAAAGATTGTTTTATATAATGCCAGCATTCCACGTACACGTATCGGCAGCCAATTTAAACCAACAGTAACTATGCTTATCATCCATCAGCAGTGTCAAATTAAGATCCCATCATAGTTTCTTCATGTTTCTCCATTAAAGCATTGTAAACACTGAGGTATTTAAATGAAAGCACCTAGACTGGAAAATTGGATCCTGATTTAGAATTTGTCAGGTAGCTACTCCATCACAAATGTAATGGATATCCGGTCCACTATTTTGCAAATGCATTATATCCTAATTCATTTGTAACATTTTATCAGTCAGTTTTGTGATAGATTATCTGTCCAAACTTTAAATCAGGCCCCTAGTTTTGTCAAATGTCAATCTGGCAGTTTCTTTGAATAGGGACCAAAGCCAATTTGCTCAAGTTTATCTTTAGCACTGAGGCCTCAGTGTATAGGTCTAGGATTTCCATCAATCCTTGTCCTGTCTATTGGCGATAATCGAAAAAAGAGCATCTCATCAGCAGATAAATATACACAATCTACCATGTCACTACCCCCAACTGAAATCCCCCAACCTGTGCATCAAGCTGATCCAAGCCAGCAACAGTTCCAGTGCTATTCATTTGGCTTGTTTGCTTTTGTCACCTTAAGTGCGCAGGGTATGCCCAGATGTGGGTCCTGGGCTCACTATCTCACTGGATTCAAGCTAGCCAGAGATGATGCTTGTTTCCAGTCCAGGGAGAACCTGACCTGGCAGTTTGGGCTGGACTGTTCCAATGGGGAACAGGGTTAAAAGTAATTTGCATATGGCTGGGTCCAAACTGGGGTGGCGGGCTGAGCAAAAGAATTGATGGATTAAGCCCAAAACTGTGATTGGAGGTGAATACTTGATTTCTTCCACATTTCAGACATCATTTGATTTGTTTGATTTTGCTGCCCTAAGTGCGCTGGGTATACTCAGACCTGGGTGTCACGATTTGCACGTTTCTTACTGATGTTATCTGCCAGTCTCGTGGCATCACCTGGTTTCTTGCTTGTTCTGGATTGGCCAAGGTAAGGGCGACCCTTTCCAGTAGCCACGGTGCTGCTGACAGTATAACGCCAAGCAGGCCATGACCTCCAGAAGGCATCACAGAGGGAAAAAAACAAATATTGGGAAAACAAACTCAGATCACTGGAACTCCTGAAAAGAGGCAAAAGAAAAAAAGAAAAACACAAGAAAAATCAGGAACAAAACTGCAGGCAAAAACAGGAGAGGTCCAAATCACAGGACACGAGAGCGAGGAGCACCACCAGTACGGATGTTTTTGCAATGCAATGAACAGAAGACCTTCTGTGCTTATATACTGACAAACAGGAAGTGACATGCAGGGAGAGCTAAAGACACCATCTTGGATTGGCAAAAAGACACAAACAGGTGACTGCAAAAACCATAGTAGAAAAGGTGTTAAGCAATGCATTCAGGGAAGGAAGCAAGATATGGCCAAGGAAGGACACAAAAAGAAAAAGAAAAAGAAGAAAAAAGAAATCCAGAAAGCAGGTGAGCAAAACTATGGCAACCGTGATTGAGTGCAGCGTGACCCAGAGCCAAAGAGAGGACTTCCAGACCACCCGTCGGCCCAAAAAGCAGGTTGCAGTCCAAAAAGCAGCCCGAGGCAGAACCGGCTGCCCGAAACGTGGACCACGCATCAACTGCAGCCCGCGAGGGGGGCACCGCTCGTCTCCGAAGAATCACAGTGGGTCCCAGGCTTACTATGCCATTGTATTGAAGCTAGCCTGGCTGATGAGAGGGGATACCCTGAAAGTGGTTCTAGGATGCTTGTTTCTGGTCCAAGCAGGACCTGGCCTGGCAATTTGGGCTACACTGTTCCCATGGAGAACTGGGCCAAGACTGATTTGCATATGGCTAGGTCCAAATTGGGGTGGAGTGGTGAGCATAAGAATTGATGACTTAAACCCAGATCTGTGACTAGGAGTGATTTGCTCTGCATTGTATCCATCATATGGTTTGTTTGCATTTCTCGCCCTTAGTGCGCCGGGAATGCCCAGATGTAGGTCCCAGGCTCACTATGCCACTGGATTCAAGCTAGCCTGGCTGATGAGGGGTAATACCAAGGAACCAGTCACAGAATGCTTGTTTCCAGTCCAGGGAGGACCTGGCCTGGCAGCTCAGGCTGGACTGTTCCAATGGGGAACAGGGTTAAAAGTGATTTGCATATGGCTGGGTCCAAACTGGGATGGCGTGATGAGCAAAAGAATTGATGGATTAAACCCAGATCTGTGATTGGAGGTTAATGTTTGATTCCACATTCCACCAGGCATTTTGTTTGTTTGCTTTTGCTGGCATAAGTGCATTGGGTATGCCGAGAAGTGGTTCCCGGGCTCACTAGCCACTGGCTTTAAGCTAGCCTGGCTGATGAGAGGTGATACCTCAAAACCGGTTCAAGGATGCTTGTTTCCGGTCCAGGGAGGAACTGGCCTGGCAGTTCGAGCTACACTGTTCCCCTGGCAGAACCCACCCACTCTAGTCAGGGCAAGAGAGTTACACACCCAAGATAACCCCTGTTTACCCACTTGGTAGCTTGGCACGAGATGTCAGGCCTATCCCAGAGGCAATGTGATTGCACAACACACACAACACATGTGACACAATAAATACACCACAAAGGAAACACAACACCAAGTTATATAAAAATAAACTGTATTGTGCAAAACTTCATTAGATCAAACACAAGATGTATCAGTAATACTCTGCTACACCAGCAGTTGCCAGAACATTACAGAGGTTACTAGCACTCTGCGAAAAAAGCAGTAGTCAGGTAAACACAGGAGTTACTGGTATTCTGCAACACCAGCAGTAGTCAGGTTGTCATTATCACCAACAATACACCTGGCAGAATAAACAGATTATCAGAGCTGTCAAGACATAATCATGAATGACATTCTCAAAAATGGCAAGTCATCATTATTACCAAAAATGCACCAGTAAGAGTAAACATGTTAACAGGAGGGCCAAGACACTATTATTTATGTACATACAATGAAACATTCCCTTCTGGCATGTGTCAGGCACGAAAAACAAAGCAATATCATCATCAGCAGGGCTAATCAAATGAACCTTACTAAACAGGCACATGACATAAATTATACCTTCTAAACAAAGGTCGTAGCACGTCTGTGCTTTCTTTTGAGATTATGAGACAGGTAGGGACACACCCGTCCTGATCCTGGAGCTGCTGAGCTCCTATTATAGAAAATATGGTACTTCGCGAAAAGCAACAAGGGGTCTCGGCAGGGATGGGACCTCTGTTGAGATCTCCTTCCTGCACTGTGCTGTGAGCCACGTCAATGCAATGCAGACTGCCACAGGTGGGGGCACATGCACTGCCCTCTCAGTTGGGGACACCATTCTGGGCTCCTCGAATAGGGAAGAACTCTAAACAGCCACCCACTTCCACACAAGAGTGACTGTCCCCAGCAGCGGCTACCTTGTCAGCTGTGCTTGTCAGAGGGACCGTCTTAGCCCTGGGGGCCTCCGAAGTCTCCCAGGTGGCTTCTCTGCCCTGGCAGTCAGGTTGGGCCGGCCTCATGGGCAACGCAGCCCTAGCTCCCTTTGTTCTGGGCTACAAATGGCAGAGGCGCCTTGCCTCAAATAGTTACAAATAGTAATAGTTACAAATAGTTGTGCTCCATGCAGTGTCTTCTCCTCTGGGGAAGATGTAATTTCCTGGGATTCCCAGGCCCTGCGGTGACGTGGTTACGGGAGGGGCACCAAGCCCCAAGTAGGTAGGGCATGCTCCGGTCATGCAGTATCCACCTCAATACAGCACCTCTCACGCGCTGTGTTAGATTCCTCCAAAAGGGCTCAACTTGCAGTCGGATGGAGCAGGGAGTATTACACAACACTCACCACATGCTGGACTCCTCTGAGGCACTCCGACTGGGGGGAGCACAAAGGCAAGTGGCTGCAGACAGGGAGACCAGCACCCCACAGGCAAGTGGGGCGATCACCACCAACAGTCCAGCACTGTCAGTTTAGTCCAAGCCTAGGGGGCAGCTGATCAGCAGGGCAACAAGCAGAAAAACGATCCTCACGAGTCCTTTGTGCCACCTAGCAGGAGCCAGGCAGCAGGTCAACAAACAGAAGGGCAGTCCAGTAGCCTCTCTGGCAGAGGTATGGTTCCAGTTCCAAAAGTGCATTTCCAATGTGGGTGAAGACCGCCTGTACTTATACTCTTTTTGCGTAGTCTCCACAGAAAAGGGGAGAGAGGGTTCCAACCAGTACTAACTGGTTCCAGGAGTGTCCACTTTCTCCTCCAGCACAGGCTCCAGACATAAGTGGGGGGTAAACGAGCCCTTTGTATGAGGCCAGGGCACATCCTTTACAAACACAGATGTGCCCCTCCTCTCCTTCTCTCAGGCACAAGAAGACCATTGAATATGTGTGCTTCCCCCTCCCTCTTTCTCTGTGAAATGGCTTGCTGGGTGGGAGGGAAACCTCACCGGAAGCCCCGTCCCCTTAGAGCCGGTTTTTGGGACCCCATTTAGCACAAAAGGACCGCTGGAGTCCCTTTATGTAGCCCCAGGGACTTGGCCTGTAAACAGGCAGGGAATTCTTCATTGTTATGGGCATTTCTGATGTTTTGGTGACTTTTGCACAATAAAATTCCTACTGTCCATTCATGATGCTGTTTAACCTTGTTTGTTAAGTGTTTTTTCCACATGTGCAGTCCTGATGTTATGGTGACATTTTCATAATATAATTTCTACTGTGTTCATTCATGATACTGTTTGACCTTTCTGGTGACATGTGTTTTCTATGAAATGTGCATTCCTAGTGATATTGTTTTCCTGTCTACTCCTTATGTTGCAGAATAACCAGTTACCTGTGTGTTTCATGTGACTACTGCTGGCGTTTGCAGAGTATCAGTAACTGAGTATTGTTCTGACAACTGGTTGTGTAGCAGGGTATTACTGACATGTTGTGTTTGATGTGTGTTGGTTTAATGATGTTGTGTACAATACAGTTTATATATAGCTGGGTATTGTGTTTCCTTTGTGGTGTAAGTAGTGAGTCATGTGTGTTGTGTGTGTTGTGCAATCGCTTTACACATTGCCAATGGGATAAGCCTGACTGCTCATGCATACATACTTTACAGTTGTTTGTACATATTTACATCAAATGCTGCCATTGTGAGACAGAACAAGGTCAAGTGGACAAGCTGGGATCAGAATCCAAATTTCTGAGTTTCTAGTTTAGCCATTTAAGTCAATTAACTAAGGGCCTGATTTAGAACTCAGCAGATGAGCTAGTCTGTCACAACAGTGATGGAGATCCTGTCCACTGAAATCTAAATCCCATTATATTCTAGATTTCGGTGGATGGGCTATCCATCAGCGTTGTGATGGAGTAACCTGTCCACTGAGTTCTAAATCAGACCCTAAATCTCCACCTATATACACATAACCATAATAGTAAATATAGAATGACCAATGCGTTTTTTTCTCTGTGTCAAATGCAGTGTACATTTTCACTATAGTACAATAAAAAATGAACATCAAAATAAATGTAGAACTATCTCTCATCGTGCACTGTGGCTCTCCATGGCCACCTTCTACTAATAGAATTTATTGATTAATTCCTTTGGGCTACAAATCATATGTCCCTTAATAATAAGTTTATAAACTTTCTCAAAAGAATCAGTGTTCTTGACTCTGTAATCTACACTTCCTCCTGCTTTCCACGCACACGTACTGTTTTAAATCCAGACACCATTTTTCGTCAGATTCCTTTCAGAAGATGCCTGAATCATCGCATTCGCACCTGACATATGACTTAATGCTATTTATTCTGTGATTGCCTCCCACATATATGGTAAGGGAAAGCTAAGGCCATCTGTTAAGGAAGCAAGCAGTTCAGCTTTTTCATGAATCATTCATTAAATCCTAGACATGAAAAATGTTCTTTCTTCAGCCTTTCTGAGAAATGGCTATGTGCTGCTTTCTACTCTGTTAGATATTTTCTTTGCTACAAATTTCAATGGGAGATATGTGCAAAAATATAATATTGTGGTTCATAAGTGCATTTCATGGAGTGCATTCCATAAACTGTACTCTGTTGTTAATTATGAACATGTTAGAGAGATTCACCAAAGAACTGGCAATTGCTTCAAGAGACATACTCCATTAATGACTAGTTCTTTTTTTAATTTACCCTGCAGACATTACTACTGATAACCAGTGCTTAAGTGCTTGTGCTCTCTCCTTAAAACATGGTAAAATTGGCTTATACTCAAATGGCATATTAATTTACTTGTAGGTTCCTAGTAAACTGCACTACCTGTACCCAGGGCCTGTAACTTTAACGCTACTTGTAGGCCTGAAGCTCTGATTGTGTCAACCACTTGAGAAGCACTGTAAACATGGCTGAGGCCTGGCATTGCAGCCTGTGTGTGTGTGAAGTTTTAAACTACTATTTTGACCTGACAAATTACACTTTTGTAATACCCCAACCTTTCTTTTTAATATCTATAAGCTAACCCTAAGGTAGGCGCTGGACAACCCAGAGGGCAGGGTGCAATGTATTTAAAAAGTAGATCATGTACTTTCAAGTTTTACTTGTCATGATAGTGAAAAACTCTTACATTCATTTTTCACTACTGCAAGACAAACTTCTCCCAATTGGATGACCTTGGAGTACCTTATTAGATTTACTGAGCTGCAATTTCCAAATGGGAGCAGGTAAGCAGTTCATTTTTGATGTCTTTGGAATTATGATGAAAAATCCTAACTTATGTCGAAGGTGGATTTTAAATTACTATATTGAAAATGCCACTTTTAGAAAGATGGCATTTTCCTGCCTTAGGAAGTTTGGTGCCTGCAGCCTGTCTCTGGTCACAATACTGGGTGCAATTGACAGTTAGGCTTTGAGTATTCTTCCTAGACTGCCACTCAGAGTAGAGACCTTACGCTTTTTCTGAATGGGTCATCACTGGCAGGAAGTGAGAGAGGAGGGGGCTCAGCCCCACTTGCACTTGAATAAGCTGTCTCCTGCCTCCATGCAAAGAGCTGCATAACCCTGTTGTTACTCTGGAACCGGAAAGGCATTGCAACTGTGAACTTCACAAGCATTCCACTAGAAGTTTCTCCCTGCTGTTAAGGCACCACTGGGTATAAATACTAGACCTCGGACACCAGCTCTTCTGTACACTTCTGAACCTGTGGATAGTCTGTCAGGAAAAGGATTGCTGTGTTGCTGAAAGGACCGCCAGTCTGTTAAACTGCTGTTCTGAAGAACTGTTGCCCTGCTGCGCTGATCTGCTGTCTGGTGCCCTGCTGTGCTTACCTACTGCCCTCTTCCCTAGGTAAGAAGGACTGCACCTGCATCTCTTGAACCCAGAACCCCAGAGGGACTCTAATGGCTAGTTGACTGGCCTCCTGATCTGAAGCTTAATGGACACAACAGGCTTCCAACAACAATGCACCTGGTCTCTGCCATGTGTGTGTCTACCCTGCCAAGTGATGCCACCTTAGCCCTGGACCCTTTGAAGTGGGCTGAAGTCAATCTGTCAGCTTCAGTGGATCCAGTAGAATCAATGCATCTCCTCTGCTGCTCAGTGCAACCCTGAACAGAACCAATGCATCTCTTCTACTGTGTGGATTGGATCCGTCGTAAATACCTGCCTAGCTCTTAGCCCACAACCTCTTCTGAACCGCTGCTGTGTGACCCATCCTCAGCATGGGCCCTTGAACTCTGCATCACAGACTTGCAGCTTTTTGGAAGCAACGCATCCTCTCAACTACGTATCACATCCTCAACCCCAGACTTTGCATCGAAATCCCTCGTTAACAGAATCCTCAACATTGACGCAGGACCTCACATCACAGCACCTCGGAACAAACACATCTCCTCAGCTGAATGACCCATATTTGATGCAGAGCCTCCTGTTGGAAGCTGGGTTATAAATAGGGATAAGTTTTGCATCTACCATTAGCAATAAAGCCACCACCCCAACATAAGGTAAAGTCAAGGTCTCAATACGTTAGCCCCTGACACCACCCTTGATAGCTGGCTGCAAGCAGGGAGGTTTAACTGAGGAGACAGGAATGTAAAGTGTTGGACCTGGCCCTTTACAAGGTCATTCCCCAGACGTTTTGCCTTTTGCCTCCTTATTTTTCTGACCTTTGTTTGCTGACCTTTTGACTCTGAGCACTTTTTCACTGCTAACCAGTGCTAAAGTGCATATGCTCTCCCTTGGAAAATTGGTATGATTGGCTTATACCTAATTGGCATATTTAATTTACCTATAAGTCCCTTGTAAAGTGGTATCCCTATACCTAGGGCCTGTAAATTAAATGCTACTACTGGGCCTGCAGCGCTGCTTGCGCCACCCACTGAAGTAGCCTGTCAAACCTATCTCAGGCCTGCTAGCACAGAGCTTGTGTGCGCAGTTTTCTGCCACAGGGACCTGGCATCTAAATTTACTTGCCAGGCCCAGAACTCCCCTTTTACTACATGTAAGTCACCCCTAAGGTACGCTCTAGCTGGCCCGATGGGCAGGGTGCCATGTATGTAAAAGGCAGGCCTAACTTGGTGTCTCACTGCTGTGAGTGCTGCCTTCTCTTAGGATTGTATTAGAAATGCCCTGCCTTAGTGTAAGGGGTATTGTTTGATTTATGAGGGGTAGCGTATGCATGTTTGTTATGGCTGAGATAGTGATGAGAAATGCTGCTTACTGGTGCAAGTGTATTTGTTATGACTATTACAGAAATGCCACTTCTAGAAAGTGCACATTTATCTGTGCTTATGACACTGGTGTTTTGCAGCTTGCCTCCAATCCACGTCTGGGCAGACTGACATTTGGGGCTTTGTGCATACTTTTTCAGACAGCCTGTACACAGGGAGGGTGGAGGTGTCACAGAGGTGCATCTACCTATTGTAAAGCCTTCCTGGGCTGAGAGAAGGGAGAGGCGGGGCACACCTGCATTTGTAAAGGCTGTGCCCTGGCCTCGCACAATAGGGTCGTTTACCCCCCACTGATGTTTGGAGCCTATAGTGGAGGAGAGAAAGGGCACTCCCAGAACCAGTTGTATCTGGTTGGAATCCCCTCTCCTCACCATTGTAAAACACACTGTAAACCTAGTATAAGTCCAGGGGAATTTCCCCCACAATTTAGACATCCTTTTGGACATTCTTGGAACTCCAGCAACCTTACCTGGAGTTGGACGCAGGACGCTGTGGAGAGGACTCACCAGGGCCACCTTGGACTACTGTTGCTGTGCGGACCTGTGACCTGCCTGGTCACTAGGTGGAACTGCCACTGCTTGCACCCCCTTGTTGTGCTGGCCTGCTGCTGGGTTCACCAGCCTTGTGCCCCTTCTCCATTCTTTTGTCTCCAGAGGCAGTGTGTGTGGCCCTTGACCTCTGTAACTCCCTCCAGCATGAGGAGTGCTGCTTTGACTGTCTAAAGACCTTTGGGAGCGCTCCTGCGTGACTTTTCTGCGCTTTTCCAAGTGCTCCCTGGCTGCCAGAAATCAGCACTGCAGACCGGGGTCACTGTGGGGCCCCTGGCACTTTTCGGGAGCGCTCTCCGTGCCCAAATCACACTGCGGCCGGGGCCGGAGCACAAGGCCTTTGCGCTTTGAAAAGTGCTTCTTAGTTTCCCCCAGAATCACCGCCGCAACCCGGTCCAATTATTATCAAGTGCGAGGATAGGGCACCTCCTAGGGCCCCCAGGCACGAGAAAACGGAAAGCGTCCCCTCAAGCCGCCTTCGACTCTCACTGTATCACTGCGGCAGCCCAGGAACCAGTAACACACTCCTGCACCACATTGGGTGGGGGCGAGTGTCGTCTTGGGCCCCAGGAGGGGTCCGATCTCCAAAGCTGAGCGGCAGGACTCAGGGGAAGGTGAGGGAAACACCTCCTTCCCCACGTCTCTGCCGTAGGAGCAGGACGCTCCTTTCTGTTTAAACCAGGCACATTTTGTAGAAACGGGGAAGGAGGACCTCGACATAGGCCCCCTTCCTCTTGCCTCATAACTATTGGTTGGCCCTTACCGGGCCTCCACCCCGCGGACAGGGTGTGTGGAGGCTGAGGGAGGCCCCCACCAAGATCACAGGCCCCAGGAGGGGCCCATTTACTGTGTGGAGAGGGTGCTGACCGCCCCTCTCCCCCAGGAGCGCTGCGTGGCCCCTGTTGTGCACATAGGAGCTCCAGGGGTCCCCCATGCTCCTCTTCTAGGCACTGGGAGTGCCTCTTCTTCAGAAAAACAGGTACTTTTTAGGAGATATTGGCTCCATGAGCCTAGTATGGACCTTTGGGGGTTATATGTTTCCTACCTGTTTTTATGACATTACATATATGTGCTGATGTTCCTTTTATGGGCATGACATGCTGATATGTATTCTTTATGACTTGTGATATATTCTCTAATGTTCCTTTTATGGGTATTTACGAGGTATTCATGACAAGTGCATGAAATTCTTTATGGTAATTCCTGACTACTGCTTATGTTGTAGAATCCTGAGTACTTATGTGTTCTAATGTGACAACTGCATATTCTTGCAGAGTATTAGTAACTTGTGTAACGTTCTGACAACTGCTAAGGTAGCAGGGTATTACTTATGTGTAATGTTGGTCTAATTATGTTTTGTGCAATACAGTTTATTTTTACGTAGCTCAGTGTTGTTTTTACTTTGTGGTGTACATCTTGCGTCAGGTGTGTTACAACTGCTAAGGTAGCAGGGTATTACTTATGTGTAATGTTGGTCTAATTATGTTTTGTGCAATACAGTTTATTTTTACGTAGCTCAGTGTTGTTTTTACTTTGTGGTGTACATCTTGCGTCAGGTGTGTTGTGTGTGTTGTGCAAACACTTTACACATTGCCTCCGGGTTAGGCCTGACTGCTCGTGCCAAGCTACCAAGGGGGTGAGCAGGGCTTATCTTGGACGTGTAACTCCCTTGCCCTGACTAGAGTGGGTGGGTTCTGCCTGGCTTAGGTGCATACCGTAGCCAACCAGATACCCCATTTCTAACATAAAGCATTTGAATACACCTAAAGAGTAGATAAGTAAGACACATCACATAATAAAAATCACACAACAATTTATAAAAATAGGACATGTTTTTATCTTTAAAATTACACCAAAACAACAAAAATCCAATATAGGGAACCAGAGATAAGATTTTTTATAGATTACATTTTAAAAATGTGCTAACTGGTGCCTAAAAGCCAATAGCACCAACCAGGGACATCTAGTCACACTAGACCAGGATTAAGTCAAAATTTGAGGACAACCGCGATGTAGCCCTGTTCGGATACACTGAGCGGGAGGCCTCGGTCAAAATGTTCCCTTCAGACTTAGTCATTTTCAGAGGATTCCCTCCTCACATTGTGTGGTCCTATCTTGCAAGCTGATTTCGATGCAATGTTGCAGACTGCTTTTCCTTTATGCCATAGTCTAATCCTGGAAGTCTGCAGCTCGGGAGCTTTCAGCAGGACAAACCTGGGATTCAGGCTGGGTAGCGGTTAAACGTAGTCGGCTTGGATCTCCACGTCGAGTGGGTTAACTCATGGAGCTTTTTCCAAACTTTTCTCCAAACCTCTTCAAACGTCTGAAGCTTCTTCCTGAAGTTCCCCTGAAGAGTTTAACATGTCCAAAGGTCTAGACGCTCTGAAATGATTAATGGAAGTTTAAACCACAATTTCCACAATGAATCTGGCCACACTCCAGGCTGGGGACTTTTTGTGGAGATGGTGCAGGGAAGCTCTGTTAACCTGTTGCTATCAGGGAGTCCACAGTTTAATCCTTTTAGAAGCAAGGCAATGTCCTCGGGGATGTAGTTCCCAGTGTGCATCAGGAGTACTCCTTCAGAGAGCAGTCCTTTGGATGCAGAAAGTGTTCCAGCAGGGCAGTCCTCCTTCTCCTTATAGTTTCAGGCAGCAGATCTGAGTTGCTATGCAGCTCTCACATATTTAATCAAAGGTCTGGGGGGACAAGTAGAGGGCACCCTTGTCCAATGAAATGCAAGGTGCCACACCAAAGCATGCCAGCTTCCTTCCAACTTCTGCACTTTAAAAATCCAAGATTGAGGATTCCTCTCCAGAGGAGCAATACTTGGCTAAACCAACCTACTTGTGTGGCTCATTTCCATTAACACCCCCTCCAGACCATCTGGAAATTCCATTTCTTGGCCTGCCATCTGGCTGTGGGTAACAGGAAGTAGGGGTAGGCCTGGCTGGCATTCCTTTCTGTCTCGTTTCTCTTTAAAGCCCATTTTAATTTACCCACTCCCTTTCTGGCCTGTGCCCTGCAGCTGCAGAGCTCACCCCACCAGCTAACCTCTGCTCTATGAAGGGCACTTATAACTTCATCAAAGCAGCCTGGCTAATCTTGTTAAGGCTGACCAATATATGCTGTTAGAAGGCTGAATTTTGGCTCACAGAATAGAAAGTCTTTTAACTCCTTTTCTATAATAGTTATGATAAATTCAACAGTGGCAATTTTTTAGATTTATCATTGTCAATATTTTGAGTCCTTGAATGGCATTTCTAGCTCCTTCCTAGCAATATTTATACTCAATGAAAATGTTCCAATGTTAGCCTATGGAGCTAAGTATCTGCAGTGGGGAAAAACTAACTGGGCAGTTTTCCCTCACCAGAACATATAAACCATCCTTTATAATGTTCCTGCTGATAGCTACATGACACCCCAACCCTGGGACACCTAGAGGAGACCTTATTATGTAGAAATAAGGTAGATTTTCACTTTGGAAGTATCTTTAATTCCAAAGTCAAATTTGCATATATTTTACTTTTAAAGACAATCTGCAAAGCAGGGCTGCCTTTAAAAGTGACAACAGGCAACTCAGCAGTTCACATTCCGGAAATCTACTGGGCTGCTAAACATCCCTGCCCTATTATATTCAAGGGACTTATATGAGGTTTGAATCCCCCTTGCCTTATTTCATAATAAGGACTTACAGGGGTCTGTCAATTGAAATTGAGATTGGTCACTGCCTCGTCCACTGTCATTCAATCAGGCAGGTGTATTTTTTCAATTCAACAACTGGCGTGCTCTGCTTTGTGTGGGATGTTTGAAGATTACACCCCAAGCTAGGCCTGACTATTTGGAAGGGGGCACTTGAGAAGAACAACAATACCCCTTTCTTTCCTCTTAGATGTAAAAATTGGCCTTTCCAAAAAAGGAGATATGCAATCTTTAGTACTGGAAAGGTTAATCAATACATAGCACTTCAGCAGTATGTGTGGCCCGGGGAGGGGGTGTGTGGGGTGGAGATAAAAAATGTGAAGTTTAGGAAGAAAATGGCGAACGAGGTGGGGATATTAAACCAGGTGTAAAATATATCCGGATTACCGAAACGTAAACACAAAAACAGCTGAAGGGGAAAGCAGGGCCCAGGGTGGAATGTTGACTCGCAGGCACCATTTATAAACTGTTCTACTCTACTAAACTACGTGGATTCTCAGTTACTTCAAAATGCCTGCTCTGCAGAGTCCCAAACAAATGTACTTTGCTGTCTTTTAAAATGTATGTGTTCTGTCGAAAAATATCCACTCTTGCACAGCGTCTTAAAATGAGATTGCTATCTGTTTTTTAAGGTTTTTGAGGCCTTGTACTAAGGAAAAAGATGCTGAATTGTAAGTGATAAAAAAAATGTGGCCAAAAGTGAACAATACTCCAAGGCCAGGTTTACAATCACTTTAGACGTCTAGGCCCCTCTGTCTGCTATAACTGTGAAAACAACAGAAGTCTGATAGTTTCACTGATCAACGTATAAATTATCTTCTCGATCACACCACGAGAGTATTTTTAAGAAATTCGGGAACTAGAGCTGTTTTATGGAATGCGCTGGGCTTATTTCTGTTAACATTACAAATGACAATAAAATAAAACAAGTGTAGTTAAACAGGGTAATTAATACTTTGTGATTAGGAGAGCTTCGAAATGGCGAACTGTGGTACAAGGTGCTAGGTACGACTAAAATTAATTGTACTCTTTTCATTACATGATAAGAAAAGCCTCAATGTGCTTAGTTGTAAATCTTCGGGCAGCACCAGTTGGTACATTTGTTTTTAAAAAATGATTTGTGATGAACACGTTATTTATGGTATATGATGATTTATCCTGTTCACATTTATTAACAAATTGTGTATAGGGCAGGCAATGCCTGTGACTGACAAAATGCTTGACAAGGTTTCAAAGCACAGATGTATATAATCCCCATGAACATTTTACTTTTTGGAAGCGCTCTCCATTTCATCCAGGGGACAGAACCATGTCACGTGTAAATAAATGGCTTTGGCCAATATCACACAGCATGGTTGAGTGGGGAGAGCCAGAATTAGAGCTTAGAGCGTCTCATTCTGCAGACAGCATCTCACACATAATGGCGCTCCTGCAGCGACAGCAGAACGAGTGTAGCAACAGCGCCTGGAAAGAGGGGACTGGCAGGGGTGGGGTTCAAGTGAGGGATTACGTCATGACAGCGACCAGGGGCACTGAAGCGACCAGTTGATGACAGAGGAGGCAGAATGAAGATTGTTTCCCCTCTAGAGGTATTTTAAACTTGTCACTACTGCAGTGTGGGCTTTATGAGTGATGATAAACCGTCAACAAACCAAGAACCCTACACAATGTTCCTACACGCCTTATACTGTGTTTATGTCTATCTACCAGCTGTTCACATGCCTATTTACATTTTAACAAGCACATGTAAATTATGCTTCCTCTAGTCAGCTTAATTTGCATTTCCATATCTAAATGACTCATCCCTTCCCCTGGCCGGAGGCGCTTACCTCCACTGTAAGCCTACACCAAATTGGGTTTGAAGCACAGCAAGCGGAATCGGAGATTTGGTTAAACTCTTCATCCTGCGCTCCATTTAAGGCTTTATCACTTAGACAGAAACAACCTTAACAGTTGCGTGTATAGCTCACGTTACTGGCTAGGTAACTGGGTAGAATTAAGCTTATACGGAAACAGCCATCCAATCGAAATCTGCAGTGGCAGCACAAACAAGTTATTTCCCTCTCACCAAGAGATGTTTCAGAATGTATGAACCGCCAGTGGCCAATAAATAGCTCTCTTTTCTTCCTAGCAGAAACAAGTCATTATATGTCTACACAAATGTAACTGCAAACATCTACATATCTGATAAAACAGCTTTAGCTCCAAAAAGCATGTGTTGATTTTCCTGTGGCTACCTCCACTCATACTACTGAAGCGCTATGGTCAAAAGTAATTATAAAGAAATTTCAAGCAACTGGAATTAATAACGTTAATGATTTTCAGAAGCCACGCTAATGAGCCGGTGAAGGTGAGGGTGGGTGGTAGGAGACGGAGCTTTCTAGGCTGCTTGAAGAATGAAAACTAAGCAGCCATGCACTCTGAGCGCCAGGGACACTAGCATTTAAGCAATCACTGAAGTCGGAGAAAATAAAGAAAACAGAGTCTGACATTTGATCTCGGGAGTAAGTGAAAATATCAGCGCTCCTGAAAAGGACTTTTAAACATAGAAAAAAGAAGTTCCTAATATGGTAATAAAATGAGGAATAGTGGAGAGATATTGTACTTAGTCCCTGCTCTCTGGGAGGGGTAAACAGAGGGAGAAGTATGACAAATGCATGCCATGGACAAATGAAGAAAAAGAATGGGAGAGCAACAATGGAGCCACCAAATAGGAAGCCTATGAGTGGGCTGAAGCCCACAAAGAAGATTACAGCATGTCTCTTCAAGACAGAGCAATTGCTGTCTAGCCGAGAACTAAAAATGGAGTGAGAGAGGAATCGATGGGGCATGAACTGAGTGGTAAAGGTGATGTAATTAAGGATGGGAAGAGGGCTGAACATGGTAATGTGTGTCCATGTGCTCCTATAACCCTGTAGGTTGTTTTCTTTGTAATAGTCCTCTGACCCTGAAGGTGATTCTGTATTCAGAGCTCAGTCCCTCAGGAGGAGCTCAGTACATGTATTGTCTTTTTCACAGAATGCTGCTGTACCCCAGAAATGGTGCCAATAGCGCTCACAGACAACAGAAAAAGCTGATCCCTGCAACAAAGTTTTATAACAACCAAATTGAAATATTGCATCTGTGCACAGAAAGCACTCTAAAGTAATGGGTTAGTGAAATGTAAGATCGTGTAGTCTATGGGAAGGTGTTCATTCACAAAATAAACCATTCACAGCATCTTCCGGATTTAGGTACTTCCATTGTAATGGAAAAAATGAAATCTAAGTGATGCTTCAGTATTCATAATGAGTACTTGTGCAAGAAAGTAATTAATAGCATTCGTTTTCTTAAAGGTGTTGCTCGTTCTCGTTTTTTAGATGTGTTTTTCATTCTTTTTGAATTTTTTCCTGACGTTCTTTGTGTTGTAATCATTAATTGTTATTATCATTTGAGTTTCAGTAAAATCGAAAACAAAGTCAGAAAAAATGTTTATAGCAGAACTATACTGGCAATATAACATTTTCAAAACAAAGATTAGTCAAATTGCTAAATGTCAAATGTGTGTTCTTTTTTTAATTTTTTTTTATGATTATCCTTGATGTGTTTTTTGTTTATTTTACAGAAAATGCAAATATTTATTTTCTATCCATATATTTTTCATATTAACATTTTTAATTTGAAATGTGTTCTTAATGTGCAGCCATGTCAGGAATCTGGGTGGTATGGCAGTGATCCCATGTAGCGCTGCTCTTTCATCTAAACCTCCACTAATGAGGGGACACACATAATGCCGGCAGTAGGTACAGGTTTAGAAGAAAGAAGGGAGAGAAACAAATAGTGGAGTGAAGACCATTCAGCTAATTACCAGTATGCTAAAGGCTTCATGTATGAGCTAATCAAGTGCACAGGCTGTACAATACCAATACAATAACTGTTAGGCCTGGCATCTTTGGTGTGGTCTCCCCTAACTTTTTGCCTCTGCTTGCCAGATTGTTGCTGTGTGCTGAACTCTTATTTTGATGTTTTTGTAACTCTTGGCACTTTATCACTGCCGACCAGTGCTAAAGTGC